>NC_063065.1:33029870-33368620 GCF_018812025.1 Megalobrama amblycephala
TGTAGCAGTTTGCAGTGTGCTTTCAAAGTTTCTCAGAAACCCTTCACCTTCCCCAGCTCCACCTGTATAGATCTGCTATGGGTAATTTCATATATGCTCTTTGTGCAGCAGCAGTATGTCTTACCTGCTCACAGCAGCGTGTCTATATGTATTGGCAGTAGCAATTCCCTGTACTTGCTCAGCAGCAGCAGCTATAATCAACAGCAGCATAGCAGATCTGTTCCGCCAAGACCAAATACATCAACATGCTAAACTCTTCCGAGAGTTGTCATTATAGAAACAAATGTAAGCACTCTTCTTTTTATCAAGGGTAAGATGCACTGTAGGACTGTAGTTTAATTCATTACTTACACTAAAAGCAAGCAGGAGCCAGCAATGGTTGTTTCTCTCAGCAAATAGACATGTTATTTAACAACTGCATTTTGACAGTGGAAAAATAGTTTCTATGAAATCTGTTGTTTCACACTTTTCAGTAAAATGATTTATTTGCATTGCAGCTTTCATATCACAAATTGCATTAGTTCCAGTTTATTCCTGTTCTTCCATCTGCCTGTCCCAGAAGCAGCACTATTAAAGGTTATTTATCACATTTCTCCTGTTTCCAGCAGTGTTCTTGTTTGAGCTCTGTAACTGATACAGCAGGTCTTACTGGCTCAGAGATAAACTCTGGATGTGTCTGTGTGAGTGTAATGCACTCTCATTTAAATCTTATCTTGCTGCCAGACACAAATTTCTCTCAGTGGTGTGTTTTTTTACGTAATCCCATACGGTTCAGTTTTTGAATCATTATCATTGTATATTCCACTGGTATACTATATGTCAGTAAATAAATTCCAGTATTCACATTTCCCTCTAGAAAATGGTTCTGCTGAAATAAAACCACTCATGATAAATCCTCAGATTTAGGAGGCTGCTGTTTTTTTTTTTTTGTTTTTTTTTTTTCTTTCTTCAGAGGGTTGTACTGAACCTTCTTGATCTCTTTTGATAAATCTCAGAAAACAGTGCCATGTGTGTGCTATATGTGTCCACATTACTTACTATTAATCTAATTTTAATTTAAAGCGTTATTTATATATATATATATATATATATATATATATATATATATATATATATACAGTGGGTACGGAATTTTTCACTCTTTGTTATATTGCAGCCATTTGCTCATTTTTCCTCATTAATGTACACACAGCACACCATATTGACAGAAAAACACAGAATTGTTGACATTTTTGCAGATTTATTAAAAAAGAAAAACTGAAATATCACATGGTCCTAAGTATTCAGACCCTTTGCTGTGACACTCATATATTTAACTCAGGTGCTGTCCGTTTCTTCTGATCATCCTTGAGATGGTTCTGCACCTTCATTTGAGTCCAGCCATGTTTGATTATACTGATTGGACTTGATTAGGAAAGCCACACACCTGTCTATATAAGACCTTACAGCTCACAGTGCATGTCAGAGCAAATGAGAATCATGAGGTCAAAGGAACTGCCTGAAGAGCTCAGAGACAGAATTGTGGCAAGGCACAGATCTGGCCAAGGTTACAAAAAAATTTCTGCTGCACTTAAGGTTCCTAAGAGCACAGTGGCCTCCATAATCCTTAAATGGAAGATGTTTGGGATGACCAGAACCGTTCCTAGAGCTGGCCGTCCGGCCAAACTGAGCTATTGGGGGAGAAGAGCCTTGGTGAGAGAGGTAAAGAAGAACCCAAAGATCACTGTGGCTGAGCTCCAGAGATGCAGTCGGGAGATGGGAGAAAGTTGTAGAAAGTCAACCATCACTGCAGCCCTCCACCAGTCTGGGCTTTATGGCAGAGTGGCCCGACGGAAGCCTCTCCTCAGTGCAAGACACATGAAAGCCCGCATGGAGTTTGCCAAGATGGTGAGAAATAAGATTCTCTGGTCTGATGAGACCAAGATAGAACTTTTTGGCCTTAATTCTAAGCAGTATGTGTGGAGAAAGCCAGGCACTGCTCATCACCTGTCCAATACAGTCCCAACAGTGAAGCATGTGAAGCATGCATCATGCTGTGGGGGTGTTTTTCAGCTGCAGGGACAGGACGACTGGTTGCAATCGAGGGAAAGATGAATGCGGCCAAGTACAGGGATATCCTGGACGAAAACCTTCTCCAGAGTGCTCAGGACCTCAGACAGGGCCGAAGGTTTACCTTCCAACAAGACAATGACCCTAAGCACACAGCTAAAATAACGAAGGAGTGGCTTCATAACAACTCCGTGACTGTTCTTGAATGGCCCAGCCAGAGCCCTGACTTAAACCCAATTGAGCATCTCTGGAGAGACCTAAAAATGGCTGTCCACCAACGTTTACCATCCAACCTGACAGAACTGGAGAGGATCTGCAAGGAGGAATGGCAGAAGTTCCCCAAATCCAGGTGTGTATCTTCCCAAAAACTCATGGCTGTATTAGATCAAAAGGGTGCTTCTACTAAAACTGACAAAGGGTCTGAATACTTGGACCATGTGATATTTCAGTTTTTCTTTTTAATAAATCTGCAAAAATTCAACAATTCTGTGTTTTTCTGTCAATATGGGGAGCTGTGTGTACGTTAATGAGGGAAAAAAATTAACTTAAATGATTTTAGCAAATGGCTGCAATATAACAAAGAGTGAAAAATTTAAGGGGGTCTGAATACTTTCCTGTACCCACTGTATGCATGTGTTTTATGTGTTTCTGGCATTCAGTTAAGCTTCTATTGTTTGTTATAATATGGAGTCTGACATGGTGATGGAAAAAAATATGAGATGGGAGAAAAAATTATATCAATGCGTTCTCTCGCAAATGTTTTGCGTTCCCCCCGAGAAACTTTGCATTCGCTCCCAAAATGATGTATTCCCCCGAGAACTCAAAACAAAGTATGGAGCAAAGTATGGAGCCCCTAAAGGGACATGATGATGGGAGGGAAAAAAAATAGCAGACAAGAAGAAAAATTATATGTCAATGGTTTTGCGTTCTTTCACAAATATTTTGCCTTCCCCCGAGAAACTTTGCGTTCGCTTGTGAAACTTTTGAGTTATTTGTGAGCGAACGCAAAGGTTTCTTGGGGGAACGCAAAACTTTTGTGAGAGGACACAAAATATGTTGAATTATATAGCCATAAATAAAACACAAATGTATTATTCTTAACAGCAGTAACCTTTCCTATTGAAATCTTCAGCCACTTATGTTTCTCTTCATAGGTTCTCTTTTGCTTATGAAAACTATATAACATATATAAATCACTCATCTTGCATTTTAAATGTTCACCATGACATGTCAGTGAAACGGACTTAAAATAAACCTGTTCTGGCTCACATCACTGGGTGGGATTGCCAGGAAGCTTGTGTAGGAGCCTGAGAACACGGAAAGGCCTGCGTCCCCTTACATGAGCTCTATTCATAAAATCTATAGTTAAGTGAACTACTAATCAACCTTCTTGCCATAACATCCATCTTTGGGGATAATCTGGCTGTTCTGTGGGAAAATTATATGAATTAAATCTGTTTCTCTGGGAAATGTTGCACAGTATGACCCAGATGAAATTTCACTGAACATCTTTCATTAAGTTATATTCCCGAAAATCTATATCATATGATTGATGTATATGAAGATGAAGTTTTCTTATGTGGTATTTACACTATAAAGAGAAAAGTAATGACCAGTAAAATACTATGTGATAATCATGTGAAAGCATATATATAGAATTGCCATGTGATCACAGATTTAATACATGACATGTGAAACAGTGCAACATTTCTGCTCTCTAATCAAAGCGTCAATCAAGTGTACCCATCAAGAAATAGAATGATGATTAGAAATAATAAAACCACCATATATGTTTTTAAATTGGCAGTTATTACCCACAATAATAAATATGTGATTTGCAATAGTTATCAATCCTAAAATGCTACATGATTTCAACCCTGTAAACATGTTTGGAATTCATATACACTAAAAAGAAAAATGATAGCAATATCACTTGTAATAAATCACACATTATAAAGGTTAGAAAACTAGATATTTTGCTTTTTTAAAATGTGTTTGTTACATTCAATTACATTCAAAATGTCTGAAGGTTGAAGGTCAGTGCAAAATGGTTGTAAGTAGGAAATATTACACTACATTATTTACACTTTCTTTATATTTTTCGGCAACAAAAACTGTAAAATATGACCAATGATTTTTTTTTTTTTTTTTTTCATAACTGAGTTACATACATGTAACTATAGTGAAATACTGAGTAAAACTGTAAGAGAAACGCACAATGAGGTCTAAAGTAATTTGATGAAATATGGTGTTAGAAAGAGCAAAATGTCACTATTAACAGGGTGAAATGTATAACACCGTGAAACAAAGTGTGAGAGAGTGAGAAATTTAATTGTTCTTCTATTTTTAATTAAGTATTTTCTCAGAAAATGTACCAAATCTTGATATGTTAGACTTATTGTTATTGTGTTTTACTGTATTAACCATCTGGCCCTCTTTGTTTAGGGTCACACTTGGCTCCATCAAGCCTTGAAATGTTTTTTTTTGTTTGTTTGTTTGTTTGTTTGTTTGTTTGTTTGTTTGTTTGTTTGTTTTAAGGAAAACCAATGTAATATATTTTTGATTATTATTTAAAATTTTGAGGATATTTTATGATACAACTTTTATTAGCTATTTCCCCCTTTGAAAATAATATACTTTTTTCTATTATATTTTATTTAAAATTATTTATTCAGTTAAATCAGTATTGCATGTTAAAATAGAGATAAGGCATTTAAAATCCAATTTTCTGAAGGTAGATTAGTGCCATCTGGTAGGAGTAAAAATAGAAAAACTTATGTAATGTCATGGTGTAACAGCTAGATGCCTGTATAGTTCTATTTAAAGTGGCTTATACATTTTCTAGTGGTTTTTAGACATAAATAGTTGTGGATATGGATATGGATATGGATATGGATTTATACTTAGATATTCTCAAGGACTACTTTTTTTTTTTTTTTTTTTTTTTTTTTTGAAATGTTGATTTGAAGTGTTAGTTTTTGCATTAATTTTACTACAGTCAAACCTGAACAGAGAGATTAACATTTTTCTATTTTGTATTCTTTATATATTAAAGTGTCACCCCTTCATTGCTGTGCACTTTTTTCTGCACAGTGGTTAAATTGTAGTTTGTACCACCAAAAGATTCTCTGAGTTTTCGTATTTTTTTTTCATATTTCCCATTAATTTCCTATGTCAATCATTTCTGACCGTGAAGGAACCAAGTTTGATTTTTTTTTTTTTTTTTTCTGACCCTTAAACATATCCAAAACATGTCCATGATTGTGTGTGTGTGTGTGTGTGTGTGTGTGTGTGTGTGTGTGTGTGTGTGTGTGTGTGTGTGTTCTCATAGCTAATGCAACAAAAGTCACCAAGAGTCATCCAATTCAGATGAAGAAAAAAAAAATAATAATAAAAAAAATAAATCACAACGTAAATTTTTTTGGTCATTTTTGACTCAAGAGGACCAGAGGGTATAATACTCTGAACATTTAATAAATGGCAGGTTTTGTTCTGGATGAGGGGGTCTGGTATATTATGTCCCAGTATTCCACTTAAAGGTGCCCAGGAATTAAAAAATTGAATTTACCTTGGCATAGTTGAATAACAAAAGTTCAGTACATGGAAATGACATACAGTGAGTCTCAAACTCCATTGTTTCCTCCTTCTTGTGTAAATCTCATTTATTTAAAAGACATTCGAAGAACAGGCAAATCTAAAAATAACACAGACTGTTACATAGCAGTCGGGATCATTAATATGTACGCCCCCAATATTTGCATATGCCAGCTCATGTTCAAGGCATTACACAAGGGCAGCCAGTATTAACGTCTGGATCTGTGCACAGCTGAATCATCAGACTAGGTAAGCAAGCAAGAACAATAGTGAAAAATGGCAGATGGAGCGATAATAACTAACATGATCCATGATTACATGATATTTTTAGTGATATTTGTAAATTATCTTTATAAATGTTTCGTTAGCATGTTGCTAATGTACTGTTAAATGTAGTTAAAGTTACCATCGTTTCTTACTGACAAGAGTCGTCACTATTTTCATTTTTAAACACTTGCAGTCTGTATAATGCATAAACACAACTTCATTCTTTATAAATCTCTCCAACAGTGTGTAATGTTAGCTTTAGCCACGAAGCACAGCCTCAAACTCATTCAGAATCAAATGTAAACATCCAAATAAATACTATACTCACATGATCCGATGTATGCATGCAGTATGCATGATGAACATTTTGTAAAGATCCATTTGAGGGTTATATTAGCTGTGTGAACTTTGTAAATGCACTGTATTGTAGTCGAGAGCTCGGGGGCGGAGAGCGCGCGATTTAAAGGGGCTGCAGCTTGAATCGGTGCATAGTTAATGATGCCCCAAAATAGGCAGTTAAAAAAATGAATTAAAAAAAAATCTATGGGGTATTTTGAGCTGAAACTTCACAGACACATTCAGGGGACACCTTAGACTTATATTACATCTTGTAAAAACTGGTTCTAGGGCACCTTTAAATCACTAAAACACTGTTGTCTAAATCGGCTTGAGTTCTTCAGTCTAAAAGTTCATCAAGGACATTTTTGTAAAAAAAAAAAAAAGTCTAATATGATAAATGGAATGGATGTCTGGAGCCAAAACAAAGTTTCGATCTCAGACAGGTATCAGGAGGATGTGTGCCTTCTTCTGAAAACACACATATATCAGCCTGAATGAAGGATGGAGCACACACTCTACTGAGACGCTGGTCATATAAGAAGCTTCTAATCGAGGTGCGCTAAGTCAATCACTGTCTACGCCTCGAGTCCAGCTCAAGCCGAAAGAATCGCAACTGTAATTTCCATCAGCGCTCCAATTTTTCTATTTTGATGAAAACAGAGGAAATGGAACCAAAAGAACATTCTCCGAGGAGAGAAATACATCAAAAGTTTTTCTTTGACGTTCTTTTAAGTTAGGTTTACCACTGTTATTCTCATTGTCAGCTTCAGTACAAAACAAACATGGGTCCAGCCTTCAGGTGTTTGACAAATGAATATGTTGTTTAAATATTGTCTAGGCTTGCTGAGAAGAGAGATCTGGCGTTGGTAAAGTGCTCAGCAAAGTAATTCGATTTCCACATGGCTTTCTTCTTCACAGATAGCCAGGTGTGCTGGGCCTGCGGCTATCCAAGCAGTGTCTCTGATTTAATATAAAGACTGGACATTTATCTGTATCCTGTTCACCACAATATTTCCAATGCTTAAACAAATTTGTGTTGTGTACAGCTGTAGGACTGTGTCTGCCTGAAGAAAAAAGAACAGTTTTATAAGATGTGCCCAACATTGAAAAGACATGCACATATAGTCAGAAATGGTAGCATTAGTGATAATTCAGAAAGCCTCTTAAAGGTTTCATGGCCGGTCAAGTGGTTTATAGGGGATTTGGATCTTGTTAGTGAGCTCAAACTTCTGTTAGACAATTAGGTGACATGAGTTTCACGTATATGTGAAAGCTGAAATTACATAATTGACATTTAGAGGGGGAAAAAAGACCAGAGATGCTGCCCTCAAACCATCCCTGAATCTTTTCTTGGAACTTGCTATATAAAGTGCATAAAACATGTTTAAAGGGGTCATGAACTGCATTATTTTATTATTTAATAATGTTTCCTGGGGTGCACTTTTAGTGTTAGATTTTTACATCAAAAACTGCCATCATTTAGAAATAAAAGGCATTTTTCCTACTCTGTAAACGCCCACTGCTGTGATTGGCTGACATCTTTGCATATGAAATAGCTAAGTACTACATGTAGAATTCTGTCAAAAAAATGTAGCACATTTTTCTATTACAGTTCTCGAAGGTTTACTAATCGTGAAAAGTGTTGATTATAGCATTACATTTAGATCGTGGCATGAAAGGTTGCAGTGATGAGCATGTAGCTGATCGTAGACATGCTGAGCGCGTGAATGCAGTGATCTTGTCACTGTAACTCGATTTCTGCACAATAGCAATGCTTTCATCATAACTAACAGTGCAAACATACTAATGTAAATAAGAGATTTGTTCATTCTAACATGAGTTTTGGCGAGAGTCCAGAACACTGTTTGATTGGACAGCTCCAGCAATTGTAAAGGAGAGCGTTCTTTGATCGCTTTCTATATATAATTTAATCACAGTTTAAATAACAGATTATTTTCATCCTACTAAGAGAAACAATGTGAAGTTGACTGTTTAGTCACAGGTTTAATTTACAATAAAACGATTTTGAGACAAAAACATCTGGCTGTACATGAATCATTACATATCAGAAATCACTGGTCACTTTTTGGTTGGACATGCACACATAATTCGTACATATCAAACATCTATAAGAAGGCAACAGTGACACAGTAAAAACTTTATAATTACAGGCTCTCCTGCAAATCCAATGCAGCTTCTGTGTTTTTCCACAACCTGGCAATGCACAACATTTTGCACTCTTCAAATGCATGATTATCACTTAGTTGCTCGATTCAGTGTTAGCATCACATCTGTTATTTACCTACTACTACTTGTCATGCTCAAATCAGTGGGCGGGACTACTGAACTTTAGGTTTGTGATGTCATTAACCCAGGACGAAGCTCATTGTAGTCTCTACCAGCCGTTTGTTGTAGTCCTTAAGAGATTTCTGTAAAAGAAAATATCTCCCTTTGCATTGAACTTTGAGTGTCATAACTTTGCAGATGTTGTTTATGCTCAAACAGCAACATTACACACTAACTAAAGTTAAAAAAAGTCAAATCATAATCAAAGACCACTTCAATTGCTGTAACTCATTGTGAAAAATTACACTTTAATATATTTTTACAGAACTTATTACATAAATAATATACTTAAATGTGAACAAAATGAATGTAATGTGCTCAGAAACATAAGTGCAAAGTAAATTGCAATAAATTAAAATGTATTATAGTTTAAATTTAAATTAAATGCAATTATCTGAACCACAGTTGTTCAACAAATCAGAATGGTTGTAACATTCTGGCAATCATTGTGGCAACAATGCTAAGAAGTCAGAAAATGGCACAATCCTAGACCTGAACATGTGTAATAACTCCTTGGCCACATCTCCAACAGCTTACAATGAGATTTAGGCTTGATTTCTAGTCTGGCAGTTATAGGGTTGCTTGAAAGTCTGCAAAGAGTAGATGCAGAACAATTTCTCCAGGGTTTGACCTTTGACCCTGTTTCAGCTCACTGAAGTTCTCTGCTGGGCTTCACTGACTGTGTGTAATGTCTGAGGGAGGGTGTTGATCAGGATAGCAGCAGTCCTCCCCTGGTGTCCTGTCACTGTTGTCCTGGGCTGACACGTCCTTAGGGTGTGTATGTGGTTAATTAGGGAAAAGTGAGCCGAGACGATCTGCTGTGTCTGGAAAGGGAGGGGGTGATAATATTTACTTGAATGGTCTGCTTGGGATTTCATTAAATGTGCCACCAAGCACGCTCTCGCCATGCCAACCTTGAATGGGAGGAGTCTGGATGCAAGATATTTGGTGGTTTAATGGATAAACCTCAGTTCAAAGAATTAACCTTGTGCAAAACTGCAATATAAACTGTAATTCACAATATTATGATATGTGAGTTAATCAGTAAACTTCTCAATATTATCGAGCCTGGTGAAAGAGCATGGTCAGGTTCATTTAATGACCCTCACTGTTTGATTGACATGTTGCACTGTCCGGTTCTGTGAGATTTCCTGACTAATCGTTCCCATTGTCTCCTTTCAGCGGGGCTTCATAGACCCTCCTACAAACAGGATATGGGATAACATCCTTTCCATTCTTGAGAAAGTAGGCACCCAACAGTATCCAACAATCCGGTTAAAAGAATTTCCGTTGTCCACACATGCAATGTTTGGATTCTTGTGCATCTCTGCAACTTTCTTAGGTCACCATCACCATACAGGCACACTAACCCTTAACCTAACAACATTGAAAGAATGTACTAGAATGACAATGAAAGTGTTGTCAACAGGACATGGGACAGAAATAGTTGTTCTCCTGAAGTCTTGAAAGCTACACTTGACATTTTTTTCTTTTGGCAAAATTCCTAATGTCCTCATCGAGTGAAGACGTACCTGACGTTCATGTTTATTTCATTGTTTGTTTCATGTTTCTTTCCAGTTACTGAATATATTGTAGATGTCATGAATCATCTGATCCCTCAGCGCTAGACTCCTCAGCTCCACCATTCTGATTCATATGTTGATTAATGTGCATCACTGGATATTAGCTACACTCTACATATGCAGGATGTACAATATCCAACTTTTAATATACCGCTGGGCAATACTATAGTTTACATTTTTCAACAATACAGCAATCAAGCATTTTTTTTTTACCGTGACTAACTATTCTACTTCATTCTACTAAACGTGAGTGTACTGTATGTCCAGGAAAGGTTGGAAACACTCATAGTTGTTGTATAATTTGTTATTGTTAATTTGTTAATCTGAGTTAATATTGACAATTATGAAACCTGTGAGGTTTTAACGGCACACTCTGCGGCATCTTTTCTAAAAACATATTTCCAACATACATTATAAAAATGTAAAAAATATTCAAGTCTAGTCCACTTTTATGCAACAGTGCAATCCTGCAGATTTAAAGTTTGTCTTCTTTTAGCTCAGCTAATAGGACACAACATGACATATCAATCTTCTATTGGTCACATTTGCAACTTGAACTTTGGAATCCAGTGAAATCTAGCCAAGATGAAATAAAAATGCACTGTAAAAAAATGACCGTGATTTTAACAGTAAAAGACTGTAAAAATTCTGCGGTGAAAAACTGTCAATTGGTTTACAGAAAGTTGCCGTACTATATACGGTGAATAACTGTAATAGATCTAACGGTACATTTAATGTAATTTTACGGTAAAATACCGTTAAATTCACAGTTTTTGGAAGTGAAAAATAACAATTCATTGTAAAATTTACAGTGAAAAACCGTAAATTGACATTCCCACAATTCCCTGCGTGACACTTCACATTTGATATATTTTCGTTGAAATAACTCTGTTTCACCTTAGTTTTTCTCATTTTTTTCTTTATTTTTACGTTGCTACTGTATTTTTTATGGTAAAGTTCTGGCAACCACAGCTGCTGGTTTTTTACCGTAAATTTTACTGGGATTTTTTTTTTACAGTGTGGAGGAAAATTTGTGATAAATGAAGACTCAGCAGAGGTTGCTCATCTTCCTCTGGCCCCCACATTTTCAAACAACTGTCCATAGGCCAAATGGATGGATGGATGGATGGATGGATGGATGGGGTTGTTGTTCTCCTGCTAAACGTATTTATATTTCAGTGTGTGTAAAGTAACTGTTTGTTCAGTAATTCTTTGAAAAACTATTTTAGCTCTTCTCAGTAGCATGAGAATAAGTTATTTTTCTTTCTAGTCAGGCTTATCACTCTCTGCCCATAGTGATAAAACATGGAGATGCATGTTCCCTCTGATTCCACATATGGTTGGGTTCTGTTGATTCAGCTGTGAAGTAAACTTGGCCCAGAGGCCTATCGAGAGAAAAAGAAGGGCCGGTCATCAGGCTGAAGAGATTGTCTGCTGGTGGACATGTGAGCTGGAGTCACGGCTGAGAGAACAAATTCAATGACCCCACTGTCCTGCTCTCTTCAAGATCTTGACTCAACACTGGACAGACTTTACAGAAGGCAGGTTAGGAAACACAAACACATACTAAGATTTTAACAAACACTGACCGCCCAAATCTCAGCAGTAAAAAATGGCAGCGTACTTGCTTTATATAAATATATATTTGGTTTGTTAATTCGTTCATTTAACCCTGTTTTGCAAAATATCACAATGGCAAAAAGGCTCCACATAATAAAGAATGACCCAACTAGCCTATACTAACCCATACTGCTAGAATTATTATTTTTTGAATTTCAGTGTAGACAGACAAATTGCACTTCATTGGAAAGGTATTGCATCAGGTCTAGGGCATGGGCATCTACAGTAGATTAACAAAATCCTTATTTTCTCAGATTTAGCCTTGCCACAACAAATTACACATAAAATTACACATATTTAGTCATGTTTGTCATGGCACATCATGAAACACAGTGGAATTACATCCTAAATTGTCATATCAATCATTTTTCAGTTCAGTGAACCACATGGATTATCTATAAATATATGCATGAATTATAAAACCTCAACATCCATCATACCAAATGAATATGATTCATTTTAAAAGAACTAGAGAAAGCAGTGGTTAATTGTCCCCTCTTTTATAGTGTCTTTCCCACCCATCTCCAATTTCCTGTTTGGGATAATAATTTGTGTTTTTTTTGACATTCGGCAGACCGTCTCTGACAAACTATAGTGTGTTAGAAACATTTGTTTTAATCTAAGGTCAACAATTTCCATAAACTAACAGACTGATTTCCGCCTATTCCACAGACTGTTGTGAAATAGTGACCTAGAAGTGTGCACTGAATGGCAAAAGCAGGGGTTATCGGATGTAATATCTTTCAAATGTCACTGTTCTTCAACCCACACAGACTATTAGGAAGGCCACACAAATACACAATCCCTTTCTTTGAAGATCTGTGGACCTGGGATTTGGTCTCTAATTGCCTTTCATGTTGGTTTATGGGTCGTAACACTGAACCATCCGAAGCGAACGCATCACTATCATAGTCACACGACACAATAAAGCATTGCGGTTACTGTCCATTACAGATAAAATGTCAGGCAGCAACAGCTAAGCTAACAACCTCTTATGTGCCCCTTGTGAAAGTGGCTGTAAATATTTTCTAAACCTTGGTGGCTGGAAACAAACAAAGAAAAAGATGTGTCCTTAGTCATTAACATAACAGACGCAAAAGGCACTATGGAAGATTCCCAAAAGAGTTAGTACCACTAAACAGAAAGGTTTCGTAATGCTGACAGCATATACATGCTTCCCATATTCAATCCTGTTAAAATTACATATTATTTAGTATATTTAAAATTGTAAGATGATGTATTGTCACACTAGCCTGTACAAGTTACTCCTGTATCAATTAAATCTTTCAAATGCATATGGCACTTTCCATAAATTGAGACTTAGAAAACTTCGCACTGATTTATCAAGTGCAAAATTGGAATATTGCACAAAACATTTGCGAATAAGAACAAAATAGTCACAAAATAGTAGAAATTGGTGCAAAATATCTGTAATAAAAATGGAAGTTGCTACAATTGAGGAAGTCACTGTGGCTCTTTTTTGCTACATCATAAATGACTTGTGTCTCAGAGCACACAGACGAAACGCCGTAAACACTGTCATGTTATCTTGCTTTTGGAGGCGGATGCCTGAGGTTTGGGAACGTAACCATGTGAGAGAGTTGGGAAGGAAATATATCCCACCAATCCAACATGTGAGATGCTATGCAATGAAATTGATCCACTGGATCCATCAAGCTGTTTCTGATCACATAATCTGTTGGCAAAGTCACGTGACTTTTTTTGTTGTGCATAGAGGATTTATTTGGTAAATGTGTATCCATTGTAGTTTATGTGATCCTTCTCAATTGAGCACATGTTTGTTGTTGTTGTTTTATTGCACATTTTTAGAACAAGCATTTATTTATGCAATATCCCAAAATTCACATTAAAATGTGAGGTGGATGGAAACATAGCTAGTTGCAATGGAATAAAATGCTTAAACTTTAGATTTAAAAAAAAAAAAAAAAAAAAAATCAAACTAAATGTTACATGTGCCGTTTTATTTTCCAAAACATTTATACTCTCATTCAGGAAATCACACAACTCTTTAGCTACAGTAAAATGAGTACCAGGGTTGTAAATTAAACCTAAAGTATGCTATTATTACTGGTTATCTAGTTTTGGACCACATACTGATAAACTTTATATTTCTCATGAATAAAGGAAAATAAATGTCATAAATCATTGCTTTTACAGCAACTTTAGTAACAGGGTTTAACTTGACAAATACAATGTGCATTAAAACTTGAGAAGGAAAGGAGTTAGTTCACCTAAAAATGAAAATTATGTCATTATTACTCACCCGGAAGCTCAGACATGCTTCATAACACACAAGAATGAACCTCATTGGTTACGCAGTTTGTTCTCGTGCATCATTCATCATAAAAAAATGATTGAGTCTTTGAAAATTTTGGACTAAACGGCTCAATTCATATGGATTCGTTTTACAATCTCTTTATGAACTTTTTGAAGCATCAAATTATGTAGGCTGTCTATGGAAGGACAGATAGCTCTCAGATTTCATCAAAAAGATCTTCAATTGTGTTCCAAAGATGAACAAAAGTCTTCTTGGTTTGGAACGATATGAGGGTGAGTATTTTTGGGTGAACTGTCTTTTTAAATGAAATATGTGTGCATACCTCTCTGCTCACAATGCTGTAGAAAATGTCTAAATTATTTCATGCCATGTGTTACAATTTTATGTTTGGTATAGGAGCCTTTATTTCTTTTAAATAATATATTGGTACACCTATTGAAGTCCATTACTGAGATATGCCTTGTCATTTTAAAGCAGAAATAGCAAAGTGTTCAAACAAACAAATGTGAAACAAATGGAGTAGTCATACTATTTACCTGCGTTGATGAAGCAAGTGTCTTATCAAATCTCAGTGTTAAACAAACTTGTCCTTATTGTTTGAGGAATTGACATCATTGCTCGTTTCCTTTTTTCCTTATATGTTATCAAGTAAATCCACACCACACAGACAAGCTAAGAGTGATAAGTTTGCATTTAGCTACACTCATGAGGTGATGTGAAAAATGTTTGGAAAGGTGATAAAACCAACCTTCACATCCTAGCAGGATTTGTTTTGGCTGGGTTTAATGCAGCTGTTTGTAATATGCAGCTGCCTTTTCTCAAGACTTGCCATTTTCACTGTTGATGTACCTAGGAGTCTATTGTGGGAAGTGTTTTTGTGTCAGAAGATATCATATCTTTTATAACCACCAGACATTAATGATCAAGCACAATATGAAGAGAATCTCATTTCACATTCACCGAGGAAGGAAAAATACTCTACGTAGAACATCAGCATTTTCAAACCTCAAAAATTCATATCTAGTCACTTTTTAGACAACGTAAAAGTAATCCATAAGAATCAAGTGGTTTAATTCAAATCTTCTAAAGAGACATGATGATTTTATATGACTGACCTATTATGCTTTATTTACATGTTCAACTTTCTTCAGTGTGTAATGTTGCTGTTTAAACATGAAAAAGGTCTGAAATGACAAAGCACAAAGTCACTCCAAAGGGAGTTATTCTCTATCAGTAAGCACAGTTTCTGAACTCCCTGAAACGCCTCGATTGTAGTCTTGCCTTTTCTTCCAGGAATGTCACAATATTCCTTATTTAAATAATTCCTGCCCAAGGCATATGCAAAATAAAGGGACTAGGCCTGTTAGTAGTTCTTGTTGTCGCCATGTCCAAGAAAAGCTATTTTTTTCAGAAGCTGAAACTCGCGGTTATGATAAGGGGCGTGACATTTCTGAAACATGCAGAAAGCAGTTTACCAATCACAACACACTGGTACAGCTGAACAATCAGAGCACATTGCGTTTTTCTGAAGGAGGGACTTCATAAAGACCTCCCGATCTGAGTCGTTTGTTCTTTTTCTTCTTTTTTAGCTGAAGCTATGCAGTTTGTACCACAATTAGAAATGATTAGTTCACCTCCCGAGTCTTCGGGTCTGAATCGTTCATTCATCACGAGTTATGGAAAAAAAACATCATGACGGAAACGCATCATGTAACTGTAAGAGTAAAAAAAAAAAAACTAACTTGTTTGTTATGAAGGTTGGGAATTATTAACTAACTTCTGTATCCACTACAGCCATCACGTCACCTGACAAAATAATTCACGGCTCAGACTCAAAAACTTAAGAGGTGAACTACTCATTTTTGTTTCCTCTACAGAACCTATGGGATGTTGCACATGTGCAGTCAACACAAAATGAACGAATCACTCCCTGAGACAACTCGTTGTTCCCGAGTCATATTCAAGATTCAATTCACGGTCCCTAAGGGCCACCAAAACATTCAAAAGGGGCGGAGCCACTTTTACTAAAATGGCTATAACTCGTGAACGGAATGAGATATTTGCCCCCGTTTCTTGACTCCACCCCCACGTCAAACCAGTGCCATAAAGAGAACCGCACAGAAAAGTGCAGCGCAAAAGAAAACCGGTATCGTGAGCGCACGCTTGACTGAAACGCAGAGTAAAATGAGCGTTGCAAATGATTTAGTAGGTTTGAGCATGAAAAATATGTGGCAAAGATAAAATAGGGTTACAGCTGTCATTGATTTTTGTAATTGATTATATCTTTATTTTTGCACTACTTTATTTTATTTTGCAATTTATTATTTTTGTTTGCAAAACGTATTTTTTTCCGCTCAATACTTTATTTTTCCTTTGCAATTCTTTATTTTTGTTTGCAAAACATTTTTTTATTGCTCAATTATTTTTTGTGTTTTGCAAAACTTTATTTTTGTGCAAAACTTTAAGGCATTAATTTGACTCCATAGATATGGCGATTGGCCACTTGGTGGTGCTATGACAGGAAAAAAAAAAACATGAAAATGGCTACAACTACTTCACCATTAGCTCAATTGACTTGAAAGTTGGCATGCAATGTCTTTGTCCGAGGTGCCATGATTGTCTATGAGGACACTGACGTATCTCAAAAAATATGTCCGTTATCAGCCAATGAATTTTGAGCAGCTATCAAGGTTAACGGAGGCCAATCAGAACAAAACTCGCTGGGCCTGTTTGACTCACGGCCCTTGAAGCCTGTGAGAAATTTGAAAGAAATTATCTATTGGGAGGAGCCTTCACATTTTTTACATGCGTAAAGTATAGTGTATCGGCCGATTTTTTTGCCCACGACATTCATACCACATAGTAGAACTCCTCATTCTGAGCAACTCTAGGACTGCCTCTGTCCATCGAATCATTCCTTAAATATTGGAGATCAGGGGCGGCGCCAGCCGATTTTGAATGTTTTAAGTCAAGCCCCGAATCTTTCAGGTTTGAGGTTTCTTAACAGTGCTGTCAAAATACCATATCTCTCTATTAAAATATGTTAAACAGTTCAATACCGCTTTTCTACAGTACTATCCATACATACAGCGTTAACCGGTAGCACTTTCTCTCTCTTCTCTCCGACAGCGCGTTCACGCACACCGCAGGTTGTACAGAGCCACACCTCCTGTCACTCACTCAGAGCAGCAGCAGGCCTCGAGACTCTCTTTCGGTCCGGTTGAAGGGTTTTTGTTATGATATAACAGCTGATAATACAACTTTGGCACATTTGTCAGCTAAACGTTCATTCAGTGTTTCCCATTAATGACCAGGTGCCACCGTTTCATAATGAACCGAAAATTTAAAACATGTAAATGGTCTCTAACGTTGTATTTTGCCAACGAACTAAAATCGAAACCGTGATATGGCTTTGTGCCTTTATAAAACAGCAAAATATAGTGATTAAGTATATATACAGTCTGTCTGCGCTGCAAGTGCGCACATTTGCTCACGCGATCAAGCTGGTGATCTGGTGAATCAAAATAAAAGCTCAAGGATTTAGGCCTATCTTAGAAATTAGTACAAAAGTCTTATAATTTCTAATAAAAAGTGTAATTTATTTAAAGAGCTTTTTTTTTTTTTTTTTTTTTTTTACAATATATGGATATTAGTCATATGAATAATTATATAGGCCTAAAATATTATTATATTATTATTTCATTGTAATAATTGTTTGACATCCTAAAACACCTAAAACGATGTAGACACTATATCACAACTAAAAAGATGATACTACAGACTAAAAAGAACTAAACCCTCTTTCATGTCGAGGTACAATGCTGTTTGTTTGGTCAATTTGCACACTGTACATGGATTGAAGCTCTTAATTTTGAGCTTCCAAAGTGCCCCAGATTGATGCATTTAACCTTAAAATGTACTAAATTTTGGTTCGACCTCGATAAAACCACTGCAGCACAGTTCTCGGGACTGTCTAGGTCAATAGTTATCAAAAAAAATGTTGAACTTTGGCCTTTGAATAGCTATAAGCAGGGTCTTTTATAAAACAGGCATGGCCAATTCTACCCAAAAGCCTATAATTTCTAAATGAAAACTCAGAACTTCACAACATTAAGTGAGCACATGAGGCACATGATTCTAAAGAAGCATGCATACTTCTATGGAGAATGGCTGATAGGTGGGGCTATAACTGATTAAAAGGTGTAAAAATGATGTATTTCTACACTGTAAAAAAAATCCCAGTAAAATTTGCGTTAAAAAACCGGCAGCTGTGGTTGCCAGAACTTTACCGTAAAAAATACAGTAGCAACGTAAAAAAAAATCTGTTAAATTTACGGTAAAATAACGTATTTCATTAACTGATATAATGTTAATTTACCAACCTAATGAAGTACTAATATCTGTTTTGTACCTTTATAATACATTGACAATCACCAAACACAGTGGTGATGAGAGTCACATGATTAATCAAAGTTCATCACAAGCTGAGGAGGACAACACTAACATATTGAAGGTGCGCACAGTGTCATTCACACACACACACTAAACACCATCATGGTAACATGCATGAAATTTTAAAAATGCAATAAACATTAATTTAACAACATTAGATGTAACATTAAACCCTAATGTACATAACTGATCAGAAAAAAAAAGAGAAAAACTAAGAAGAAACAGAGTTATTTCAACAAAAATGTATCAAATGTGAAGTGTCACGCAGGGAATTGTGGGGAATGTCAATTTACGGTTTTTCACTGTAAATTTTACAATGAATTATTTTCCACTTCCAAAAACTGTGAATTTAACGGTATTTTACCGTAAAATTACATTAAATGTACCGTTAGATCTATTACAGTTATTCACCGTACATAGTACAGAAAACTTTCTGTAAACCAATTGACAGTTTTTCACCGCAGCATTTTTACAGTCTTTTACTGTTAAAATCACGGTCATTTTTTACAGTGTATGTCAAATCCCATGGAATGGCTGAAAGTGGTCCTCTTCCTGCCTGATTTGCATAGAACTTCAAGAAATTGGCTGTGCATATGCGTCACGTGATTCTAAAGAAGCGTGGAAACTTCTATGGACATCGTGTCATTGGTGGGGGTTTAACGGTTATAAAGGTGAAAAATACTCCATACGAAATTACATTTAAATGAAATCAATATCATCAAAAATCAACAAATATAGTCACATCAAGTTCTTGACCGTAAAAGTAATCCATAAGAATTGAGCATTGTAAATGTTAATTACCCTCAATTGATGAAAAAAACTGAGACAATATTAAAAATCTCTTCATTCATGTTTCAAAGATAAACAAAAGTCTTACTTGTTTTGGAACAATATGAGAGAGAGAGAATAATGACTTTTGGGGGGGGAGTTCTTACTCCCCTAGTGGAGAATGATTATTTAAACTTTATGTTTTGTCCTTCTACCCTGAGGTATGAAGAACAAACTGCTGTGATTATAAAATTATAAAATAAGAATATTCTTGGGAAGAATCTACAAATGCAATAATGCAATCTATGAATGCAATACTTCAGAAGAGTCACACAAGAAGCTCCAGTGTGCCCAAAAGACCCTTAAAAAAATGTTAGGTTGGTTTTGGGTTCACTGATCTGAAATCAGAGCACACAGAGCTTCCTACCCCCACTGGTCACGCAAACATAGAGGTAAACTGAATTTGAACTATCATGAAAGAACATCCACCGATTGCAGAAACGGATCAGGTGACCTGACCTAACAGGTCAGTTCATAAAGCTTTCTCAAAAACAAGTTCTCCATGTTCTTTCTCATGTCTACGTGCAGCCGGCTCCAACCTACACATCCAGACCTCTGCTTCCCTACTTTGTTTTCCTTCTCTGTCTCAGATGTCAGACCTCTGAAGCAGCAACCCCTCCAGTTTGTGCACCGAGTACGTCAAGTGGGCTCAACCAGTGACGTAACGGCCACACAGTTCAGTGTTTGTACATATTTTTATTTGACTGACAGCGAAGTCCGCAATGGAAAAAGTCACATTTGATCTTTAAGGATGGAAGAGGAACAGGAGACAACCAATTTCCTCTTCATCTCAAATGTGTGACGTTGGTGACAGTGCTATTAATATATCTCGGGGGGAGGCCAATTAGAGTTGTCACGATTTGCCTTTGCACAATTCATGGCATGGGAAGACGGCGTGAAATAACTGACCACTGAGCTTGAGATGTGCCACTCAGATAGGAGGAGCATTAATGTTGTGTGGGTGTATGCTGGGGGTGGTGGTCTTAACAAGCACATTCTGTGGAAATACAGACATGAGGCATGTTTTCATCAGCGGGGGGTGGATTGTGTTTGTACATGCTGATGTGTGTGTAAGTGTCAGGCGCTTTGACTAGTCTTGTTCGTGTAGTTCAGTAATAGGGCACTCGTCTGCAGTTCACGCAGTTTGGCTCACACTCTGAAACTGTGATTTCTTATCTACTGCATCAGGTAGGACCCTTTCTGATTTATATATAAATTATATTTAAATGTCATTATGAACAAGCAAAATGCGCTGAAAGCTAACCCTGATTATTGTGTTTGAAATTCACAAACATGCAGCTCAGATCTGAAACCATTATTTAGAATAGATGCTGTATTTTGTACTTATTTCTAAATATTTATAATGCTAAACTAAGAATCACTATACTCTGGTGGGTGTAGTGATTGAGTTGAAATTGTACAAAACCAGCAATTGGGTTGTTTTAGCCCAGCGGTTGGGTTAAATGTTTGCCCAACCTGCTGGGTAGTTTCTTTTAACTCAACTCTTGTTTAAAAATATTGTATTGCTTGCTTAAAATGCACCTAAAGTATTTTGGAAATTAACATTTATTAATATGTATGATAAGTTGATGGATAATAATGAATAATAATTAAACAATAAACATTTATTAAATTGCTTATTAATAAATGTTCATATTTTGGTTATTATTGTTGCCTCTAGTAATTATGTGTCTGATTTTTAATTTCCAACCTATTTTGGGTTCATTTTAAGCCAGCCATATAGTAATAAACAATAGTTGAGTTTAATAAAACTGCCCAGCACGTTGTGCAAACATTTAACCCAACCTCTGGGTTTGTCCATTTACTGCTCCTAGAGTTTGCCCTCACTCCTAAATCTTAAACTTTAAAATGTATTAATTAATAAAAAAATAAAAAAAAAATAAATGAAAGTGCCTATTTCTTTCTGCAACAGACATGAATGATACCTTAATCTTTGCAGCTTGTTGTAGATTTGTGATTTTGAGATGATTTGTGATCTCGTTTTTCACCTGGTGGATGATAAAATGACCTTTTGACTTGGGCCAGTTAGCAACCGCCGAGCAACCACCTAAAACACCTTACAAACAGACTAGCAACACCTTAGAAACCACCAAGAACATCCTACTAACCCCATAGCAATGCACTAAAAACTTCTCAGAATGGCAACCATCCAGTACATGCTAGCAGATTTGCATGAGCAAACACCACTCATATTTTCTTTAGGAAATGTAAAAATCTGCTAATTAAATATTGGTATCAAGAAATTGTATTGTAATTGGAGTTATTGTTATTGTTGTCTGTTCCAGTGAGTTATGTGAAGTTAAATGAAGTTATTTTACTAAAAGCCTGTTATGAGAGACATAGCACTTTGTTTAGTATGGTGTGTTGCTCTCATTTTGCTGCACATACTCTATAAAGTATAGCATGGCTCATTTAAGAAGACGCCATTACACACATTTACCTTGCCACAGGAACAAAATATTGTTTGTTGTTGGAAGGAAATGACTGTCTACAATGTAACTTACAGACAGGATCTTGACTGAAATAATATTGCTTTACTGTAACAAACTACATGAATGCAAAAATAGATCAGGGAAATATATAGTGTACACTGTGAATAATAAGAGCATGCTTAGTATAAAGTGACAGGTGACTGTGTAGTTTCTTTCAATAGAGTTATAGGTTAGCATGTTGCTAAGCTAATTAATAAGGCATAAAATAGTACCAGAGCGCCATTCGACAGCAACAAAGTGACCTGAACTCATTCATTTTTTTAATGAGAGCTGGAGACCCAAGTTCAAGTTCCGGCTCCTTTACAATCCCGCCCCTCTCTCTCTCACACACATTGCTTTCTGTCTGCTCTGGAAGTCCCAGTCTTAGGTTAACAGTCCAATAGTTGTATACAAATATGCCCACTTCCCTACTATATCACAGGCGAAAAACAGTATGTGAAAAGTGTAGTATCTATGAATTCACATTCATTAAACAGAAGATGAAAATGACCTACTACGTCTGCCAAGATACTGAAGTGTGCATACAATGGACACTTTACTATCCCATGAGGCCACGGGAGAGGATTTGTGAATGGCAGTGAAGTGATGCAACTGATGCTGGTGACAAACTATTTGAAAGATTTTATTCTTTCCCCAATCAAGTTAATAGGTTAATAAGTTAATTTCCCCATTCAAGTCAACCCTCTGGGATAGTAAAGTGTCCATCGTATGCACACTTCAGAATCTTGCTAGAAGTAGTAGGTCATCCAGGTACTTTAATTAGTACTGTGAATTCAGACATACATGTTTTTTCTCCTACTATATGATAGGGAAGTATGCAATTTTGGATGCAGACTTTGATAACAGATATTGATAAATTACTCTATTACTTATTACACATATTTATTTTAAAACTATAGTTTTCAGGGTTTCTGCAGGTTTCATCAAATCTGATTTAATGCTTTTTAATGCCATGTATATATACAAACCCGATTCCAAAAAAGTTGGGACACTGTACAAATTGTGAATAAAAAAGGAATGCAATAATTTACAAATCTCATAAACTATGAAGAATATAGATAACATATCAAATGTTGAAAGTGAGACATTTTGAAATGTCATGCCAAATATTGGCTCATTTTGGATTTCATGAGAGCTACACATTCCAAAAAAGTTGGGACAGGTAGCAATAAGAGGCCGGGAAAATTTAAATGTACATATAAGGAACAGCTGGAGAACCAATTTGCAATTTATTAGGTCAATTGGCAACATGATTGGGTATAAAAAGAGCCTCTCAGAGTGGCAGTGTCTCTCAGAAGTCAAGATGGGCAGAGGATCACCAATTCCCCCAATGCTGCGGCCAAAAATAGTGGAGCAATATCAGAAAGGAGTTTCTCAGAGAAAAATTGCAAAGAGTTTGAAGTTATCATCATCTACAGTGCATAATATCATCCAAAGATTCAGAGAATCTGGAACAATCTCTGTGCGTAAGGGTCAAGGCCGGAAAACCATACTGGATGCCCGTGATCTTCGGGCCCTTAGACGGCACTGCATCACATACAGGAATGCTACTGTAATGGAAATCACAACATGGGCTCAGGAATACTTCCAGAAAACATTGTCGGTGAACACAATCCACCGTGCCATTCGCCGTTGCCGACTAAAACTCTATAGGTCAAAAAAGAAGCCATATCTAAACATGATCCAGAAGCGCAGGCGTTTTCTCTGGGCCAAGGCTCGTTTAAAATGGCAAAGTGGAAAACTGTTCTGTGGTCAGACGAATCAAAATTTGAAGTCCTTTTTGGAAAACTGGGACGCCATGTCATCCGGACTAAAGAGGACAAGGACAACCCAAGTTGTTATCAGCGCTCAGTTCAGAAGCCTGCATCTCTGATGGTATGGGGTTGCATGAGTGCGTGTGGCATGGGCAGCTTACACATCTGGAAAGGAACCATCAATGCTGAAAGGTATATCCAAGTTATAGAACAACATATGCTCCCATCCAGACGTAGTCTCTTTCAGGGAAGACCTTGCATTTTCCAACATGACAGTGCCAGACCACATACTGCATCAATTACAACATCATGGCTGCGTAGAAGAAGGATCCGGGTACTGAAATGGCCAGCCTGCAGTCCAGATCTTTCACCCATAGAAAACATTTGGCACATTATAAAGAGGAAGATGCAACAAAGAAGACCTAAGACAGTTGAGCAACTAGAAGCCTGTATTACACAAGAATGGGACAACATTCCTATCCCTAAACTTGAGCAACTTGTCTCCTCAGTCCCCAGACGTTTGGAGACTGTTATAAAAAGAAGAGGGGATGCCTACACAGTGGTAAACATGGCCTTGTCCCAACTTTTTTGAGATGTGTTGATGCCATGAAATTTAAAATCAACTTATTTTTCCCTTAAAATGATACATTTTCTCAGTTTAAACATTTGATATGTCATCTATGTTGTATTCTGAATAAAATATTGAAATTTTAAACTTTCACATCATTGCATTCTGTTTTTATTCACAATTTGTACAGTGTCCCAACTTTTTTGGAATGGGGTTTGTATATATATATATATATATATATATATATATATATATATATATATATATATATGTATATGTGTGTGTGTGTGTGTCGCTAAATGTCGATAGATGACGTCATGCGGCACTTTATTTGCTTCTCTGCTGCTACCCTTTTTGCTCACATAATATATTTTAATACAGCCAAATTCCTAATAAAATTATTTCATTATATATTTTTCTGTTTTTGTTGTCAGACAATATGAAATGGTGACTGAAATGCGGCCCATTAAGACTTCATACAGGGCTCGACATTAAGCCTTGTCATTCACTTGTACGAGTAAAACAGTTGCTTGTCCGGAAAAAAAAAAAAAATAGGATTTCTTTTTGTAGTGTAAATATAAATTACAAATTTCTGAATTTTTGTCCATATTTGTGATAGATTTATGATTCATCTTTCATTTTAAATTCTTAAATTCGATCAATAAATTTAATGGAAAAAATAGGTTACCAATCAAATTAAATCATTTACAATAAAAAAAAAAAAAAAAAAAAATACAACTCATTAAATAATGTTTGGGATTGTAAGAAAGTGAGGGGAAATTATACTTTTAAAAATTAAACTAAACCACCAATAGGTGGCATCAAGAAACCGTCTTAATAAGTGAGAAACGATTCATTCCCATGGCTGATTCATTCAAGAATGAGGCATTTTTTTTTTTTTTGCATCTCAATGAACATCTATCCATTCTAAATAGTATGTAACATTATTAATATTCAATACTATTTAGGTTGGATAGTATGCACGTTGGATGCAGGGTGAGTGTTGCTACGCTATGGTTCTGCTGTGATCTTTGTTTGAAACTATTTTCGCTGCTAAAATAGAACAAAAAAAGTCAATGTTCCTTCTAAAATGTAAGTGACTTAATATTAAATATTTGTTAACTGAACTGTTGTATGAAATCAATGTCATGTTTTTAATCGTGATGGTAGCCTATTTAGGAAAACAGCAGTCTTGGCCGTGTGATATTGCTTAACTGTATCAAGTTATAAAAACTCCACATTTTGAATTTTTACCGCAGTAAGTTTAACTGAGTTTCTTTTTGTGTGTGCTTCACTCATGTTTCCATTTCTCCTCAAGATGGTGTGCGAGCCTCAACAGCGCAACCTTGTTATCATCAGTACATTACACAGCCTATTATGATCCAGTATAGATCGCAACTAACACTAAATGTAATAAAATGATTCTCGCGTTTTTTTTTTTTTTTTTTTTGTATTGAATTTTATTTTATTGTATTTTAATCAGGTCCTTGTTCGGCTGGGCAGATAAAATTCTCTTTCATTTGCCCATTCAAAAAATCCACTTATCCCAGACTAATTGAAAAGCATTAGTGTCGAGCCCTGACATGTTAAACCAGCGCTAAATCCTGATTTATAATCGAGACATTGTCTGACAAAATCACAATACAAATAAGATAAAGACAGTTGCTATGATTTACGTTATATGTACACGTAAAATGATCACTCAGGTTAGAAGCAATAGTATCTATTTTATTTGTTCTCTGACAGAGCGCACAGCCTCAACTGAATGCACTGCTCCTCTCATCCACTCACGGAACAGAGCAGACGCAGAGAGAGGTGCGCCTGCGGCAGCGAGAGGGAAGCAAGATCTTGCGCTCGTGCGGCAGTTCCGGTGGGTCTCGGAAGCTAGATCAGGTTAACAAATATATTTGTCACAATGCGCTTTCTTGCATGGAAAAAAAATCGTAAAAGGGGTCTGAAAAGTCGCTAAATTGGCAACACTGATGCAGTCTTCCGTTTCCAGGTCACAGCCCGCCGCTGTCCAAAATGATATTACGACAATTTTGAACTGGCCGGAGGCAATTACCAAACTGGTTCCGTGTGTGTATCACACCAATGTACATATTTTACAACAGCAAATCAAAGTTATAAATTATGTAGGCTATATTCAATATAAACTAGTAGTATTATTTTTCTTCAAAACTATCTAAAAAAATTGAATGCCTATAGGAATACAATTTAATGCTTTTAAATGCCATTTAAGACCTTAAAGGATTAGTCCACTTTTAAATAAAATTATCCTGATAATTTACTCACCCCCATGTCATCCAAGATGTTCATGTTTCTTTCTTCAGTTGAATAGAAATGAAGGTTTTTGATGAAAACATTCCAGGATTATTCTCCTTATAATGGACTTCAATGGCCTCCAGACGGTTGAAGGTCAAAATTACAGTTTCAGTGCAGCTTCAAAGGGCTTTAAACGATACCAGACGAGGAATAAGGGTCTTATCTAGCGAAACAATCGGTAATTTTCAAAAAAAAAATACAACTGTATATGCTTTATAAACACAAATAATCGTCTTGTGCTTCTGCTTTCCGCATTCTTCAAAAAGCTTACGCTGTATGTCCTACGCCTTCCCTATTCAACTTACGGAAAAAAAAATGAAACTGTCACCGTATTCGTTCAGTAAGTAGAATAGGGAAGGCGTAGGACAAAAAAAAAAAAAAAGTTGACCTTACGTAATCAACATAACATTATTAAGTAAACTGCACATATAAATATTATGTAACAGTGACATTCAAATGATTTGTATGTACTCAAAGAAATGTTGTCAGCTTTACTTGAATTTCTTTTGTTCATTCAACTAAATAGTTTTTTGTACAAATTACTCAATATTGTTGCGTGGAACCACTTGACACTTATTTTTTAAGTAAATCCAACAATTCTTTTTTTTTGAGTGTTGGATGATATGGGGTGAGTAAATTATCAGGAAAAATTTATTTAAAAGTGAACTAATCCTTTAATTTTCGCAAAATCTATTTAATGAATTTTAATGCTTTTTAATGCCCCGCAGATTCCCTGTGTGTATATATATATATATATATATATATATATATATATATTCTGTGCAAACTGAATGCAATGTTTTCAGAAAATTAACTGCATGTTAATTGCATTTAAATGAAAATGTATTATAATTTAAATTTATATTAAAAGCAATTTGTTTAATTTCAGAGTGCTTTTAAATAGGACTTATGAAATATGGTTAAAGTGCAGAATGCACTGACAAGCATTTATGGAACAAACAAAACAAAACATGATTTAAATATATTTGTAATTACACATTTGTAATGATAAAGTTGCAGTTTAGTACATTTAAAATATCTTAACTCTAAATGTAATATCAAATAACACTACAGTTAAAATTATAATCCAAGTACTTTACATGTGCTTTAGTATGCTAGTA
This sequence comes from Megalobrama amblycephala, assembly GCF_018812025.1. NCBI lineage: Eukaryota > Metazoa > Chordata > Actinopteri > Cypriniformes > Xenocyprididae > Megalobrama > Megalobrama amblycephala. The sequence goes on from NC_063065.1 coordinate 33,057,529, forward strand.
ACACATCAAATACTAGAGTGCACTTTTTAAGAAACAATCATAAAAGTGCACGCTACTCTCTTTAAGTACACATAAGTGGCCTTTTATTTCATTAATCTACAGGATATTTTTTTTTTTTTTAAATATACTTTTAATATTCAACTTAGTGCACTTCTTTTTCACAAGGGTTCACAGTGCATTTTGGGATTGCCTCCTCTACAAATGATCCATTTCTACCTTCAAATTTGGCAGCATAATTACACTTTTAGAACAGTCTCGGAACACACCTGTGATGCCTTAAAATGCTCCCTCTGCAGGCAGCTCTTTTGGAACAGAGTGATTGTGTAATATCACATTGTTAAAAACATTAACATCTCTTGAGACAAATCCAATGTTTTATTGAGCTGCAGCCTTAAGGCTGACTAATATTTGTTGTCCAGAACTCCCATGGTGGCAGCTTGCATCTATCTGATGAGAACTTAAACACAATAACAGAAGCTATTGCTGTGTTGGGCTAACGTTTGTGCTCTGCTAAACAAAATGTCCGACAGATGTCCATGTTATTCCATCTGCTGTTAATCCAAACAGCAGTTTGCTTTAAAAGCCCAGTCAACAGAAATATATAAACCACGTCTCTGCTGTCCCAGCGTGAGAGGAGAGATAATTGTTTTTTTAGTGGCCACACTTGTGCTGATGAGGTAAATTTCCACGTGGTACCTCTCCGAAGTGAGAGAAGAGCAGACTGAGTGAATCTTTAACTAGATCAGTGATGATTTTAGTGGCCAGTCAAACACTCTTCCAGATGGTGGCGCTCACACTACACTTCTGATTAAACAGAGTACCTGATAGATAGTTGTGTTGTTAGGGCAAGCAAACAATAGTTGAATCTCATGAAAATATATCCAGGTGACATTTCACCTCAAAATCAAGCTTAAAATTAAATAGACATTATACCTCACCACAACGATTCTTATTAGATTCTCATCATAAAAAAAAAAAAAAAAAAAAAAAAATTTTTTTTTTTTGTGTGAGCTTGATGTCACAATGGTTTTAATAGTCCTAAATGTATGTTGCTGCAATAGAAGCCACTGTATATAATAGTTTTCGTATATAATAAATGACATGCACCTCAGACGAAACACAATAAATGCTGTCATGTCATCTTGCATTCAGTTACCTGGTGTTTGTGAATGCAATCATGTGAGGAGCTTCTGGGAGGGAACTTTACTGAACCACTTTAACGACAGATTTGCTCAAGCATTACAGAATGACCAAAACAGCATTAGATGTTGTGCAATGAGATCGGTCCACTGGTTGGTCCAGTTATGCCGCCCCATCATCTTTTTTAATGTGCATCAAGGAATTTATTCAGTAAAAGTGTTTCCATCACAGTTTATGCGCAAGTTTTCATTTGAGCGCATACGTATTTATGTGCATTTTTAGAATTTTATGCGGATCTTAGCGTTTCCATCCAGCGTTTTTTTTTTTTTTTCATGCAATATCCCAAAATGCACATAAAAATAGGTGGATGGAAACATAGCTAATGATAATCCTATCATAAGTGTTTATATTTTTGACCTGACTGGATGGTTTCGGTGGGAAATGGTGTACATACATCACTCACCCGTGCATATCCGTAAATAGAGAAAAGTGGCTCTGGCTACTTTGACATGTGTCTGGTGTGGGATTAGCATAGGTTAGTCGTCACAACGAGTGAGAAAGGTTGACATGGATCAGCTAAATTTCAACCTCTGGGTTTAAATGCAAACAGAGAAAAGTCTGCTGGCAAAAAGAGACCTCGACAGAGCTCGTAATAAAATAAGAATCAACATTGGCTTGGAATAATAAAAGTTCCACTGCTCTCGAGTCGTGTGGCGCGCTCGTCTCTCATTAGCAATCACTCCAGCTGCGTTGTTTCTGCTCAGCCCTGCTTCATTCTACAGAAATGTTAAAGGGATAGTTCACCCAAAAATTAAAATTTGATGTTTATCTGCTTACCCCCAGGGCATCCAAGATGTAGGTGACTTTGTTTCTTCAGTAGAACACAAATTATGGTTTTTAACTCCAACCGTTGCACTCTGTCAGGCGTATAATGCATGTCAATGGTAACAAAATCTATGGGAGTAAAACATGCACAGACAAATCCAAATTTAACCCTGAGGCTCATGAGGACACATTGATGTCCTAAGACACGAAATGATCGGGTTGTGCGAGAAACCGAACAGTATTTATTTTTTTACCTCTAATACACCACTATGTCCAACTTTCCCCTTGAGCGCGCGCACGGCATCCGGTGCGTGAGGTGTGTACGCGCTCTGCTGTAGTTTATATGCCTGTAGTACAACAGTTGTTATATAAATGGAAATTAAACCACTAAAAAACATGTTTTTTTATTACATCAAAACTTCATTTTATTTTGTTACTTTTCGTGAGGGCAGCTTTACAAATAAAAAGGACGCATATAAAGATCTTGTTCACATACCTCAGTTGGATGTGGAAAAACTAGGCAGAGCTGATGGTTTAAAGGATTAGTTCACTTGTCATCCAAGATGTTCATGTCCTTCTTTCTTCAGTTGAAAAGAAATTAAGGATTTTGATGAAAACATTCCAGGATTATTCTCCTTATAATGGACTTCAATGGGCACCAAATGGTTGAAGGTCAAAATGACAGTTTCAGTGCAGCTTCAAAGGGCTTTAAATGACACCAGACGAGGAATAAGAGTCTTATCTAGCGAAACGATCTGTCATTTTCAAAAAAAATACAACTGTTTATGCTTTATAAACACAAATTATAGGCTTGCGAGTGCTTCCACTTTCCACATTCTTCAAAACGGTTACGCTGTATGTCCTACACCTTCCCTATTCAACTTACTGAACGAACGCAGCGTCAGTTTCATTTTTTTTCCGTAAGTAGAATAGGGAAGGCGTAGGACATATGGTGTAAGCTTTTAAAGATGCGGGAAGCAGAAGCACGTGCAAGGCGATACTGCAATACTGTATGTCTTTATAAAGCATATACAGTTGTATTTTTTTTCGAAAATGACCAATCGTTTCTCTAGATAAGACTCTTATTCCTCGTCTGGTATCGTTTAAAGCCCTTTGAAGCTGCACTGAAACTGTAATTTTGACCTTCAACCGTTTGGATCCATTGAAGTCCACTATAAGGAGAATAATCCTGGAAAGTTTTCATCAAAAACCTTCATTTCTTTTCAACTGAAGAAAGAAAGACATGAACATCTTGGATGACATGGGGGTGAGTAAATTATCAGGAACATTTTAATTTGAAAGTGAACTAATCCTTTAACTACATAATACCTGAGGAGAATGTTTTATTAATCTTGTAGTAATCATAAACATTGCAATTTGTAGTTTATTATATAATACAGAGCATAAGCCTTTAATGCATTGTTCTGATGGCCCAGTCTTTCTTATATGGGCCAGCAGTTACCTCAAGAATATTATTCTATTGTTTTTCAGAAGCTTCATTTTGCTTTTGTGATGCATATCATCATCATGTAAAGTTACTGTCTGTTTCAGATTGAGTGCTGAAGTCACTGGTAGCTCTGGCAGTGTGTGATCTGGACAGACATGGAGGCTGTTCTCATTGAGTGCCAAGGCCCTGTTTTAATCATCTCAGACACCAGACATTCACTTAATTTTGCTTTGTTAGAGTTGATGAAAAGCATATAAAAACAATCCAAATAAAACACTAAAAACGATGACACAGGCCTATTTAATCTGTTTACATGCACGTCACATTAACCAACATCAGAGAACAATGAACATGAAAGTGTTGTTGAATTATTGAAATACTAACTTTTATTAATCTCAGCGGGACTTCAAGTAAATATTTTAGTTCAACAGAGTTTGGCTAACAAAAACGTTTGGGAATCCCTGCCCTAATGTTAAAGAGATCAGAAATGGTAGAATTGTAAAATGAGAAGAAATACTTTTGAATAATAACACAACATTATGGATTATTAAATTTTGGATGATTTCACTTACCATTATAAAACACATGACCTGAAAGTAAGTTGTTTTCCAGTGCAACATATGGTCAAAGAACAGACACAATGTATGCTTTATATAAATATATATGTGTGTGTGTGTAAGAAATAATTAGTAATATAATATGTATTATTTCTCTAAATGGTATTTTACTCTTAACTAAATACAACCTGTTTTTGTTAATGAAAACGTCTCGGTTACGTATGTAACCCTCGTTCCCTGAAGGAGGGAACGGAGACGTACGTCAGTAGTGACCGACGAATTGGGATATCGCTTAGAGAGCCCTATCATCTTCGTGTAAACTAAAACAAGCCAATGGAATTGGCGTGCGATATTTGCATAATGCGCACCGCCCCCGACAGGTGTATATAAATAGGAAGCGGATGCAATCGCACTCTGTTTTTCGCTGAGGAGACAACTGGTGTCCGCACTACAGCGAGGGTACAGAAACTGTGGCGACGGGACGTACGTCTCCATTCCCTCCTTCAGGGAACGAGGGTTACATACGTAACCGAGACGTTCCCTTTCAGTCGGTCACGTTCGACGTACGTCAGTAGTGACCGACGAATTGGGATCCCAACTAAAGCGCCACAGTTACGAAACCCCTTCCAGTGCCCAGCGCAAGCTCAGCCGCCCATAGCACCGGCTGGCGGTGAAGGGGGCGAGCTTACACCGAGAGAGTCTACTGCTGTCTAACCAATACCCACTAAGTAAACTAGACTACACTGGGGAAGCGAACCCGTAAGGGACGCTGCGGAGACCACTACCTACCCAATGGGGGAGGAGTTTACGTGGGAAATACACACATATGGACTGGACCCGGGGGGCAGTACGCATATGGAGTCCCTGGGATGGCTCCACCTGGTTAGGGGGAGACTCATCTGACAGGTGACAGCAGAGCTGGCTCTGCTAAGGGAAAGACACGGACTCGGCCCGTAGGGAGTTTTAAACCGTGGAAAATACACATATGGGACCGCTCACGTAGAGGGGTCACGACATATGGGCCCCAGCCAACAGACAGCGTCAGCGACGGATGTAGGCCTGGCATCAGACACTCCGCAATGTCCGAGCCGAAGGGGGAGGCGGAGGAGCTCGACAGGGTTCGCCAAGCGGGGAACACGACTGGAGAGAAGTATGCACGTATCCGGCCAGTGGCGGGAATGGCATTGCAAGCCGACACTTAGAGTGGGTACAACACGTCTACCGACTAGTGGATGCGAGTACACGTGAAGATACCGGCTCTACACGTAGGCTATAAAACCTAGCGAACGTGTTGGGTGTCGCCCAGCCCGCAGCTCTACAAATATCTGTCAGCGAGGCGCCATGAGCCAGCGCCCAGGAAGAGGCCACCCCTCTGGTGGAGTGGGCTCTCAACCCGAGCGGGCAAGGCACACCTGGGATTCATACGCCAAGGCGATGGCATCCACTATCCAGTGGGCCATCCTCTGCTTGGAGACAGCCTTTCCCTTCTGCTGGCCTCCGTAACAGATGAAGAGCTGATCTGAGGTCCTGAAGCTTCGCGTTCTATCCACGTAAACGCGCAGAGCGCGGACGGGACAGAGCAAAGCTAGGGCTGGGTCTGCCTCCTCCGAGGGCAGCGCTTGCAGGTTCACTACCTGATCTCTGAAGGGAGTGGTAGGAACCTTGGGCACGTATCCAGGCCGGGGTCTCAGGATGACGTGAGAATCACCGGGCCCGAATTCTAGGCACGTTTCGTCGACCGAAAATGCATGCAGATCCCCTACCCTCTTCAGGGAAGCCAATGCAACCAGAAGAACCGTCTTAAGAGACATTAGTTTCAGGATCGACTGATTGCAAAGGCTCAAAGGGATGACCCCGGAGAGCTGTGAGAACCAGGGTCAAATCCCAAGAGGGTACGGAGGAAGGGCGAGGAGGATTTAATCTCCTGGCTCCCCTCAGGAATCTGACGATCAGATCGTGTCTCCCCAGGGACTTACCCTCAACTGCATGGTGATGTGCGGCAATAGCGGCAACATACACCTTGAGGGTGGAGGGAGACAGCCTTCGCTCCAACCCATCTTGCAGAAAGGAAAGCACGGATCCGACCGAACATGATCGGGGGTCCTCTCGGCGAGAGGCGCACCATTCGACGAACAGGTTCCACTTCAACGCATAGAGATTCCTAGTGGAAGGAGCTCTAGCGGAAGTGATGGTGTCTACAACCGCTTGCGGGAGATCACTCAGAACCTCCGCATCCCGTCCAGGGACCACACGTGGAGGTTCCACAGATCGGGACGCGGGTGCCACAGGGTGCCCCGTCTCTGAGTCAGGGGGTCCTTCCTCAGAGGAATCGGCCAGGGAGATGCTGTCGCGAGGAGAATGAGGTCTGAGAACCAGGTCCGAGTGGGCCAGTACGGAGCCACTAACAGAACCTGCTCCCCGTCCTCCCTGACCTTGCACATGAGTTGTGCGAGAAGGCTCACTGGGGGAGACGCATGTTTGCGCAGACCCGGGGGCCAGCTGTGTGCCAGGGCATCCGTGCCGAGCGTGCCGCCGGACAGGGAATAAAACCACTGGCAGAGGGCAGTTTCCGGGGAGGCAAACAGGACTACCTGGGCCTCGCCGAAACGCTGCCAAATCAGCTGGACCGCCTGGGGGTGGAGCCGCCACTCGCCCGCAAGTAGATGCTGCCGTGACAGCTCGTCGGCTGCACGGTTGAGCACACCTGAGACACGAGTGGCCCGAAGGGACCTCAGAACCTTCTGACTCCACAACAAGAGATGGCGGGCGAGTTGCGACATGCGACGGAAGCGTAGACCACCTTGACGGTCGATGTACGCAACGGCCGCAGTGCTGTGTGAGCGGACTAGAACGTGCTTGCCTGACAACAGCTTCTTGAAGCGGGCCAGCGCAAGACGAACCGCTAGCAACTCGAGGCAATTGATATGCCAATGCAGCTGAGGCCCCGTCCAAAGACCTGTCACTGCCTGCCCGTTGTACGTGGCCCCCTATCCCGTGGCAGAGGCATCTGTGGAGACCACAGCGTGCCTGGACACTCGTTCGAGGGGTACTCCGGCCCGCAGGAACGAAGGGTCCGACCACCGGACAAGGGTGCGACGGCAGCTCGGTGTCACGGGGACACAGAGCGTGCCGCACTGCCACGCCCATCTCGGGACCCGGCCGCGGAGCCAGTGTTGAAGCGGTCTCATATGAAGCAATCCGAGCAGCGTTACCGCGGCTGCAGATGCCATATGCCCCAGGAGCCTCTGAAAATCTTTCAGTGGAGCCGCTGTCCTGCGCTTGAGCGAGCTCAGGCAGTTCAACACCAACTGGACGCGCGCCTCGGTGAGACGCGCAGTCCGTGCGACCGAGTCTAGCTCGAGACCGAGACAAGAGATCCTCTGCCCGGGGGCGAGTTTGCTCTTGTCCCAGTTGACCTGAAGACCCAACCGGCTGGGAGCTACAACCATGTCGGGTAGGACTTTGTACTGACATGCCCGACCCTCGAACGCAGACCGACCTAGGAAGGGTCTGTGTCGAGGCAGAATCGAGGCATGAAAGCACGCGTCCTTCAGGTCCATTGCTGCAAACCAATCCTGGGGACGGTCCAGGATTGGCCGTAGCCCACCGCCCTTTCTCGGTACAATGAAGCAGGGGCTGTAGAACCCCGACTTCATATCGGCTGGAGGGACCGGCTCGATTGTATCCTTCGCCAGGAGGACAGCAATCTCCGCCCGGAGAACAGGTGCATTGTCCAACGACACCTGAGTGAAGTGGACAGCCCTGAAGACCGGGGGACGCCGGGCGAACTGAATCGCATAGCCGAGTCTGATAGTACGAATGAGCCAACTGGACAGGCTGGGGAGCGTGATCCACGCTTCCAGACACTGAGCCAGCGGGACCAAAGGCACCACAGACGCACCGGGGGTGGGGCAGCAAGGCAGAGAGGGACCCGACCCGGACGGCTTGGGGGCGGCCCGGAGTGGGGTCGGACTCTGCGAGGCAGCAGTGTGCATGGGAGACAGCGCACGGGGCACGGTCTGCACCAACACACTGCCACCTGCTGGCGAATGGGGAGGGAGCTGTCAGCGGCGAGGCGGAGCCTGGCACACTGGCAGACACCCCTTGTTGTGACCTGGAGTTTGAGGAAACTGCTCTTTTTGTGAAAAAGTGGGTACCGCTGGACTCCGGAGAGCCAGCGGCGGTGGACAGACAAACACAAATTCCCCCCGGCCCTCCTCCGGGGGTGGGAGAGATGGTGGAAAACTCTCCCGAAGAGCAAGATCCTTCCCCTCCAGGTTGCCCGTCTCAGTGCCGTGTCTTGCTCTTGCGTTTACCACCGGGCTTAGCGGAGACGGGCTGGGCACCACGCCCGCGACCGGCACCCTGCTGTCTGGCTGGTGTAGGCTGCTGCTTTGCCGTCTTAGCAGGGGCGGAGGACGATGCAGGCGGGCGCCCTCGGCGACGAGCGGGCTGAGGCTGAGCCACGGGCGGCTGGGTGGAGGCAGCAGCGGACCGCCGTGGCATGACGTGACTGATAGCCTCAGCCTGCTTCTGTGCAGCGGAGAACTGTTGGGCGAAGCTCTCCACCGCGTCGCCGAATAGGCCGACCGGGGACACGGGGGAATTTAGGAACCGCTGCTTGTCGGCATCCCGCATGTCCGCGAGGGTCAGCCAGAGGTGGCGCTGCTGGACTACCAAGGTAGACATCGCGTGACCAACAGCGCGTGCTGTCACCTTCGTTGCCCGGAGGGCAAGGTCAGTGGCAGCGCGCAGCTCCCCCAGCAGCTGTTGGTCAGGACCTTCCTGGGGCATCTCCGACAGCGCCTTTGCTTGGTGAACCTGCAAGAGGGCCATCGCGTGCAGGGCGGAGGCAGCCTGCCCACAGGAACTGTAAGCTTTCTCAGTCAGACCGGCTGAGAACTTACAGGCCCGGGACGGGAGACGCGGCTCACCACGCCAGCCGGTGGCTGTTGGACACAACTGCATCGCAACAGACCGCTCGACTGGCGGGATCCTCGCGTACCCCCTGGCTACCCCGCCGTCCAGGGAGGTGAAGGCGGACGGGGGGCCAGGCCTGGTACGGGCACTATACGGTGTCTGCCAAGACCTGGTCACCTCATCATGCACCTCCGGGAAGAAAGGCATTGGGGCGGGACGCTGGGGCTGCCCAGCGCGACCCCCCCCAAGTACCAATCATCCAGCCGAGATGGGCCGGGACAGGGTGGAGGGTTCCACTCGAGCCCGACGCACAAGGCTGCCCGAGAGAGCACAGCCGAGAGTTCGGGATCCGACTCGGCCACCGCTACCGTCCCGGAGGGCGGCAGCGCGTCCGGATCTTCCTCCCCGAATTCTCAAACTCGCCTTCCGACGCAGCGACCGACATCTGATCCTCCGCCGGCGCACCGAAGGTAACGGCTGGACAGTCCGAAGAGGGCCCAGCGGAAACCAACGGGCGAAAGATGGGTTGCGGTGCTGGCGAGGGGGCAGGGGCCCGAGGAGCGTTTCCGCTCGGCGGGGGAGCCCTGACCGTTATCCTCAGGCCGCCCTCCCTATACAGCGCCGTACCGTCCTTCCGGTTCCCAGGGCCGGAAAAAACGGTCGTACGCGGCATAGGAGAGGGGACTCCCGCTTCCTGAGACTTCAGGAAGGAGAGCCTCGACCTCAGCACCGCGATGGTCATGTTCCCGCAATGGGAACATGAACCATCCACAAAAGCTGCCTCAGCGTGCTGAACGCCCAAACACGAGATGCAGCGATTGTGCCCATCAGCAGGGACCAGGGAACGACCGCACCCAGTAACGCACAGACGAAATGACATACTGTCAGGGTTCGTCTGTAAAGCTCTTTTAGAAGGGGAAGTCAACTCACTCGTGCTGAAGCACCCAGGGAGCGACGCGATGTGTCAGGTACACCACTCCCTGACACACCGAGGAACCGGCCCAAATCGCTCACACACACACTCTTTGTGTTGCTGTGAAAACAGCAGTTTTAGAGCTTATAGCTCAGCTCCTCGGACACTCGCGACCTCGCTGAACGTGCCCTCTTCACCAGCACTGAAGCTCGCTGTAACCCTCTTCTTGAGGCAATGTTTTAATTCAGAAACAAACGAAGAAAGGAGTCTTCAAACAGGACACCAGTGAATGGCTCCGAAGCGAAAGACAGAGTGCGATTGCATCCGCTTCCTATTTATATACACCTGTCGGGGGCGGTGCGCATTATGCAAATATCGCACGCCAATTCCATTGGCTTGTTTTAGTTTACACGAAGATGATAGGGCTCTCTAAGCGATATCCCAATTCGTCGGTCACTACTGACGTACGTCGAACGTGACCGACTGAAAGGGAACAGGATGTGCTCTTTTGAGGGTCCATGTTAAAGGGGTTAGTTCATTAAAAATAAAAATTCTGATGCCCTCATCTTATTTCAAAGTTGTATGACTAATTTTTTCATTGGACATATTTTGAAAAACGTATCAGTGTTTTTTTCATACATTGGAAGTCAATAGGCACCAAAATTAGTTTTACTGGTTCCCAATGTTTTTCAAAATGTCTTCTTCACAAATGAAAACATACTGGTTTCGAACGGGTGAGTAAATGATAACAAAATGTTCATTTTTGGATGGACTATACCTTTAATCTATTATAATCGATTAGTACTTGGAGACTAGTGATTTCCAAATAGGTGTGGAAAGATTTTGATGTTACTTTGTTAAAGTTTAAAAAAAAAAAAAAAAAAAAAAAAAATGTGACCGATACAAGTAAATGTGCAATTGTGTTAATTTAATTACAATTTTACATAATATCCAGTATAATATGAGAAAACAGGAAAAATGTGTGGTTTGGTGTTGATAAAGGAAGTTTGAGCCTTACTGACGTGGCTGTGGAGGCTGGGAAACACTGGCTATAAAATAAATTAAGAATTACACAAATAATCACATATATATATATATATATATATATATATATATATATATATATATATATATATATATATATATATATATATATATATATATATATATATATATATACACACATTTTATTAGGGCACAGATGTTTATTTCAGGCATTGTTGTTAACACTCTGCTGTCACCGAATGGCAATAAGATACAGGCTACTAACCAAAATATTCAAATGAAATTGAAAACCTCACAAATGAAATAAAAAAATAAATAAATAAAATATAAAGACATCAGATAGTAATATTCTGTACTAGCTTAGACGAGCAGGGGTTATTTGCTGATTGTTTGCTGTGTCTGTAATCAATCGGGCAAAACAGCACAGACGATTTATCATATTATACAATATATTCATTGTTTTGAAAATGTCAACTGTTGCAGTTAATGCTTAAGATTGAATCTTCATTGCCGTTTCAAAATAATCCATTAAACTGGTTCGATTTGAGCACTAATATTTTCAGTTCCATTCGTCTGTGCGTTGTCTCAAGGCCACGCCCACAACAGGGTAAACTACGGCAGAGCGCGTACACACCTCACGCACCGGATGCCGTGCGCGCACTCAAGGCAGTTGGACATAGTGGTGTATTAGAGATAAAAATGATATAAATACTGTTCATTTTCTCGCACAAAGGGATCGTTTCGTGTCTTAGGACATCAATGTGTCGTCACGAGCCTCAGGGTTTAATTTGGATTTGTCTGTGCATGTTTTTTTTTACTATCATAGATTTTTTTTTACCTTTGACACGCATTATAGGACTGACAGAGTGCAACAGTTGGGGTTAAAAATCATCATTTGTGTTCTACTGAAGAAACAAAGTCACCTACATCTTGGATGCCCTGGGGGTAAGCAGATAAACATCACATTTTCATTTTTGGGTGAACTATCCCTTTAATAATCTTATCCATGAACATGATTTCTGCCTAACCCCCGTCCAGATTATTTTCCGCCGGCTGTAGACATGAAGACAACACCTCCCATGATTCAGCGAAATCAAGGTGTCATCAAGCTACGCCTTTGTTTTGAATAAGCGACCTCAACAGCCTGGGCAGCATTTCCCAAAAGCACCGTAAGCCTAAGTTGATCGTAGCTCCATTGGTTTCAATGGAGCTACGATCAACTTAAGCTTACGATGCTTTTGGGAAACGCTGCCCTGGTCTCATTGTTAATACGTAGTTATTAACTTTCAAAGAGACAAAATGTACATTTTTGTATGTTTTGAAAGGTGCTAAAATGTACAATACTGACGTAACTAGATGAAAAAAGTTTGTCGAGACAAACTTTAAGTTGGCTTGAAAAAGCCGGTCCAGAAAGTTTGAAGTAGTTTTAAGAGTTTTAAAAGTTTCAGTTTGAAAGTTTCCGTTTTAGTTTAGTAGTTTTGTTAGTTAGATGAGTTTATGAGTTTGAATGAGTTTAGATAGATAGATAGATAGATAGATAGATAGATAGATAGATAGATAGATAGATAGATAGATAGATAGATAGATAGATAGATAGATAGATAGATAGATAGATAGAGATAGATTTAACATGATTTAGCATTTTGCTAGCATGGTTTAACACATTGCTAGCATGTTGCTAGCATGATTTAACACATTGCTAGCATGTTGCTAGCATTATTTAACACATTGCTAGCATTTTGCTAGCATGATTTAACACGTTGGCTAGCATGATTTAGCATGTTGTTAACATGATTTAACACATTGCTAGCATGTTGCTAGCATTATTTAACACATTACTAGCATGTTGCTAGCATGATTTAACACGTTGCTAGCATGATTTAACACGTTGCTGGCATTTGGTTGCTAGCATGAATTAGCATAGATAGATAGATAGATAGATAGATTTAACATGATTTAGCATGTTTGCTAACATGATTTAACACGTTGCTAGCATTTTGCTAGCATGATTTAGCATTTTTGCTGGCATGATTTAACACATTGCTAGCATGTTGCTATCATGATTTATCATGTTTGCTAGCATGATTTAACACATTGCTAGTATGTTGGTAGCATGATTTAACACATTGCTAGCCTTTTGCTAGCATGATTTAACACGTTGCTAGCATGATTTAGCATTTTGCTAGCATGATTTAGCATATGTTGCTACCATGATTTAACATTTTGCTATCATGATTTATCATGTTGCTAGCATGATTTAACACATTGCTAGCATTTGCTAGCATGATTTAACACATTACTAGCATGTTTTGCTAGCATGATTTAACATGTTGCTAGCATAATTTAGCACATTGCTAGCACAATTTTACATTTTGTTAGCATGATTTAACACGTTGCTAGCATGTTGCTAGCATGATTTAACACGTTGGCTAGCATGATTTAGCATGTTGTTAACATTGATTTAGCATGTTGCTACCATGATATAACATTTTGCTATCATGATTTTATCATGTTTGCTAACATGAATTAACACATTGCTAGCATGTTGCTAGCATTATTTAACACATTACTAGCATGTTGCTAGTATGATTTAACACATTGCTAGCATTTTGCTAGCATGATTTAACACGTTGCTAGCATGATTTAGCATGTTGCTAGCATGATTTAACACATTGCTAGCATTTGCTAGCATGATTTAACACATTACTAGCATGTTGCTAGCATTATTTAGCACATTGCTAGCACAATTTTACATTTTGTTAGCATGATTTAACACGTTGCTGGCATTTGGTTGCTAGCATGAATTAGCATGTTTTGCTAGCATGATTTAGCACGTTGCTAACATGTTGCTAGCATGATTTAGCATTTTGCTAGCATAATTTACCACGTTGCAGGCATGTTGCTAACCTGATTTAGCATTATGTTAGCATGATTTAACACGTTGCGATTAAGTAGATGAGTAACCTGCTTTCAATAAATTCAACTAAAAACAATGATATGACAATTGAATACAACAGATTTAAATCATTAAAGCCACGATTTTATACATGGGAATTCATAGACATAAACACTTTACGTTAGATGATTTACGTTTTTATTGCTGTTAATACGTAAGTATTTGTACGTTTTAGTGCTATACATAGTGTTGTACGTTTTTGTGTGTATGAAAACGGAAGTAAATGTACGTGTGGTAGAACCACACTTAACGTAAGAATACACACGTATTCTCATGAGATCACGTTGACCTCAAGCAGCAGAAAATTTTACATAGTGTGCCTTTAAAGCACCCAAGAGTGCCAGCAAAAAGAACATGTAGCTTGCTAAATATTACCCTACTCTGATCAAAAAAAACAAAAAAACAAAAACAAACCTCTATATTTGCAGCTGTACAGTCAATTTGGTAAACACCATTGCTCTCCTGTACACCATCTAGCGTTTCACATTCTAGTCCAGTAAATGGTGGAAATACACCATTTTTATTTTTTTCTGCTATTTAATGGCATTTGGCAAACTAATGTAAAGGCAATTTCTGCCTTTAACGGTCTCCATTTAAAGTTTCCATTTGCTCTTCATTTAATGTAATTGCTGTCAGGGAGGAGCAATTGAGAGTAATTATCTAGTTTAAGAGTAGTTAATCTGGTGCTGTGTGTTCACAAAATCAGTTGTGGTCTTGTGTTTACAGACGTATTTGTTGCTATTATTGCATTGAATCCATAGAAACAGCATGAAAACACAATGCACGACTAAAAGTGGTCTAATCTTGCACATTTAGTTTCTGTGTTCCCTGAACAGTCAACTTTACAGCCGCCTACTGTTACACTCATTTAAAAAAGAAAACAGGACTAAATCAAATGGTGACATGTGCGGAACTGCTTTATTGCAGCAGGCCTGAGGAGGAGAAATGCAGGGGTGATATTTCATTATCCTGTTACCCTTGGCACCGCGACATTGTGCTCCTTCTTCAACAATGAACTCCACATCTGCAACTGATATGGCGGGTGCTTTTACAGAAGAATTCATGCTTTTTAAAGTGTCTCGCCTGTGAAACCAAAGAAACCCACGTTCACTTGACAAATAAATGAAACGGCTCTAAAATGCGAGGAATGTAAATGAAGAATAGTATGGACACCTGCAGAGTGATGATTGTGATTTTATTTTATTTTTTATTTTTTTAATGACAGTGTTGTGCATCTTTCAGAATTGATAAAGATCTAAATTCCCGTTTAGTTCCTGAATTTGAACTGAGGTGAGAAACAGGAAACAGAATTGTAATTTGAAATTAAATTGAAGGAAGTTTGTATACCTGCCGTAAGCTTTAGTTTTAAGCTTAGTTTTTATGTTTAATAATTATTAATTACCCGTGAACATGTTATTATACACACAACATATGATATATTGACATATGGGATGTTGTAGATTCCAGACATCGAAATTAAAATGCATTTAAATTAAATTAGTTTTTGGACTATGTACATTCCCAGAATGCTCTAGATTACAAAAGTCTTGAAAATGACTCAGATTCAGAGGAAGTAAGTTTACAAAGTGATCTGTTTTGCCTCTTTGAATATAGAAATCTTAGTGATTAAAAACAAAATCTGCATAACAGGAGATAAATAAGTAAAATTAGTTATGTGAATGCATTCAATTATGTTTTCTCAAAATAGACTTTCTTTGAAATGCAATACAGTAAATTCCCTCTTCATTGTGATTCAAACTGAAATTAATCCTGTGGTGTTTGAAATAACCGAAAGAGCACAAATTCCCAAATTCTGATTTTTTGCATAAGATTGCAGCAGAAACCATGCACAAAAAAACACTTTAGTGCGCCCCCTTGTGGCAAACTGAAGCCTATATGACCTTTGATAATTAAGTATGTAGAAAGCATTTTATTATTAAAGTTTTGGACATTTATAAACAATGTTCTAAATGGATAATTTTTCCTCATTTTATTCTTGTAGCAGCATGCTCATTTTTTTTTTAACTGCAAACAGGTTTGATTTTCTCACAGGCACTTTCCACAGCCTAGACCCCTGGTGACCTGTTTATTTAGGTGTGCGCTGATTAGAAATTCTCATGCTGAGCTCCTTTCAGCACAGTGTGTATGGAACATAACAACTCTGCAATGCTCTAATGCACTTCCCTCTCTCTTTCTATCTCCTTCATCAATTAATGTTGTAGTTAGAAAAGCATGTGTACTGCCATGAGCACAGATACCGTAGAAGCTAACACTAGAACAGTAACTGTTTTTGTATGAATCTAACACATTATATGTGGCATTATTACACATCCCTAAACCTTAAAAAACAACCATCATAATACAACAGAATATAAATAAATTTGTGATGTGCAAAATGTGGTTACTCTTTCAACTCCATCAGATTACAACACAGAAAATCAGCTTAAAACATTTCATTCTCGATTCATTAATTTATTGGGACATTCCGTGTCAAATCAAACACATTTTGAAAACTTCCCTGACTCAAATTTTTGATTTTGTTAATTTTTTTTTTTTTTTTTTTCTGAAGAAAGACAAACATAAATAGTGATGAAAGACAAAATATTAAATGTCACAGATGTATATTTACTGTGTGATCCAATATTTTGTTGAGGGGTCAAAATGACCATTTTCACCAGAGATTTGGAGCCAAATTAGAGGGGTATAAAAATGACTTTAGGAAGGTTTCAGCATCATTATTTGATTTTTGCACAGAGATTGGTAGGTCTATTAGTAAAATCTGTTGACTTTATCAATCTTTGTTTCATTATATGCCAGCAGTGACAGTTCAAAAATGGGCAAAAAGCACTTCTTGTGTTTTTTTGCCTCGAGTTTGCATGCCTGTAACTGAAGAAGTATTAAAGATATCTTAATATCCTTTTAGATTCTGGTTCTTAACAAACTTTCCTTTTGGTATCTTTATTTTAAAGGCCCTTGATGGTTCAATTCCAGAGATATGAAGATCTTAATGTGGCTCAATGAGTAAATGTACAAATGTTCAGTGGTCAAAAGCAAATGTGGGTCACTTTGCATACAGCTGATACTTTTTTTTTTCTTTTAAAGAGGTATTGAAGATATTGAAGAATAAATAATGTTGAAACTAGAAATGTATCTTGTGTTTTTCAACTCAGTTGCATAAAGCATACCTGTCCGAGTGCCATAAATATTCATTTTCCAAAAGTTTGCATGCCTATACCTTTAAAAGCATTCAAGATATCTTAATATCCTTCTAGATTCTCATTATTAATAAAGTTCCCTTTTGAAATCTTCATTGTGAATGCCCTATATAGTTCGGTCCCATAGATATGGGAATCTCAAAACAGCTCCATGTTCAAATTATTGAATTTCATCCATTTTCAGAGATCGAAAACCAAATTTGCTTCATTTTGCACAAAGCTGATACTTGAAAGAGCAATGTTTGAATGTCTGAAGAACAAATACGTTATCTTGTTTCCCTCCATCAAAATAATTGCATAAAACATAACTCTCTGAGTAATCATTGAAAATTGTTAAATTTAGACACATTAACTTGCTCTCTATATTTGAGTCAGTTTTAGGGATATTTGGAAGATGGGATTTTGTTCGATTTAACAGCTTCTGAGGCTGAGTTCAAATATGCAAAATCGTAACTACACGTTACTGCATTATTGGCATCCCTGTATCTATGAGATTGAACCATACGTGCCTTGGTATCATTACATACTTACAGACTTATACAGATGACAATGTGCAATATACATACATATACTCAGTACACACATTGTACTATTTGACATACTTACAGTTATCAATACACATATCATGCACACATTCTACATTACGTGCACATACAGTACAGTCCAAAAGTTTGGAACCACTAAGATTTTTAATGTTTTTAAAAGAAGTTTCGTCTGCTCACCAAGGCTACATTTATTTAATTAAAAATACAGTAAAAACAGTAATATTGTGAAATATTATTACAATTTAAAATAACTGTTTTCTATTTGAATATATTTCACAAAGTAATTTATTCCTGTGATGCAAAGCTGAATTTTCAGCATCGTTACTCCAGTCTTCAGTGTCACATGATCCTTCAGAAATCATTCTAATATGCTGATCTGCTGCTCAAGAAACATTTAATGTGTACAATTGTACAAAATATTTGTGTACAATATTTTTTTTTTTTTTTCAGGATTATTTGATGAATAGAAAGTTCAAAAGAACAGTGTTTATCTGAAATCTAATCTTTTGTAACATTATAAATGTCTTTACTGCCACTTTTGATTGATTTAATGCATCCTTGCTGAATAAAAGTATTCATTTCTTTAATTTCTTTTCAAAAAAATAAAAATAAAAATTCTTACTGACCCCAAACTTTTGAACGGTAGTGTATAATGCTACAGAAGCTTTGTATTTCAGATAAATGCTGTTCTTTTGAACTTTCTATTCATCAAGAAATCCTGAAAAAAAAAGTACACAACTGTTTTCAACATTGAAAATAATCATAAATGTTTATTGAGCAGCAAATCAGCATATTAGAATGATTTCTGAAGGATCATGTGACACTGAAGACTGGAGTAATGATGCTGAAAATTCAGCTTTGATCACAGGAATAAATTACTTTGTCAAATATATTTAAATAGTACACAGTTATTTTAAATTGTAATAATATTTCACAATATTACTGTTTTTTACACTATTTTTAATTAAATAAATGTAGCCTTGGTGAGCAGACGAAACTTCTTTTAAAAACATTAAAAATCTTAGTGGTTCCAAACTTTTGGACTGTACTGTATATACACACAATAATATACAAAGGTGTAGCAGATTATACATAAGCTGGATACGCAAATGTCATGGATGTGCATTGGACGGTATCTAGTGGCAGCAGATAGATTGTTGAAAAGCGTATGCCTGTCGTAGACAGTTATACTAACAACATCCAACACATAAAACAACAAAAAAACAAAACAAGTTAAGTGCAGAGTTTTCTCAGAGCTCGCAACACAGCTGCCATGCTCGGCGCCATCTTGTCTCATCTTAAGAACAAGAAGATATATTTAACACTTCATGAAGATAGATAGATAGATAGAGAGAGAGAGAGAGAGATTGTTTTCATGTTTTCATGACCATGAGAACTTTTTGATAAACACAGTACAATTTCGCTGTCTCCACTCATTAATTAAGAGAGCATTTAAAGGGGTTCCAGGAGGTCCGATCAGTGTTATTTCAAAGGGCCTTTTTGAATGTTTAGTCATCAGGCATCTGTTTTTGATAGCATCTTATTTAACAGAAGTAGCTTGATCAGTGAAGACAGTTTTAATGTGCAGAGCTTAATGAGGGGGCGTAGCAGGAGCTCTTTCATGGCCATGCGGCGTTTACGGCCTGTGGCTGTAGTAATGATGCCTCTTCCTCTGGGCTGTGGCTGACATTTTTCATTGCTCTCTTTTATAGGTGCCATTGAGGCCTTTACCCCAAAGCTGGTGTTGGCTACTCAAGACATACCCTGTTGGTATAGCAGAACCCATTTGTTTTCAAATAAGCAACAATTGTGGACCCAAAATGGAGAACAAAACCTCAGGAATGAGTGAGGGCCTCCACGTGAACTGCAGTATGTCTGGAAGACACGGCTTCATCTTCACTTTCATTCCCGTTGTCTACGGATGCAATTTTGTCATTGGGATCATTGGTAATAGCATGGTGGTGGCGGTCATCTACCGCTACATGAAGCTCAAAACAGTAGCAAACGTGTTTGTGCTCAATCTAGCTATATCAGACCTCACCTTCCTTATTACGCTGCCGTTGTGGGCCGCTTTCACAGCCATGGGTTACCACTGGCCGTTCGGCACCTTTCTGTGCAAGGCAAGCGCCGGAATGGTCATCTTCAACCTCTACACTAGTATATTCTTCCTTACCGCTCTTAGCATCGACCGATATCTTGCTATCGTGCACCCGGTGCGCTCCAGACGGCAGCGCACGCTTCTCTACGCTAACCTCACGTGTGTACTCGTATGGGTGTTCGCTTTGCTCCTCAGTGCACCTACTGCTCTAAGCAGGGACGTGTACGACATTGGGAACTCGACGTTGTGCGCTGTGTTGCACCACAGTGAGCAGATACACTTCCTGGTGACCCTTAGTGTGCTAAAAAGCGTTCTAGGTTTTCTTGTGCCTTTCCTTGTCATCATCACCTGCTATTGCCTTATCGGTCAGGCACTTCTGGGTTCCAGAGGTCTGTTGAGGAAAAGCGTTCGCTCTCGGGAGGACGAAACACTCCGGATGATAGCCGCTACTGTGTTAGCTTTCTTTGTTTGCTGGGCTCCTCACCAAGCTTTCCACTTCATGGAGCTGCTGGCCATGCTTGGCGTGGTGGAAAACTGCCAAACGCTGGATGTTATTGACACAGCCATGCCATTTACCATCTGCATCTCCTATTTAAACAGTTGTGTGAACCCCATTCTCTACGGCTTTGTTGGACAACATTTTCGCAAGAATCTACTGAGGTTGCTAGGCTGTGAGTCTGGACAAACTCGCAGTCACTTTAGCATCAGCTCCAAGATGAATGTCCATTCCCATTGTACCTCTGGACTGCTCAACCTAACGAGCTCCAAGATCGATTCAACATCCGCCGTTAAGACATCTTAGGTGGAAAAGTCATAGCTGAAATTCTGTATTTATCTGTGTTTTGGGATTTTAAGGTACTACAAGATACTTGGCCAGTATTGTTAAATTAAGTAGTTAGTAACAATCCTCAAATGTCTGTGCCATTAACAAAGATGTGTTATCCTGCAGATAGCCCCTTGTGAAAAAAAAGAAGTACAAATTAGCATACATTTAAAAAGAATACTTATTATGGAAATAGTATATTTATTCTAAAAAATACTGGGTTAAAAACAACCCAAGTTGGGTTGAAAGTGGACAACTACAGCAGTTGGGTTAAATGTTTGACCAACATGCTGGGCAGTTTTATTTAACTCAACTATTTTTTTTTAAAATTACTTTATGGCTGGCTTAAAATGAACCCAAAAGTTGGAAATTAAAAATAAGACATACTAGAGACAACAATAATAATCAAAAGGTGAACATTTTATTAATTTAATACATGTTTATTGTTTAATTATTATTCATTAAACTTATTTATAAATGTCAATTTATTAAACATATCCAATTTCCAACATACTTTGAGTTCATTTTAAGCAAGTCATTTTTAAACAATAGTTGAGTTAAATAAAACAGATAATTATATATATATATATATATATATATATATATATATATATATATATATATAATTATCTGTTTTATTAACTCAACTACATATACTGGTGTGTGTATATATATATATATATATATAATTTTTTTTATTTTTTTTTTTTTTATTTACCGCTGGGTTAAAACAACCCAATTGCTGGGTTTGTCCATTTTGCCCTTTTATTTTTTTTTAACCTAGCATTTTTTAGAGAATACTTAAAGTGATAGCTCACCCCCCAAAAAATGAAAATTGTGAGGAAAAAAAAAAAAAAAAAAAAAATCTAGGTGCAATTTATATAGTGAAGACTATGCAGTGTTATTTTGCATTGGATTAGTCTACTTTATTCAATTTCTGTACCTGAAAACTACTGTTAGGCCTGGCTGAAAATCAGTTTATTTCATTTGTATCATTGTTCTACTGTATTTATTTGTGCTATTCCTTGTAATTTGTTTTTGTTTTTATTTTATTATTGACTTTTTACTTGTCTTTAATAACATTTTAAATTTATATCTAAAATTTCTGTGTCATATCTGCCTGTTTTTTTGCAAAAAAAAAAAAAAAATATATATTATATAAATATTTATGGCTGGTAAATTTTCTGTCACTGGCCATTGGAAGGTGTGGCAAAAAAGTTTGTTTTAGGCCTGGTTATGACATTAATTTACTTACTCAGCAAGATTCTCTTCAAACTGAAAGAGAAAACTGACCATTGAAAAAGACTACTCGTTTATGCTAATACCTGTTATGCCAGTGAGAATTCAGCACTTGCATTGTGTAGATGCAGTCTGACACACATATTTAATTTTTTATGTTTGTTTGTTTGTTTGTTTGTTTTCCAGTCATATTCCCCAAGGTGGTGAACTTTAAAGGCATAGGCAAATGAGTAACACACCATTAACATTTTAGTTACTACTATAAACTAACAAGAAACTCTGATTAATGAGAGGTATGAAAAAAATAGTAGTTACAGATTAGCTAATAGTGAACTAACACATTCAGCTGAGCACTATTACTCACTAATTCGTTAATCAGAGTTTCTTGTTAATAGAGTGTTAATATTTCATTACTCATTTGTTCCTGTGTAGTTATTCATTAATGATGGAACGGTATTCTAAAGTGTTACAGATTTAATTTAAGCTTTTTTTCACTCTTTATGTCCTCTTCATTTGTGTTCTGAAGATGAGTGGGAGCAACATGACTGTGAGTAATTGATGACATTTTTTTTTTTTTTTTTTTTTCTCCTCACTTTTGGGTGAACTAACCCTTTAAGTGATCTGGAAACTTGACAATATTGTAACCCATATTACCAATATTGTTTCCAATTGTTTTATGTGTTCATGCAAAAAAGATAATTTCTTGTCACAACAAAATACCAAAACCGCAAATTAAAATAACTAACTAACTAACTAATAAATAAGTAATATAAAAGGTATTGCATATTGCAAAAATTATGTACAGGTGATACCGTATGTATAATTATCTTGGTCACTCTGCTTATTTCTTTGCCTTAAACAAGGTCTATATCTTTAAAACCATAGATGTAAATACAGCTATATGTATTTAACATATTAGGACTGTACTGCTGTATATGTGGCATGTTAAATATTATATTTGAGATTCCACTTTATATTAAGTGTCTTTAACTATTTACTAACATTAGAATTAATCATTTGATACAATGCACTTGTTGTGTACATACATGTCTTTACATTGTACTTGTATTTTAAAAATACCTGCATGTACAGCTGTAATTCATTTCTGTATTTACAATTATAATTACACTTTTCTTACCCCTTAAACCACCCTTAAACCTAACTATACCACCAAACCTGCCCCTAACTTTACCTGTATTCCACCACAATAGCAGCAAAAGTGTTTTGTAATATGAACACAATAAATACATTGTAAGGAATAATCCATGGCTATCTGTGCATTAAACAATTATAATGCATGACGTGGAGGCAAAGAACCGCCAAAAGCATTTTTTTTTTTTTTTTTTTTTTTTTAAGTATATAAGTTGATAAAAGTTGTAAGGTAATTCTATGAGATATGAATGTGAAAACTGTACACTGAACACACACACACAAAATAATTAGTTTTAGATTGTCTGTTGAATGTTTTTTGTTTTATAATATATTTTCTGATGTTGTAACATTACATAAAAAAATGTAAAAAATAATGTTTTGTACATTTCTTTCTTTTTCCTGTGTACATTCCATGGAAATATTTTGTACTCATTTACAATGAACATTTAACAGCAGTACATATAGTATAGTTTGTGTTTGGGACTCGTGCAGTTAAATAAAATTATTATTTTTTTAAATGATGGTCTTCTGTTAAGGTTTTCTTTTCTTAGTGAACATTTAGGCGTCAGCCTTTTAACAGGTTAATGATTGAAAGAGGTGCATTTTTGAAGCTGTTGTCACCTCAAATCATAGCTAAAAATATCTTTAACACCATGTGCAACAGGTGAATAATAAATGATGCATATGAAGGCATTCTGGAGGTCAGGATTGGGCGGCCCTTGAAGGCCCGGGATTATAAAAAGAGATCTGTGTGCGCAGCATAACCATACAGGCAAAATGAAGGTCCTTTTGCTCCTGGGATTGGTGGCTGTTGCTCTCTGTGAGCATACCAAATTTGTGGGGTAAATTCTTAAACATATTTTTCTCTGTTTAACCAAAAAAAATTACACTATGTGGAGCTAATATCTAAGATGGCAAAGAATATCTCTCTTCACACTTTTCTAGAGATAAAGTCCTCCGTCTGAAACCTTTAAATGATGAACATGTGACAATCATCAAGGAACTGGGCCAAAAAGTCAAGGTAAAATTTAAACTCTTTTTAAATATTTATTTATTGTGTGTGTGTGTGTGTGTGTGTGTGTGTGTGTGTGCGTGTGCGTGTGCGTGTGCGTGTGCGTGTGCGTGTGCGTGTGCGTGTGCGTGTGTACCTATATGTGTAAAAAATTTTACCATTTTGTCCATAAAAAATTCTGGTAATAAACAATGACCATGTAGGACCAACCTTGGCCACCAGGTGGCACTATCAGAAAGCATGAATTCTAATGCTTAAAAGGCGAATTTTTGTTTCTTTATCTGTTGATTTGATAATCTAAATTAAGACAAAACGTTACAGTGTCTTCTAATACAGTATATCTCTCAATGAAATTAATTTACCTCAGGCTAATGGTATTAACATTCCCATTGATGAAGATCATTAAACAACTAGAAATAACTCCACTTGTCAAACATTAGATAGAAAAATCATACAGAGAGAGAGAGAAAGCGAAAAAGATTAAATTAGAGGGATTTTGGTAACACTTTATTTCGATAGTCCACTTTAGACATTCTACTAACTACAAGTAACTTACATCAACTTATTCTACTACCCAAAACTTAAAAACAGTCTACTAATACTCTAATGACTGTTAGTTGATATGTAGTTGCAAAGTCACTTGTAGTTAGTAGAATGTCTGGTAACACTTTTTTTTAAGGTGACGTAGTTACACGTTACTACATGTACTAACTAAAGTAATAACAGTACATTATGCATAATTACAAGTAACTAACCCTAAACCAAACCCTAACTGTAACTCCCTATAGTAAGTTAAATAATATTACTTACTTATTTGAGTAAGTACAATGAAACTGTCACCTTAAAATAAAGTGTAACTGAATGTCTAAAGTGGACCATTGAAATAATTTAATTTAATTTAATTTAATTTAATTTAATTTAATTTAATTTTATTTTATTTTATTTTATTTTATTTTATTTTATTTTATTATTTTTTTAATTATTTAATTTTAAGACACAACAATACTTTATTCACCTTGCGGTTAAGAGCTTCTGGAATTTTGAGATCAACAGACTGTATAAAAATCTATTGATTCTAAAATCCTCTATGGCCATTTTGTTTCCACAGACGGAAGCTAACAATTTTCACAATATGGCAGCAATTTACTTGTGTAAAAAAAAAAAAAAAAAAAATAGCATGCAGTATCAATTATACAATTTAAACAAAAATATCTGGACACTAAATGTCATATTAAACCAATTATTACTAGAAATGTTACATACATGTTTAATAAACTATGCACTTTTTGCTTGAAATCATTTTGAATGATATTTGTTTTAAACAATGTCTCTGGGGGCCTATCATACACCCGACGCAATGTGACTCCAGGTGTTTTTTGTTAGTTTCAGCTCGACACAGTTATCATTTTCACATCCAGCGCCATGTTGTTTAAACAGCAAATGCACTCGTACCCATCTGTTCACCCATGGGCGTGCTGGTCTGAAAATGTGGTGTGTTCAGGTGCATTGTTGGCGTGTTGCTATTTTGAAAACGACTGCGCCATTGACCAACTGAAGCTGGCTTTTAAAGGGAATGGGAGATGAGAGTCTGATTGGTTCATTGCACGTTACACCCAAAACACACCCATGACTCATTAAGAAAGTGGGGAGAACTCTTTTGGACCATGCACCTGGCACACCAACCATTTTTTTCTGTCGTTAAACTAGCAAAAGTGGATTCGGACATGCCCTAAGTGCACCTCTGCCATGTGCTTCAGACCATGTGCTTAGATTGTTAAAATAGGGCCCTAGTAGCTAGTTGGATTTCATCAGGACACATGGTTGCACATCCGCAATTTCAGTAAGTGTACATGCTGCACCCCCTGCAGGTGGATTTCTGGAGGCCTGACAGTTCTGACCTTGTGAGCATTGGCATGAATGTTGACATTCATGTTCCTGCAGCTGGGCTTGACATGGTCTTCACCATTTTACAGCAGACTGGCATGGAAGCTAAGTAAGTATATTTCACAAACACGTACGTTGCGTTCGACTTTGAAATGAACAACACAGGCTCATGCCTGGCACTTATATTATGGTTCAGAATGAGTAACAACATACAATGACATGGTACTCTAAAGTACTGTACTTCAAAGAAAGCCATGTTTGATTTCCCCTCCCAAAATAATGTATTTTTGACATTCTTATGATTTATTAGCTGGTGTAAAGCTTTAAAATAACTCATTGTCTTTGCAGGGTCATGTTTGAAGATCTTCAGGAGGCTGTCGAGGCCCAGATGGACAACATGAGGGTGACAAAAGCCCATGACTACACAAAGTACAACAGCTGGGCGACAGTATGACTGCCATAATTCCCCTTAAACTTTTATTCATTTATTTATTTATTTTCCATTCCAGTTGTGTAATTAGTTTTTTTGTTTTTTCTCACCTTCAGATTAATGACTGGGCAGTCTCCATCAGCTCTGCCAACGCTAACCTGATCAGCAGGCAGGTGATCGGGAACACGTATGAGGGACGCCCCATGCACCTTCTGACGGTAAAGTCCTGGTAAATCGGCTTACAGAACTCTGTATACCCTTGTGAAAAAGTAGTGCACAGCATACTTTTAAAAAGAGTACTTATTACAGAAATAATAAACTTTAAAATAATACACACAAGTGTGAATTGAATGTAATGAAAATGTAATAAAATGATTACGGCAAGTATAGTTATTTTATATATATATGGTTACACTTATACACATGGTTACACTTTATTTTAAGGTGTCTTTGTTACACTGTAATTATACATTTAAGTACTCAGTAATGTTAAGTAACTACATGTACTTCCTATAGGGTTAGGATTAGGGTTTGGTTTGGTTTGGTTTAGGGTTAGTTGCATGTAATTATACTTAATTTATAGTTATTACTATAGTAGCTACATGTAACATATGTAACAATGGCACTGTAAAATAAATTGTTACCACACACGTTTTAGATTTAAAGTACACATTGATTACAGTTAAGCACACTTTTTTTCACAAGTGTAT
Organism: Megalobrama amblycephala; assembly: GCF_018812025.1. Classification (NCBI taxonomy): domain Eukaryota; kingdom Metazoa; phylum Chordata; class Actinopteri; order Cypriniformes; family Xenocyprididae; genus Megalobrama; species Megalobrama amblycephala. Next base: position 33,084,400 of record NC_063065.1, read on the forward strand.
GATCAACTCAGCATCTATCACAGTGTATAGGACATTTTCTTAAGTGATGGACCAACCAATGTATTGGCCAGATATATTAATTGGCTGATATATGACAATTTTGAGATTATCTGCATTGGTTACCAATACAATAATATTGTTCAACTCAATACTAAATATGGTTGTTTTAACAATAAAACACTTGAAATTTTCCTCTGACAGGTTGGAAAGAAGACAGGCTCTGCTAAGCCAGCTGTCTTCATGGACTGTGGCTTTCATGCCAGAGAATGGATCACTCATGCTTTCTGTCAGTGGTTCGTAAATGAGGTACAGGATAAACAATTTATTTCTCTCTCTCTTTTTTTTTTATTAATGTCTTTCATTCAAAAGATCTATCAATCTAAATTTAATTTTACTCATGATCAGGCTGTCTCCACCTATGGAAGTGATCCTGAGATGACCAACCTTCTGGATAGAATGGATTTCTTTGTTCTGCCTGTCTTCAACATTGATGGCTATGAATACACCTGGACCAAGGTCATGACATTTATATTGCCAAAATATATTATTCATATTGTAAAGTATATTGAAATATGTTCTTAAAAAAATGTTTTGATCTAAATTCTTATCCTTAAAAGCACTTTATGTTTTTCTTTAGCCAACGTTAGCATTGTTATTCTTCCTGTATTGCCTACTTATAGTACCGACATTTTTCATAGAATACAGTCTTCATGTAAGTGACTCAGATGACTCATCATAAACCTTTTAAATTGGCATAAAAACTACTGAACGCTCCTTTAAAAGCTTGTAGACAGATATAGCCTATATTACCCATACTTCAATTTGTATTACTTCATTCCTTATTTGTATTGTTTCGTATTATTTCTCTCTATTAATTCTACAATGTGGAGGGAAAGTAACAATAAAGAACTAGTGGGTGTGCCCAAACACAGAGTGTGCATCGATTTTGACTTTAATGTATATAGTAAAGAGTGAAAAACAATGATCTGCAAATTCTTGTTTTGATCACACAGGACAGGATGTGGAGAAAGACTAGATCCAAGAACAGTGGCTCCAGCTGTATTGGTACTGACCCCAACAGAAACTTTAATGCTGGATGGTGCAGTGAGTACATGCTTCCTATTAAATCTATTGTGATAAACTAATACTATATATTAGAAATCAAGTCAAATGTCAAGTCGCACAACATTGCTTAACAAGCAAGGCTTCCTTGGTCTACCATTTTCACCACAAAGAACATGCTGGTTGATCACCAGTTGTTGGTGAAAAACAATGCTATGCCAACTAGACCTGGACCAAACCACACTGCTCTAAGATGGACTTTTCAGCAGGGATTTTTAAATAAAGTTTGTTTGAAATCTGATAATATGGAATAATTTAGGAACCTTGGACAGTGCTCTATAAGTAGAGTAACATATCAGGGCATATTACCCTGTAATTCATTAAATATGTTCAGGTTATTTTCCAGTAAACACACAGCTAAAGTAGTTCCAGGCAGGTCTTGACCGTATCTTCCATATCACTTCAGCAAATAATTTCAGTTATTTCAAAGCTCCTTACAGCCTACAACAGCAAATGAACCCAAACCAACACAGATAAACTAACCAAGCTAATAAATATAACAAACATTTCCATGACAAACTTGAAATGAATTAGGTTTCATTATCTATGTAAATCACTCTCTACATCATTGTACGTGTGCAAAACTTTACAGTTTCGGATTTCAATCAATCAAGTGTTTATATGTCCTATTGAACAGATTACAAAAGGTTTAAACATTAAAGGTTTAAACAGGCCATTTAACTGGTGGTTACATGCACGTGGTTACATGCAACTTTTTTTCCCCCCGACTGTGCTACTAGTCTGATTACAAACGGATTATTAGGTAATTTATAAACGCAGCTAGTGTTAAAGGTGCCCTAGAACTTTTTTTTAAAAAGATGTAATATAAGTCTAAGGTGTCCCCTGAATGTGTCTGTGAAGTTTCAGCTCAAAATACCCAATAGATTTTTTTAAATTATTTTTTTTAACTGCCTATTTTGGGGCATCATTATAAATGAGCCGATTCAGGCTACTGGCCCTTTAATTCTCGTGCTCCATGCACACGGAGCTCGCGCTTGCCTTGAACAGCGCATAAACAAAGTTTACACAGCTAATATAACCCTCAAATGGATCTTTACAAAGTGTTCGTCATGCATGCGGCATGCATGCGTCGGATTATGTGAGTATTGTATACTGTTATATTGTTTACATTCGATTCTGAATGAGTTTGATAGTGTTCCATGGCTAACGGCTAATGCTACACTGTTGGAGAGATTTATAAAGAATGAAGTTGTGTTTATGAATTATACAGACTGCAAGTGTTTAAAAATGAAAATAGTGACGGCTCTTGTCTCCGTGAATACAGTAAGAAACGATGGTAACTTTAACCACATTTAACAGTACATTAGCAACATGCTAACAAACATTTAGAAAGACAATTTACAAATATCACTAAAAATATCATGGATCATGTCAGTTATTATTGCTCCATCTGCCATTTTTCGCTATTGTTCTTGCTTGCTTACCTAGTCTGATGATTCAGCTGTGCACAGATCCAGACGTTAATACTGGCTGCCCTTGTCTAATGTTGGGAACATGGGCTGGCATATGCAAATATTGGGCCGTACATATTAATGATCCCGACTGTTACGTAACAGTCGGTGTTATGTTGAGATTCGACTGTTCTTCAGAGGTCTTTTAAACAAATGAGATTTATATAAGAAGGAGGAAACAATGGAGTTTGAGACTCACTGTATGTCTTTTCCATGTACTGAACTCTTGTTATTTGACTATGCCAAGATAAATTCAATTTTTCATTCGAGGGCACCTTTAATATTTGAAATCAACCCAAACAAACACACCACTCCCTTCATTGCTCCACCCCAAAATGTACGAACACGCAGTGCAAGAGTGGGTGTCTCTTTATCATAGCTGAAGCAAAGCAAAATAATGCTTTGCGGGAAATAAAGCGAAGACAGTGAACAAACAAAAAGAAAGAATAAAAAATGAACGTACAGTACGCAAGTTTGTTGTCAGTCGCCAGCAGCACACCAGCTCCAGACAAACAACGACACTCAAAACTCCTGTTACAACAGCTAACATTAAAACAACAGCATATGTGAAACATAACAAAACCAATTTTACTCAAATATGGAGCAGAGTTAAAACAACCTCGGCATCTGTTTTCAGGCCTCCCACTCAGGTCTCTTCAGTGAAAAGCTTTTCTAATATTCTGTAAATCTTCTTGCTCATAACCCTTCTATTTTCCAGTGATATTCTTCTTTTGTAATGTCTCTCAGCCATTTATCTTTCTACAGTCTTTCTTCAAATCTCCTGCTTGCTCACTCTGTATCCTCCCCCATCATGAGTGGACACGCCCCCTACCGCTGATTGGCTACAAGTGTGTTGTGGTGCTTCTGTCCGAACTGCATTTCTCAGAAATCACTTCCTGCATCTTTATGCCTCTGTTACTAGCTCTAAATGACATGTTGAAATAAGCAACAGAGCTTTGGGATGAGATATGTAAGAAATTAGTTTAATTTTAGGACAAAACCTGACAAATATCTTGAAATAAAACATCTGAACAATGTCTTGGTAACCATAGTAGAACCGGAATAATTGACTCTTGGCCATTGGATTATTAGAAACCACCTTGGGTGTACATTATTTTTCCAATAATTCAATGTTTGTTTTCAATTACTCCTTACACACTGTATGCTGTTCACTTTCCAGCCACTGGAGCTTCCAGCAACCCTTGCAGTGACACCTACTGTGGAAGCAGCCCAGAATCTGAGATTGAGTCCAAGAATTTGGCCAACTTCATCCGCACCAACAAGTCTATCATCAAGGCCTACCTGACTGTCCACTCATATTCCCAGATGCTCCTCTTCCCATATTCCTACAAATATGGCCTGGCTGCTGACCACTCAGAGCTGGTACCTGTTCATAAACACATACACACATGCATTGTAGCACATTACAGAAATGTCCATTGCATTTTCATATATTTGAGCTTCTTAGAGTCAGTAGCCCCTCACTGCAGAACACTCGAGATCCAGGGGGTGGAGTCGGGTAGGTTAAGGCATATGTAAAGTGGGAGGAGTTGGATCCAGGGGGTGGAGATTGATAGATAGATCTAGATCCAACCCAACCCCCTGGATCTTGTGTTCTGCAGTGAGGATCATCTCCTTAGAGTGGTAAATCTGGCACAACTCTGTGTATTGACTTGTACTTTGTCTTTTTTTTGGCAGCTGAGTGTGTCTCAGGGAGCTATTGCAGCTTTACGCACCCTGTACGGAACCAGATACACTAGCGGTCCTGGTGCTACGACCATCTGTGAGTAAAAAGAGTCCAAGATAAAAGCTCTGATCCTAAAGCTGTGAAGAGAGCTGCCTGCTTCCATCTAGGCATCTATCTAACACAAATGCACATTGGTCTAGGCATCTTTTAACTTGAATGGAACCTCACCAATCACAGTTGATTGCTAAGTTAGGTTTCAGAGCCATTTTGCAGGTTGTGAGCAGGTTTTTGCTGATTTGTGCTTCCTTAAACCTGACCCTTCTCATTGCAGACCCTGCTGCTGGTGGCTCTGATGACTGGGCTTATGACCTGGGAGTGAAGTACTCGTACACCTTCGAGCTGCGCGACGAAGGTCGTTATGGTTTCCTGCTGCCCGAGTCCCAGATCAAGCCCACTTGTGAGGAGACCATGCTGGCTGTCAAATACATCGCTAGCTATGTGCTCAACAACCTGTACTGAGAGGGAACTGTCTGATTGAATACATCAGGATTTGTTTCTTATAAAATACCGTGATCAGTAAAGCAATAAAACACCAAAGTCTGTTTGTTGAATGATATCTGATGTATGATGGAGACGTCCATTAGATAGAAGCAATTAGTAACTATTTATACTATCCAAAATATACAGTGGTCCCAAAGACTATTTGGACACTCTTTCACACTTGTCTGAATGTGATTGCATTATGTGGAAAAAAAAATAAACATAAATTCAAAAGTGGCATCTGCAAACAAATAAGGTTAGACCTTTTCTCAGAAATCACTTCACTTTTCTGAGCCATTTTGGCAGGTGCTTTTAACTGATATTTTAGTGGATGTATGAAGTCAGTTCTCCTCAAGTTCTCTGAGGTTCAGAGGAACCACAATTCAGATCATGGGGAGAGTGGGGTAAGATGAGCCATTTCTTTTACTGATGTGGTCCTCAAAATAAGGGAAAATAAGGCCGAAGTAATTTCAGGATGTTTCCTATCATTTTAAATGATCAAAGGGTTCTAAAAATATGGCTTATAAAAAAAGTGTTTCTCTGGCTCAATTTACCCCAGGTTAGGGGTAAGTTGATCTAAGTCAGTAGGTGGGTGTAAATTGATCATCTAACTGAATCTGAATCAAACCCATGTGAAATTTTAAAGATAATTTACCTCTTTTAAAAACTAATTTAATAATCACATTTCCTTTTACAAATAGTCATATTTCTTTTTTTAAAGCTAACTTAAACAACATAAAACCAACCAAATAAAGTTTAAATTTCAGTATGTTTAATTGATTGCATTTCTGAAACAATATGTTGAACACCAAAGACCTTCCCATAAACAGACTAAACAGAGAGTTTGAGTAAAATTAAATAAAAAACTAAGTAAGAATGAATAAATGTCACTGAAACTAATAAACATTTTAGTCAAAAGGTTCTTGACATGGTAGTTTTTCTGCAATGTCGAACATGTTAGGCCATTAGAGACTACAGGTGGAAAGATATAAATGATTAAACATCCTCTGGTTCGTATCAGAGAAGGATTTGGTGTACTTGTACACTGTTCCTATCAAATAAACTCAAAAATAAAGATAAACTAAACCAGTTGCATAATAATACATTGAAATAACACCAGTTTATACTTCAGATTCAACTTAAATTCAGTGCCTTATGGTGCAGCATTTGGCTCACTTTGCCCCATAGCTGCCAATTTGGGAAAAGCTAGCTAGCTTACCAATTCAGAACAATATTTAGCTAAATGACTTGCATGGTTTTATGCGTTACTAAATCACCAATATTCATCATACATATTTTTAGACCTGGACAAATTTGCTTTGATTAAACAGCCATTACATCTGTTATGTTAAAATTTTACTTTAACAAGCTAAAAACAGTTTCTAAAGTAAATAAGCGACTTCCACTCCTCCCATGTGCTTCTCCTTTTCACAGTCTGGCAGAAATGATGGGTGGTTCTGAAATATATGGTCACATGACAATAAAATGGTGTGGTTGCCAAGATACAGGGGGGTGGGTCAAGTTACCCACTGGCTCATCTTACCCCACTCTCCCCTATAGCATGAACATGATCCACTAACGACGAGAAAGATAGAAAGACATACATTTTGTCTTAATTTTGATACATCTGTTGTGTTATAATTTGAAACCTAACAAACTTATTTTTTTTCTAAATGGTTTGCTTGAAAAGTGTGTTTGTGCCACTGATCTATAAGATACTATATATAGATAAGTGGGTTGTGCTATATTTATCCAAAATAAATTGCACTTGGTTTGACATTGTTATATAATGAAAAATACATTTAAACATTTTTAGTGTGGCTTGAGAGTCTGAGTATTTTCGGGACTGTTTATACACTAGTATACTGTAATTCTGCTCCACAATTCAATGCCTCACTTTTCTGTAGTGCCACATATTATATATGGCATAAAAAGAAAATGGCCCTTTGGTACCTTGGTTGAGAGTGAATACAGTCCGATTCGGGATAGTCTTTAGAAGTCTCACCACTTGATGTCTCCCTTTCACAACAATCATATTAAGGTGAATAATGGAGATGTTCATTTCCGTCACTGCTATTTGACACATGGACTGCATCTGGAATTGCATACTTCCCTACTATATAGTAGGCGAAAAACAGCACGTGACAAAAGAAGTGTGTCTGAATTCACGAGAGCAGGTAAAAAAGTACCCGGATGATCTACTTCTTCTGGCTAGATCCTGAAGTGTGCATATAATGGACATTTTACTATCCCATGAGGCCATTTGTAAATGGCGGTGATGTGATGCAACTGACGGTGGAAGGTCATGTGATAAGGGCAACATGGCGAATGTAGTACATTCAAATTATATTCATACTATATAGAACGTTGTGAAGTAATTACCTATAATTCAAAATAAGTACCTACTTAAGATTGTATGTGATTTCGGACGCAGCCGTGCTAATCAAGCTAGAAGACTGTCTGAAAGCAGTTTCAGATTACTATGAAGGCACATTTTTATTGAAAGTGGTTTAGGATCCGAGGCCCTTAGGAAACGCGGTTTAGAAAATGGATGGATAGTTTTAGCCTGCCTCTCAAGGGACCATAACATAACGTCTTCTTTATGTTTAAAACCTTTAAATTTAACTGAGTGCATGAAGCAATGCAAACAGTATGGCAGTATGTAGCCTACACAGTACCCTTGAACAGAGATTTCATCAGCCGTCTCTCCTTAGGAACTTAAATCACAGAATGACTGAACTTGTGGACTTGCACCAAAGTCTTTCAAATGTAAAATCTTGACATGGAACACGATGACTTTAATGGGTGCTTCTCTCTCTAACATGACATTGTTTTGTTGATACTCGTTAATGTTTTGCTCCAACACATCACCAACCAGTTTTCTCACAATCACGGTCACCATGGTGGTCAAAAGAGATTAAAGGAAATGTTGTTATTTAATGAAGATTCATTAGGGCCAAACTACATTGTATTTTTGAAACATTCATTTTCTGTGAAGCTGTTTTAAAATTGTATGCTCTGCATAGCATATAATTTAATGAGGTCAGAAAAAATGGAAATAAATTTAAGAAGGCAAGAACTGAGGCAGCTGGCCAGTTCACATTACCGGGCAGCGAATGTTGACCAACTGTTTCCTGTGTTCTTTCTCCAGTGGGTGCTTGATGGCTTAGGCTTTCTTTAAATATATCAGTTTTAAGGATACATTTTCAGATTTCATGCTAAAATCCTTTTACCGTGGGCCACCTTTTGCCATTGGGCAAACATAATTTGAATGCACAGGTCTTGTAAGATACGGTATATGACTCTGGCGCCATCTAGTGTTCCTATCTGACCATTTCCAGGAATGTCCATCCAGACCAGTGCTCAGTTAAAGGGGTCATGCCTATTGTTCTTTGAGGTCCACTTATAATGTGTGCAATATTTTTACATCAAAAACATCATAATTTAGAAATAAGGCTATTTTCTATCCTGTTTTTGAGTCTCTTTTTGAAATAGGCATGCTGTAGTGATGTGAGGATCAAGGTTATATCTGCAGATCTGGTCAAGGGCTGGGTATGTGGTATGTAACGGCTGTGAAGAACTGTATTTATGATGATAAAGTAACAAAGCCTATATCCAGACTGCTTATGCTGAACGTATTTCAACCTATGGTACACAGAGGGGTAATCGCTGGCACGTGAGCAAAAGCGAGAGAGTTGACGCCTATGTATTTCATTCAGATAAAGTACCTTGTACCTGCATACAGATCTACATTTTGAGATAATCATTCCTCATAGTAACACAGCTTGTTTTATTAAGTTAGTAGTTATAAATACAGTTAAAGTGTGAGAATTAAACTGCACAAGTCACATTAGCAATGTTGTGAAATTAATGAATGCATAATAATCATGATAATCGTGAAACCATGATTATTCTTCGGACTCATCAATCATTGCATCCCTAACAATCATTTTTATTTTCACCTGTGTCGAACTGTCTTGTTTAAAAATGAATCTGAAGTAAAATGAAGTGAATAAATTAACAGTTTCTTACTGACGTGATCTGGAACTTTGTTAAAAATAAAGGTCATCCAGTCTTAGGATCACAAGGAAGGCAATGCAATGACTGTGTTTTTCCACAAATCGGCAATGCAAAATGTATTATAATCCTCAGAGCATCTCTATCATCGACTAATCCTGTGTTTGCTCTTTTGTATTTATTACTACATGGCATGCGCAAATCGGTGGGCGAGGCTAAAGAGGCAATGATGTAGAAGTGGGCGTTGCTCTTCTACTGCAGAGGTGGTCTTTCGTTGCACTATTACATCATACTGTGACAAATTCAGAAACCAGTCATTTTGGGAGCTTAATTTTAATACAATTTTAGTACAATGCTCTCGCGTATGTGAAAAGATAAAAAAAAAAAAAAAAGATTTCTCATTTATGACCCCTTTACCTCTTTCCCCACCAGTGCCAGAATTTTCTGGCTTTCTGCGTTTTCATTGTTATATGGTAGCAGGTGCTATTATGCATCTTTTGAAAGAATACAGAATCTAAAATGTTTTGTTGTTGTTGTTTTGTTTAACCTGTTTGTGCCCAATTTTTTTCTAAATGGTTTCATGCATATAGTTGTGTTAATAGTGTCCCATGTGAACATGTTCTGCATTTATTTTCCACGTTTTTTTTTATTATTTTTTTTTTTTTCTTAAAAATTGTATTTGAATGTGCGACAAATATAGTTGTCGGTGGGCAAATATGTTGTAAGCACCCTTTCATTGTCAAATTTGAATAGGAGGAGAACATTTGGCATCTAACTCAATATAACTGCTTTCAACAGATCAATCTCTATTCATAAACACATTTATTATGTATAAAAGTTGAAGAACATTTCATTCAAACCCAAAAAAAGCTCCTATAAAAATAACCTCTTGACTATGAAAACACAACAAATCCATTTGTTTTAAAGTGGGGGAACACAGTGCAGAACAAAGCACAGCCTATTAAGTTGCCCCAATAGGGCATTGTGAATCAAAAAGTTAAATGAAAATAAATAAATAAAAATAAATAGAATGAAGAAATTTTGCATCTATATGTGACCCTGGACCACAAGACCAGTTATAAGTCCCATGGGTATATTTGTAGTAATAGCCAACAATACATTGTATGGGTCAAAATTATCGATTGTTCTTTTATTCCCAAAATCATTAGGAAAGATCATGTTCCATGAAGATATTTTGTAAATTTCCTACCATAAATATATCAAAAATGTATTTTTGTGAGTGGATATGCATTGCTAAGGACTTCATTTGGACAACTTTAAAGATGATTTTCTCAATATTTTGATTTTTTTTTTGCACTTTTAGATTCCAGATTTTCAAATAATTGTATCTCAGCCAAATATTGTCCAATCCTAACTACTACATCAATGGAAAGATTATTTATTCAGCATTCAGATGATGTATAAATCTCAAAAAAAAAAAAAAAAAAAAAAAAAAAAAATGACCCTCATGATTGGTTTTTATGGTCCAGGGTCACATATAACAAATAAATAAATACATAAATAACAGCGCATACAGACAATTTCCTTCAAAAGACATTCGGAATATGAAGTTATGTCATATGTGTCCTCCCTGCTCCCCTTTTCTATCTCTCTTGGGTAGTGTTTTAATGGTTTGCATTAATTTTTTGAAGCACTCATCATGCAAGGCAACACCGCATTTCTCACATGCAAAGGAAGTGCGTCCATCAATATCAAATTAAGCTGTACAGCGGAGATGTAAGTTAAAATGTTATGTTCTAGGTGGGATATTATGAAAGACAAAAGCACTAAACAAGACCAATAACCTTGACTTAATAATCTATTAACACAGTATACCCCATTTCCCCATGATATATGTACTTAAAAGTCATTTGCCCTCCAGCAACTATAGTTGCTGCTTTGACTTTTGACTAAGTGTACAAAAAACTATAGATCTCTTGTAAGATTTGTTTTGTTTGGATGATTCTAGAGACCCTCATGATTATGTAGATATGTATGTCAACAAAAAATACTTATTTGTAACATGAAAATGAGGTTTCCTTGGGAGAGTTTGCCATGCTTCCTGGAAGTAGGGGCAGGAAGTTGACAGCCTCATGTGGCAGGAACCTTTTTGTTGTTGTTGTTGTTGTTGTTGTTGTTCTTGAAATCCTTTATTTGGTTGTTTTCTTGCATGTCATTGAGACATAAAACATGGATGACATCTAGAAAAATACTTACAAAAGGAAAATGACAACTATACACTGCGGCAACTATCAGGCCCGGATTGGCTAATCGGGAGCACCGGGAGAATTCCCGGTGGGCCGGTCAGTTTATTTGGCTGTGAGGGCCGGTGTTGTCATGGCACTGGGTTGAAATATGGATGCTCTAGAAACTGTGGACGCGGCCAAATGTACTAAGATGAGTAGCCTAACTTTTTCCTAAAAACCATTCAGTGACGGATTTAGGCCTGGACGGCCCAGGGAGGCACGGGGCACCCGCGCAAGAAAAAACAAACAAACGTTTTTACCGCTCATTTGCACGCAACGTCAATGATATCATGTTACTCGGTGGGTAAATTAACCTGGTCGGGAAGACAACTCACTCAAAAGTATACGAGAAGAAGGGATGAGGTGACGTCTGTAGGGATAGTGGGACAAGTTCTAAATCAACACTAAATTATGGTAAGGCAAAAGGTCTAAGCCACCGGAGGCCGATTTAAGTAACGTAAACAAATAAAAAGGAAGAGGGGAAAACATGCAAAAGATAAAGGCATGTATGCAGCTTACTCATATCGTAATAATAGTAGGCAAATAATAAAATATGGCCTATCACTTATGTTATGTTGCTTGCTATGCTACATTGGCCAACAATATTCATTTTTCTGTCCAGCTAGCTTAACTAGACAGTAAAATGTGATTTTGTAACATGTAACTTTTTTTTTTAAACAAACGTAATAGCCTACTTTAATATTTTACTGTAAAATTGGGCAATTTTGTAGGATTTATGGTATTTTGTGTTATTTATTTGCCTCAATTTGTAATAATTTAAGTATATACATTTATATAAAATAGCAAAATTGTATGTTAAATCCACTTTAATAAAGATCTACATTTCTACAGAGATAAATTTCATAGTGATAGACATGGAAAATGTGCCTAGGTTTAGTGGACGATTACTGCCATCTACTGGAAAGCAAACACTTAATTAAATTAAAATTAAAATAACATGAATTTTTAACTACAGCCACTAGATGGCTAGAAAATTAATCAATGGTTCACATTATAAAATCATTATTATAACTATAAAAATAACTCTATCAAATTTTAGCATTTTTTTGTACTATCATTTGTACTATCATGGGTATTTGAAGATATTTTTGAAAAATACAATTAATTATAAGGCTGTAGAGAACAGTGCACTATTGCAGACTTATATACTTTTTAAATACTTGATATACTGTTTTAATTACATTATTTTAATATAGTCAGTCGTGAATTAAAGTGGGCATGAAACTCCAGGGCTGAAAATGGGTCCCAATCCGGCCCTGGCAACTATAGTTGCCGGTGGGCTGAAGCAGAGGCAACTTAAAAACAAAACAAAATAAATTAATTAATTAATAACCCTTTCCCTGCCAGGGTTTTTAAGTAACAAATATATGGTAATCAAATTAAAAGTACAATAGGAGCAACCTGAGCTCAGTTGTACTAAGTAACCACCACAAGATGTCTCAAAAACGTGTCCTGCATATTTAATTTCAGATGAAGACAGCAACTGTAACCATAAAGTGAAACTAACATAAAAGTTGCAATTAAGCTGAAGAAAAAGTAGTGAAAACATAACGGTAACACTTAATAGTAAGGTCTCATTTGTTAACATTAGTTGATGCATTGTCTAACCTGAACTAACAATGAGCAATACAATTTTCAATATTTTTTTTTTTTTTTCCAGTCCCTTCTCCAACACACCTGCCTGTGAGACTGTGATTGGCTTGTGGTTCATTATGTTAGGAGCTGTTAAGAGTTTGAAACTCCTGTTGTGGAATGTAAATGTATGCAATTCTAACATCTGACCAGCAGGTGGCACAAGAAGCCAAGAAATAAATGACCGGTCTCCATTGATTTTCAGTCAGCCATGTCTCAATACTTTGCTGATTATTATCCATTTCAATTGCACCACATATGTATGCTTGTTATAACATTTATAATAGATGCATAGCATTTTATGACTCGTTTCGACAGTCATTAATTCTGCTCTGACTTGCACCTGACCTCTGGCACAGAACAACACATGGATATCTGAAATTCTTCTCTGGGCCACCTATCTATTAGATATTTATGCCTTCTGGAGGAGCAGTGCCCACACAGAGTAGGCTACTGTAGTAGCAGCTGACGCAAGACAGAGCAAAACTGTTCTGCAGATGCTAAGTTCACATGGAATAAAAAGATGTTCATGCACCACATTGTGTATTTACATATTAAAATATATCTAAGGAACTAGCATTAGAAATACATGCAAATGCATTGAAAATTTGTATTGGTTCAGGATCCAACACATTCTAGAGATGAAAGGTATCCTTTATGAATTGTTTACCTTGATCTCACCAGATCAGTTTGAAACTCATTCTGCGCCATTTGGGTTACGGACATGAATGATAGTCTTTTCATACTGTGTTTAACCACAGGATATTGTCATTAAACCTCGCTTTTAACTGGAATCTGATTATAATTCCTGAATTATGATTCAAAATCATGTTATGGACTATATTGTTTAAAATGCATTATGTCTTTTAAATTACCTGGTTCATATAACTGAAGCTATAGTTTGTGAAATCAAGCATCAAGCATGTTTCCAGTTTGTTTTATTATGCAATACATAGGCATTCATTTTATGTTTCAGGAATGTTGTTTGTGCACTTAATGTAATAAACATCATACAATAGTGAAATGGGTTATAATTAGTCAAGATATGACAATAACAACTTTTGATCAGGCATTACCACCTGGGTCCTAAAGGAGACCCGAGTACAGTCGACAATATGGGGATGTGCAATGCTAGAGCCTTTATGTAAACATGTCACATGCAGTGTTCGTCCAATCAGTGACACTGACGCCGCAAAAAAACTAGCTCTGTGATCAACAAAAGTTCATGATACTTGCACGTTTTGTCCATCAAGATAATTTTCACAGATGAACACAACTTTTATGAATTTTGAAGCCTAAATGTAGTCGCCAGAATTAAAAAGCTAAAGGTAGGCTATAAACAAACGACACCACAGTCCCACGAGTTTGACGTCACCATCACTAAGCTTCCAAAAACTCTTTCAGTTTTTATTTAAAAACATTTTCCCAGAAGTCTTCCTGAGTTAGAATATTTATAAGAGCACAATTATGAGCATAATGATGCTGTATTTTACCTGTTCGGTGTGATGATCTCTCCGACTGCCTCTGTAGTCCCATTTTGCCACTTGTTAGCAACTGCCTTTTTCAAGACGCGAGAGTCATTCCACGAAACCGGTACGATTTGGACTTACACATTTTTTTTACCAAAATGTATTACTTTTCTGAACAGCCCACAACATTAATGACATATTTAACTTCCAGAAAAACTTATTTCCCATCTCAGACAATCAAATCCCTATTATTATTGGTCATTATTTTAAGTTATGGACACTATAGGAGCAATCTGAATATTATTATAAAATGTATTTGTGATAAAATCAACATTTTCCTATTAATCAGATGTCCCTCACACTAATTGCAAATATAAAAGTTACATAAAATCTCACACTTTTGCTATACTAAAGCCTGAAATGGGCACTTTTTGTGACAGCAACCTCATAATTTTTGATAATTTTTTATCTTAACTTCAGAATTTGAACTAAAATGTCTTATGATTATTCTTATTATTGCTCTGAACATTTCAGACAGAATTCAATTAACTTTAAATTACTTTTGAATGAATGAATGAATGAATGAATGAATGAATGAATGAATGAATGAATGAATGTATGTATGAATGTATGTATGTATGTATGTATGTATGTATGTAGGTGTGACAGGGTTGTGATTTTTTGCCCAAATTGGCCACTGCTCTAAATCTACTGAATAAATGGAGAGTGCATGGCATGCATGATATTAAGAAATCATGAATAATGTTGAAATAACAAAGATAATTTTCACAAGTAATAGTTTTCTATCTTTAATTGTGTTTGTCAAGCTTAATGACTCAACCCTGTTACATCAATTTCACAACATAATTTAGTTATAAATATTAAAGAAGGTGGTAACTTGCCTGTGTCTGCTCACAATGTTGTTCAGAAGACTTCTATGATGTCACTTCCTATTAATGATGTCACATAAGTATCAGTTCATTATGGTTTGTGTAACGGGGTTGAGGGGTTACTGAGGTACGGAACTAAATGATGTGATTTTAATGAATAATCATGAATTTACTTAGAAAAAAAAAAAAACATTACCAGCAGAAAAGCACAGATGGATATTTATGGGAATAGCAAAATTAATTGGCTTTTTTTTTCTCATTTTATTATTCATATCCCAAGTATACTTTCATAGAAGGCCTTGAGGGACATTGCAAAATAGGTGGTGTCAACTGAAAAAAAAAACTAAATAATTTCTAATATGAAGATAAAATATATGTCATGTTTTTAAACATTATTAAAGGAGATATTTCAATTAATACAAAAAGCTTTTAAAAATATATTTTGGTGACCCAATAGATAAAATGCACTGAAAAAAGGTCAGAGGGACTCAAATCGTACCGGTTTCGTGGAATGACTCGAGTAACAGCTTAAAAAAAAATCATGAATGGGTTAAAACTGATGCATTTTATGTCATAGAATAAAACGTGAAAGTGTCTTGAGGTTGTGTTCAGCCATTTAACCAAAATCCCATTAAAAAAAAAACATTGAATTCGGGAAGATGGAACCAGAAGTGCTAAAATGCTAACTTGTTTCTGCATTATGGCCTATAAATTTATGTCATACATGCACCACTCTATTACTTTCCTAACATACTGCATACAGATTTGTACATTTCAGTGCCTTTGAGAGCAGAATATATAGACTTTGTGAGCAGTAGACTGGGCTCTTATTGAAGTGGTTAAATGGACTTTCTCTCTTGTTTTTTCAGGGCTGGTGGTTTCTAATACACTCCTGATTAGTGAATAAACCAGGGCTAAATAATCTTTACATAAGATTTTGGCTGCTTTTGTTGGCCTGTGAATGCAGCCCTCAGTGGTTTGTGAGGTCAAACTGTTTATAAACCTTGGATCCACTCAGCGGGATTCATTCCGCCCAGTTTACCCTTTTAATTCCCAGAGAACCTAGATACACTCTCTAATCATTTAGAATGTGTACATGGTATTAAAAGACAGAAAAGGGGAGGAAAAGCAAAATATTCACTGTACGTGTGCTGTCTTTATGTGTAAAAATACAGTGTCGAACAAATGCACATATAGGCTACGTGTTTTTGTTTTCCCCCAAACAGGTTCCCATACACTTCCACCATCTTCCAATATGCAGAAAACATATAATCCCATTTCATTTAATGGCATTGGCATTGCATAAGGCAATGTTGCTATGACATCTTTATCTGTTTTCTAAATCCATGATATTGATATACTGATTTACCCTGCATTTCATTTTTTATTTTTTATTAATTCATTTATTGACCAAGTAATCTTTAATTAAAATATAATAAATCCATCTTTCGGTGAAACACTTCTCTCTAGTGACGCATCCAATTGTTTAGTTTGCTTATGCTGCATTCCATTTACCTTTACCATTTACAAACCTTTGCAGTGCTTGCTTTTTCAGAATACAAACAAAAATATTTGATTTTTAAACTTCCATCTGTTTATGTGTATACATGTGAATATTTACAAACAAACAGTGCAATCTTTGTATGGGATAGGTGCTTGTTGACATTTAAAAACTCTAAAATGTGTCTCTTTATTAAAGGTGCCCAAGAACATGTTTTCAAAAGATGTAATATAAGTCTTAGGTGTCCCCTGAATGTGTCTGTGAAGTTTCAGCTCAAAATACCCCATAGTTTTTTTTTTTTTTTTATAAATTTTTTTAACTGCCTATTTTGGGGCATCATTATAAACGCGCCGATTTATGCAGCGCTGCCCCTTTAAATCTCGTGCTCTCCACCCACGGAGCTCGCGACTGCCTTAAACAGCTATAAACAAAGTTCACACAGCTAATATAACCCTCAAAATGGATCTTTACAAAGTGTTCGTCATGCAACATGTCTAATCGCGTAAGTAGAGTATTTAATTGGATGTTTACATTTGATTCTGAATGAGTTTGAGGCTATGCTCCGTGGCTAACGGCTAATGCTACACTGTTGGAGAGATTTATAAAGAATGAAGTTGTGTTTATGAATTATACAGACTGCAAGTGTTTAAAAAAATGAAAATAGCGACAGTCTTGTCTCCGTGAATACAGTAAGAAACGATGATAACTTTAACCACATTTAACAGTACATTAGCAACATGCTAACGGAACATTTAGACAGACAATTTACAAATATCACTAAAAATATCATGATATCATGGATCATGTCAGTTATTATTGCTCCATCTGCCACTTTTTGCTATTGTCCTTGCTTGCTTACCTAGTCTGGTGATTCGGCTGTGCACATCCAGACATTTATACTGGCTGCCCTTGTCTAATGCCTTTCATAATGTTGGGAACATTGGGCTGGCATATGCAAATATTGGGGGCGTACACCCCGACTGTTACATAACCGTCGCTGTTATGTTGAGATTCGCCTGTTCTTCGGAGGTCTTTTAAACAAATGAGATTTATGTAAGAAGGAGGAAACAATTGAGTTTGAGACTCACTGTATGTCATTTCCATGTACTGAACTCTTGTTATTTAACTATGCCAAGATAAATTCAATTTTTGAATCAAGGGCACCTTTAAAATAAAAATAGATGTAAAACACTTCTTTGGTGGGAAATGAAAGAGCAAGTTTTTGTGTCTTGTTTATCATATTTATGTCACTTTTATGTCTTGTTTAGTTTCTTTATCACATGCTGTTTCTGTTTTCCTGTGTTCTAGTTCATTGCTGGTTATGGTTACTAATTAGTTCACACCTGGTCCTTACTCCCGTTAATGACCATTCTCTGTATATATATACCGCTTAGTGTACGTTTACTCAACAATGATGTACTAAAAACTGTCAACGTTGTCAAAACGGTCACATGGATCCGTGAAAACGACTAAAAATGCTGTATTCTGCTGCCAGGCCAGTAGTTGGCGATGTCGCTTTGTATAGAAACACTACGCGCCTAGAGACTGAACCCGTAATACCCGTAATTACACAGAAACAATAACGGTATCAATTTCAAAAATGTAGCACGTGTTCAGGCCCCTAAAACAGCGCTGTCGTGTAAATGAATACCAAAACGCATACAAAGATTTCTATGGTTACTAATTAGTTCTCACCTGTTTCTTGTTTCTGTTAATGACCATTCTCTGTGCATATATACCCTTAGTTCCCTCAGTTCATTGATCAGTATCATTAATGCTTGATGTGTAGAGATTAAAGTCTCTTTGTATCATAATTTTGTCACACGCCATCTGTGTTGGATTTACCACACGTAACCATGACAAAGTATTTCTAATTTAAATCAACATAATTTAAATTACTTCTAACATGGCTCATCCAGTCTTATTATTAAAGTTGCAATATGTAAAATTTTCTGTCCGTTAGAGATTCAAAATTCAAAACAAAGGTGTAGCTTGATGACGGCAAATTTGAGCGCTGAATCTTGGGACATGTGGTCTCCACATCACAGCCGGTGGAAAATAATCAGGATAGGACAGGAAACGCTACTGTAGTATGAAGCAGAGCAGGAGCGAGTGTTGTGGAGCTGAACGAGGAGCTGGAGCGAATGATCAACACACGCCTCACGAGCAGCGGGACTTTTATTATGACACAGTCGCCGGCGCCGCTTCCGCTTTTCCGTTACTCTGTGCGTTCGCTCGGCGGCTGCTGTGAGACACTGTTACACACTGCAGTAAGATAGATCGATTTTACAATATCATATTAAATGCTGGATGGCTTGTGTTGATAAATGGCATGGAAATAATTTAAAAACTTATTACTGTATTACTGTTACTAAAAATAAAGCTGCATCTGATTATGCTATGTTAGCTACTTGACAAAATAGTGTTTTTCTCTGAGGCATGGTAAAGCATGGTACTCGCAAAAAATCAAGAAAATTAGATTTAAACAATAAGACTAAACGTGTTGAGCTATATAACAATAATTAGTTTTCTGTCTATAAATTCATCAAAACAGTTGTTCCCTTGCCTATTAAAACATGTAAATATTAAAGCGTCTTTGGTGTTTCCATGGTTACTACAAAATAAAACCGGAAACCGAGGGTAACCCGGATATGACGCAATTGACAGGCGACTCCTCACACGTCCCGGAGCCTTGGTTAAAATTGCAGTTTTCTAACGATTTACAAATAGTTGCAAACATTTGGGATATTGGAAGAACTCAAGTGAACAAAATATATAACACTGGCTTAGTGGTTTTTGGATATTTTACAGCAAAAATCTTACATATTGCACCTTTAATATTCTATTAATGTTAAGCCATGTCTAATTACCCAAAATATTTCATTAATCTGCAGTTTTCTGCTTAGTTCAGTGGTCGCAGATTTCAAGTGGGCCTTGGCTGTAGCTGTTTTTCCTACAACAAGCTTCTGCACAGCAACATGCTCCTGTTCCAGGATTCTCTCTCTCTCTCTCTTTCTTTCTTTCTTTCTCCACCAACCCCCCTCAGTCTCTCCCTGCTCTCCTCCAGCAGCTCAATGGGCAATGACAGCTATTACGAGCCTCATTAGTGTGTTACAGTGGCAGAGAGGTTCAGCGGAGGGGGGCCAGAGCCAACGTCAGCTCCCCAGCTGTCAGGACCTGAGACATGGGGAATAAAGCTCACCTCTTCCCAGCACCACTTCATCAGAGCTCCAAACAGTGGGCCAGGCTTCCTCCTGGCTAATGAGAACGTGCAGGAAAGTTGATTTCATACATTTTGGACCCAGAGCAAGGGGAAAACATTTGCTGAGGCCGCCATGGAGCAACAAAACATCATCTGGAAATGCAGTCGGAAAAAAGCTGCCTGACAAATTTAAAATCCATTTCAGTCTATTATTTATATCTTGCTATCACCTTGTCTAATGCACTTATTATTCATC
Source organism: Megalobrama amblycephala (assembly GCF_018812025.1). NCBI lineage: Eukaryota > Metazoa > Chordata > Actinopteri > Cypriniformes > Xenocyprididae > Megalobrama > Megalobrama amblycephala. Next base: position 33,104,455 of record NC_063065.1, read on the forward strand.
TTGAAGATTCAACTTTTAGACAACATTTCTCAGTGTTATGTATAATAAACTTGGTTTGAATCCTTGACATTTTGGATCAGGCAAAAGTGGCACAAACATTTCATTGTATGAGGGATAATCCATTCTTACCTCACTAACTGTACAGCTGTTACTGCCTACTGCCTAAATCACATTGTACAGACTGCACACAACCCATTGCTAAACGTTTTACAACACCTCAGTTACTGTAACAAAAAACAAAAAACAAAAAAAGTTGCCACAATAAAGGAAAGGAAATATCTTGATAAAAATGTGTGAATTATTAATTCAGAAATATTATGTTTTTTTTTGGGAAGTACACACACACACACACACACATACATATATATATATGTTTTTTATATGGGGACCTATAATGCCCCTTTTACAAGATGTAATATAAGTCTCTGGTGCCCCAAGAAAGTGTCTGCGAAATTTCAGATCAAAATCCCCCACAGATCATTTATTATAGCTTGTCAAATTTGCCCCTATTTGGGTGTGAGCAAAAACACGCCATTTTTGTGTGTGTCCCTTTAAATGCAAATGAGCTGCTGCTCCCGGCCCACTTTCCAGAAGAGGGCGGAGCTTTAACAGCTCAACAACAACAAAGCTGGAGAATCTCACTCAGCCAAAATGAGTCGACACTGATGGAGAGACTCAGGAAGAAGTTACAACTTTTAGACGTTTCTGAATGGTTAGTGGATAAATTTATATAGTTGCTGTGGATTGATTCAACTCATCCACTAGCATGTGCCGTCATGTTCATCTTTTGTGTTGAATTGACCCTCGTTTGTGAAGCAGTCTGGTGTAAAATGACGGCATGACAACAACACTCTACTACAACAACTCCTCCTCTTCTCTAAAGCAGCCCAACATGGCCTCACCCCATTTGTTGTGTGTCCGTGGGGCCGGGGTTTATGTAAATGATAGGGTTAGTGATGTCATTAACCCAGGAAGAAGCTCGTTGTAGTCCCTACCAGCCGTTTGTTGTAGTCCTTAAACAGCAAATTCTTTAAAAGAAAATATCTCCCTTTGTATTGAACTTTGAGCGTCGTAACTTTGCAGATGTTGTTTATGATCAAACAGCAACATTACACACTAACTAAAGTTAAAAAAGTGAAATTATAATCAGCCACCCCTTTAATACACTGTATATGCAATATAAGATAATTAATAATAAATGATTATGGTAAACTCCAACCCCATTTTTTTTATTTTTTTTATTTATTTTTTTTTTTATTATTAAATTTAAATAAATAAATAAAGTGTGTTTGTCTGTTTAGTTTAGGGTCCAGTTCTCACTTTTATCTAGTTGCTTATTAACATACATATTACTGGTATATTGGCTGTTTATTAGTACGCATAAAGCACATATTAATGCATTATTCTGCATGATCATATTCTACATCCTTTAATCCTACCCAATACCTAAACTTAACAACAACCTTACTAACTATTAAGAAGCATTAATTAGGAGTTTAATGAGGCAAAATTAGTAGTTAAAGGCACAGTTTGTTTTTTTCTTCTCTGCTAGGGGTCATTAAACTCACAAAACAATAACAAAGGCGTAGATTGATGACGCAGTGAATGAGAGTGAATGAACTTGTTGTCATGCCGATGGATCTAATAATGTTTATGGCGAAATAACGTTAATGGATGAGTAAATGCATTCATGTTTTTAACATGACTGTGGTATAAAGCAGGGCGTGGCTGAGAATCGCAGGCCGATTGCTAATGAGAGACATATATCAGTGCTATGTGAGTCCCAGGGGATATAAAGGAATGAGGACATTTCATTTTACCAAACTACTCGCAAAGCTGAAATACTTCTCATACAGGTCAGTTTATTGATATGGTTGTCAATGAATGGGATGCTAAATATCATTTTGGCTTTAATAAGATTTTCCCAATAAATAGGCAAGAATAAACCTGGTGTCATCCATGATTCCTGTTCTCTTTACGACAACAAAGCACTTCAACGCGACAAGCTCGTAATCACAACTTGGGAAGTAGGAAATTCCTAATAGCATGTGAAGGCAGCATTAATATTCTCACATATTATTAAGGATGGATAGTATGCACACTGGGATGCAGGGCAAGCATATTTTCAACAACAACAACAAAAAACAGGATTTCCAAACACACCCTTCTTCTGGTATTGGTTAGATGAACAAATAGCCCCACCCCAAACTCACACCATTGGTTAAGCTGTTGCTGAGTCAGGCAGGTAAGGATGATCAAACAAACAAACTTTGGAAATCACCACAGTGTTTACACTTTCAGGATCTCATTCTGCAAATGCTTTAGTTACACATGTGTCTGCTCATTTAAGATGGGTTAGGAGAAAATAATGAAATAATTACCCACAGCACCTTTAAAAACTAGTAATCTGTGGATTATAGAATTGGCATGAGCCATTGAGTCAAGGCTGAGGAGACAAGGAACGACTTCATCATGGCAGAGAGAATTCCCCCTCACCCCCACTTTCCCACTTCCATCTGCCGACGCTTCTGTTTGAAAGTATGACGGATGGGGCTCGTAAATGTGTTTCAGTTATAAGCGGAGCTCTCTGTTGGGCTGTATTTCAGAACTCCATCCGGCAGAGTCACAGCACTGCTTTAAGAAGAATGTGACTATTTCCTCTCTGGAAAAACGCCAGAGCCATCCATCAGGAGGAAACTTTTTCCACAAGACGACGATTCACTAGTTGTACTCCTTTCTTGTTTCTTGTCCTTTCTTGATCCTTCTCCCTTCCCTATGTTAATGTCAAACTTACCATATGCTAAATGCATTCGCAGTGACAGGTCTTTGGCACGACGAGAGGTTGCAGGAGCGCTTGAAGTGTCTGCGTGCATGTGTGTGTGTCAGTGTGTATTTAGAGTCCTCTCATCAGGGAGGGTGAGAGCTGTTGATATAACTCAAAGCCATGGCCAAGCAGAAGTATCTGCTAACTGTATTAAGCGGAGCTTCCAAAGGCTCCATCCCCCTCCGTTCGCCAGCTTCATGGCTCAGCCAATCCCAGTCAGCCATCAATCTGAATTTAGCCACCAGGGTCTGCCATAGCGTGCAACAAGCTATCTCAGGTTCCCCACGATTCCCTGCTGGAACCCATGCAGAAACTCCAGTAGGAAAAAAGAAATTCCACCCATGGCACAAAGTTTCAGCAGATGTGAGATATTCAGTCAGGTTTCCAGAACAACATGACAGCCCTCAGTCTCCTCCTTGTAAATCACGTCCACGTCAGCATGGACCAAACTGTTTGCATGCCTGAGGGGGGCGAATGCAAGCCTGGTTAACCCAAACATGCACCTACTCTCACAGCCTGTAAGTGATGGAAATATATGCAATTGGCATCAAGAAACAGACAGGGATGGGAAACTGCCTCACGTTCACTTTCCAAGCCTTCACCTCTCCAGTAACAAAGTTGTTTTGACAGTGGACAGAGCCGTGGACGTTCTAGCTCTGCATCTGTAGGCGCCTAACTAACATTAACTTAAACATGATGTCTAACTTGATTAAGGTCCATTGGGTTGTTCTGCACACAACAAACATAGAGCATGATGAGTCAGTCTCACAAATTACTCTTAAGCCTTGTTTCCACCGAAATTACCTGGAACAATTACCAAGGAAAATTGTTTCCCCTCAGAACAGACAGAGTTGCTGTCTGCATTTCCATTGCGGTCTAAAGTACCGTCAAGATTAGTCCGGTGACGTAGGACTGCGCGTGACATTGTCAAAAAGATCCCGGTTCACACGTATCTGCGGAAACTACTAAAAACACTGTATTCTGCTGCCAGGCCAGTAGTTGCACTACATGCCTATAGAGTACCTCAGGGTTCCCTCTATCAAAAGCCATGCATTTTTTCCCATAGACTTTTGGAAAATCACAAAAAATAAGCTCTGTGTTTAACAAAGGGTTATGACACTTACACGTTTTGTCTTTACAAGTTAACACAACATTATACATCTTGAAGCCTAAATAAAGTCGTCAGATATAAAAAGCAAACAGTAGGCTATAAACGGACTACAGCACACCATGGTCGCGGATCAACATCACCAAGCTTCCTCAAACTTTATTTAAATAACAACTTTATTTAAAAACATGCTCACTGATTATGATCTGCACTGAATACTTGTCCACTTTTCATGAGAAATACTGTCCAAATGTCCTGTTTGTCATGATGTTCCCACCAAAGGAAGTAGTCCCTTTTAGCAACTTGTTAGCAACCGCCGTTTTTAATCACAAGCGGGTTAGAACTGGTGTGTTTTATGCCATAGATCAAAACGTGAAAATATTTAGAGGCTTTGTTAACCACAGACTTTATTTCAGGTGATTTAGCAAAAACCCATTCAAAAAAACCCATAGACTTTAGGGCGATGGAATCGGAAGTCCTAAAATGCTAACTCGCTTCTGGGGTTTGCCTACAAAAACACATCATCCCTGAGATACTCTATAGACTGAACATGTAATTCATATGTGTGTGAAGTCATTGCATTTTTGTAGTTTACAAAGAGACTATAACTTATTTCAGGCACTCAAAACATTTACACTGTTGTGAATGACCATAAATGAATGACCAAACTTTAAGAGTTTTTTAAGTTTTTAGTTGAAAACTGTGCCTTGTAAATAGCCACATATATACGGATTGTTTGTTTAAATTTTAATCTTAAACATCCACATTCAGTTTATTGTAATGGAACTTAAATGTTAGCAATTTTTGTTGTTGTTTAGTAGTTATTTTAGTACATATCCATCACCAGTTAACGTGTCTCCTCAAGATCACTACAATAATCATCAATGAAATTACTGTTGGCACCGATGGCCTCATGGACAGCGTGCCGACATGTAGCGCCAATGCGCTTTGGGGCGACCCGAGTTCGAGTCCCAACTCGTGGTCCTTTCCTGATCCTGTCCCCCTCTCTCTCTCCCTCTTCGCTTCATGTCTAATCACTGTCCTATCATAATAAAGGCAAAAACAGCAAAAATAAATCTTTAAAATAAATAAATAAATTATTAAGAACCAGAAATTATGTTTTATTAACAAAGTTTGAGAGGAACACGTTCAAATTATCTATCCAATCAGCATGAAGGGAGGCCTATATATATATATATATATATATATATATATATATATATATATATATATATATATATATATATATATATATATATATGCAACATGATACAGTGCCCTCCACAATTATTAGCACCCTTAGTAATTATGATCAAAAGCAGCTTTGAAAATAAATCTGCATTGTTTATCCTTTTGATCTTTCATTCAAAAAATTCACAAAATTATAACCTTTCATTGAAGGAAAACAATTGAAAGCGGGGGGAAACTCACATTATGAAATACATGTTTTTCTCCAATACATGTTGGCCATAATTATTGGCACCACTAGAAATTCTTATGAGTAAAATATCTCATTCATATTTACATTTTTAGCACACCAGGGTGATCATGAACATGAAATTGTCCAGCCATGACTTCCTGTTCCACAGGAGAATAAACATGAGGAAACACAAAGGCCAAATTCCCGTAATCATTCATCACAATGAGTAAAACCAAATAATATAGTTCTGATGTGCAGCAAAAGATTGTTGAGCTTCACAATATAGAAGGTGGCTGTAAGAAAATAGCTAAAGCATTGAAAATCCCCATTTCCACCATCAGGGCAATAATTAAGAAGGTCCAATTAACTAAAGATGTTACAAATCTGCCTGGAAGAGGACATGTGTCTAAATCATCCTAATGTGAAGTGAGGAGGAGAGTTTAAGTGGCCAAAGACTCTCCAAGGATCACAGCTGGAGAATTACAGAGATTAGTTGAGTCTTGAGTCTCAGAAAGCCTAAAAAAAATAAAATAAAAGATCAAACAGCACCTACATCCCCACAAGTTGCTCAGGAGGGTTTCAAGAAAAATCCTCTGCTCTCATCCAGAAACAATCTCCAGCATATTCAGCTGTCAGACATGACTGGAACTTCAAACTGGACCGGCTTCTATGGTCAGATGAAACTAAAAAAATAGCTTTTTGACAGCAAACCCACCAGATGGGTTTGGTGCACACATGGATAAAAAGTACCCCATGTCCACGGTTAAATATACTGCTGGATCTTTAATGTTGTGGACCTATTTTTTCTGCTGGAGGTCCTGGACATCTTGTTCAGATATATGGTATCATGGATTCTATCAAATACCAACAGATAAAAAATCAAAACCTGACCGCTTCTGCTAGAAATCCAATAATGGGCCGTGGTTGGATCTTCCATCAGGACAATGATCCAAAATAAACATCAAAACCAACACAAAAATGTGTCACTGAGCACAAAATGAAGCTTCTGCCATGGCCATCTCAGTCCCCTGACCTGAACCCTAAAGAAAATGAGTGGAGTGAACTGAAGAGAAGAAGCACCAACATGGAGCTGGAATCTGAAGGATCTGGAGAGATTCTGCATGAAGGAATGGCCTCTGATCTCTCCTCAGGTGTTCTCCAAACTCATCAGGCATTATAGGTGAAGACTCAGAGCTGTTATCTTGGCAAAAGGAGGTTGCAAAAAGTTTTGAATAAAAGGGTGCCAATAATTGTGGCCAACGTGCTTTGGAGAAAAACATTTATTTCATAATGTGAGTTTCCCCTCACTTTCAATTATTTTCTTTAAATGAAAGGTTATAATTTTGTGAATTTTTTGAATGAAAGATCCAAAGGATAAACAATGCAGATTTATTTTCACAGCTGCTTTTGCTCATAATTACTAAGGGTACCAATAATTTTGGAGGGCACTGTATTAAGTTGCTTCTTGCATGTTTCACAACACTTTCAAAGTGAAATGTCCAGCGAGTTGAGCTAAAAATTAGTTCAGTTTAACGCGAAAGAGATGAACAGTGTTTTATTACATTGGTTGTTGTACTTTACAGCAGTTCAGAAATGAAATGTCAGATATGTGGTGCTTAAATATTGATTCTCCATCTGGTTTGAAAATAACTTTAGCGCCTACACTAAAACCTAACCTAAACACAAGTGATAGTGTTAACAAAAGCAAACATGAGATAAAAACACATTTGCTGAAGCAGCCATGTCATATTGGCTTGCTTCTACAAGTCTTTGAGCTCTTTTATCATGTCTCATGTTTCACAGGACAGGTGTGTTGGAGCTAAAGGAAACTGGCCCTCAAGGAGCAGGATTGGACATTCTTGTCTCAAGACAAAACCACATAGCTTTATCTAGATATGTCCACCAGGAGGAAGCATTTCACCACTCTGTGACTGTTGTGTGTTGAATTCACTAATGCATTCATTGTGAATAGGGTGGAAATCCATCAATCTTTTCTGCCAAATATTCCAGCTTTGTTGGGTATAACGAACAAAAGACATTTATTTAAACAGACACGTGTGTTAAGGTGTTTGCTGCTTTGGCATTTATTTGAGGACTGACTTGTTTCTTGCACCTCCGACATGAGCTGAATTTGTTTTGTAAAAGGCAAGGTTTTGTTTATGTCCCAACAGGTTGGTTGAGTTGGCTTCCTGTTTGGGATGCAGGACTCTACTGCTTACTGCCGTGTTCATTCGATGTGAAGGTTTATTCTGAATCCCTGTGGCAGGCTACTAGCTGGCCTCAAGCAAATCAATATATTCAATCAAAAGATCTCCCCAGAGAAAGGTGGATGAGCAAGAAAGTTGGGGAAGGGGGCATGGTTTGTTTTTTTGTATTATTAATCACCTGCTGGCAATAAAAATCTTAAAATGATCTGCTATATGTGTTTGGAATCCTTGAGATGGTCAGTCATGATTTACCAGTTTGACTGAAAAGGGGATGATGTGTAACAATGGTCCAAAATAAACTTTTGTAACAACATAATTAAATATATAAATTTGAAGTTGAAAATGTTTTTCTCTGACAAAATCAGATTCCATCTCTCACTTGTAAATGAAAGAATCCTGCTACGGGATTGATTGTCTTGATCGACCCAATCTCACGGAAAAACGTGACTATTTTACGAAGTGGTGATTTTGTGATTCACATGAAATCATACGATTGTTAGGAAAAAAATTAAGCATGAATATCCACCCCTAACCTTTTATGTGGGGTAAGCAGATCATATGAAAACGTGAATGAATTTGTACAAATTAGCCACTAGTTCATCACAACGTAAACTAGTTAGGAATTGCCATAAGAATGTGTTGGTCTTGATTGCCTCTTGACTTTCGTTTCGATTTACCCTAGATAAACTTGCTGGTCAACTGGTGAGTAGCTCATTTTATTTGGTGTTTAGCTGCATAGTCAACTGGCCTCCCAAACAGTGCCTAAAACTCCTTTAAACCAGCCAATGGAACAATGGAAATTGTTAATTTTGGATCTTACACCTATTCATCAAAGCAGACACAATGGAGGTAAGTGCGTTTGACAGTGACGCGATAACATCGGTCCAGTTGGGCTGAAATGCAATTAACATTTGCTGAAGAAGCACAGAATAAAGCATGGTTTCTTTCAGACAGTCTTGCAAAGAAGGTTGTGCAACTGATACAACACCATCATAAAGTTCAGCAATGATGAGCCATTCCACTATCTACAATCAAAATGAAAGCCTGTTTGTGATATCTTTAGGCATCATAAAACAAATTTAGAAGTTCCAACCCTCAAATGACTCAGATTTATGTGGTGCGTTTTATGATCCTTTGTATAGGTTTCTGTCTGCTTTGGCCATTGGCTCACAATGATGCAACAGTTGGAGCATGTACAAGTCAATCAACAGGCAAACATGGGCGAGAGATCAGTGCTGTGGGTTTGGCGAGACTAATTGTGAACTAAAATAAACATGTCACTCACACCTTTCGCATCGCCTTGCACTTGTTGAATTCAGTGAGTCCAGACAGGGTGTGCGTATAGATCCATGGTGCCAAGTAGAAGATGTCAAGCATTTGTTTGTGTCTAAGGTTTATATTTATTTATATAAAATGGATTTCTTCATCAAAATATGGGTGTAATTAAAATCAGCGCTTTAAAAGTAGCCAGAGACGGGGTTTTAATTGAATTTGAAAGCTAGAATGCAGGTTAGCACAATGCACAATAAAAAAAGCTATTAAAGAGGATCTATTTTGCACTTTTACACAGTCTTGATTTGGTTTTGGGGTCTACTAGAATAGGTTTTGTTGTTACAAAAATGGCTGAAAACTTTTACTTTTTGAATTTGTACATATTTTGGCTTCATTGGAATGGGATGAAACTTGGTGACTTTTGTCATCAGATATGTTAAAGGGTCGTATATATATATAAGTCACACTTGGCTCTTTTGTAATTACTTTGTAATACCCATGTCATTATACACATCAAAACCATGTATACAAGAACACACTATATTATACACAAAAATGAACTGGTGTGGCTGGTAAAATTGAGCCAAAAGACTCAAATAAGAGGTTAAAATCAGAACAGACCCTGATTTATTAAGCTGCGATAAACATACCTGTTTATTTTTTTTATTTTTATTTTTATTTTTATTTATTTTTTTTTCATTTTGATGTTATGTGTTACAAAATGTCCTCTTTATGTGTTCAAGTTTGACTGTAGTAAAATTAATGAAAAAAAAAATGACACTTCAAATAAAAAAAAATCATCAAAAAAAAAAAGAAAGAAAGAAAAAACTGAATCTTAATATATATATATATATATATATATATATATATATATATATATATATATATATATATATATATATTATTTATTTATTTTTTTCCCATATATATATATATATATATATATATATGGGAAAAAAAAAAAAATATATATATATATATATATATATATATATATATATATATATATATATATATATTTTTTTTTTTTTTTTTTTTTTTTTTTTTTTGCCCATATATATTTATGTCTAAAAAATGCAGATATTTTATAAGCCACTTTATATAACTATTTAGGAATCTAGTGGTTACACCATGGCATTACATAAGTTTTTATTTTTTTACTCACACCAGATGGCACTAATCTACCTTCAAAAAATTGGAAATTAAAAAAAACAAAAACAAAACAAAAAAAAAAAAATATATTTTAAAAAAATGTTATTTTCAATGGGGAAAAATAGCTAATATAAATTATATAAACATTGCATAGTATTATAAAATACCTTCAAAAATTTAAATAATAATCAACATTACATTACATTACATTACATTTTAAGGCTTTGGTCACTTTTGACCATGAATAAGCCAAGTGTGACCCCTAAACGAAGAGGACCAGAGGGTTAAGACTACAATGGAGGCGTTTCAAGGAGTTCAGAAACAGTGCTTACAGATATAGAGAATAACTCCCTTTGGACTGACTTTTTGCTTTGTAACTGTGGAGACTTTTTTCATGCTCAAACAGCAACATTACACACTAAATAAAGTGTGATTTTGTTTTAAACATCATAAATGTATATGTTAGCTGGTAGTCTAATATGAAACATGGGAAATGAGCAGCGGTTCAGTTCATGACCACTCCTCAAGCCCCAGTTGGCCCGCTATGGACCAAGGTATTCGGTGGGTAAAACCCCTGGTGGTTGGCCCCAAAGGAGCCCCATGTGAGGCCTTATCAAGCCACAGAAGTGACAGTGGAAACGCGACTGGCCCTGGCATGCACTAGCACGCTCGCTTTAGGCCCAACAGTGGAAACACAGAGGGCCCTAATGGACATATTTCTTTGGAAGTCTCAGCACATTTTGGGCATAATATATTAAATATGAGCAAAGCAGAGTAGTGATGCTTGTCTTAGCAGTGTGTATTTGTATGTGAGTCCACAAAAAAAGCACATTAAGTTCATTATTAGTATTCTCTATTTAAATTCTATTTACAGTATATAAAGGACTAGCAGAAATTGTCTACTTCTTTTGTAAATCTGACATGGGTGACAAACATGATGCATTTGAGTGGTGTAAATAGGGACAAAACTGTCATCCAGCATTACCAAGTTTCATCACCATCTATAAAACAGGCCTACATCATGCCACTTACACTGTACTCACAATAGCAACGTCAGAATCTTGATTAAAGGAAATTCGACTGTCCTGACTTCAAGTTGACAGTCAATTCATCACAGAAGACTTATCAAAGCTCGGTGTGATCTGATACTGGGGCCCGGGCACTGCTCTCAATCATGTGTCACTTTGGGACATCTGTCATCTTCTTCTAACCTTGTTATGGCACCATTTTCAAGCGCAGCTGGGCTTATTTGACATATCTTTCAAAGAACATGAGAACGGATTATAGACCATTTAGGGGCATATTTGATCTCATGCTATAGATCATGATCACTATCTATGACAAACTTATATTATTGAATAATCTCATTGGCATGAACTTACCCCTATTGAGCGTTGGTCTAGATGATGAATCCACAAGTCGTAGCTGGAGAAGCTGGTTGAATAACATGATATTTCTAGTGAAAGTCTTGCTTGTTAATGGGATAGTTCACACAAATGTGATCATTCTGTCATCATTTACTCACTCATGTCATTCCAAAGAGCGGTATGACTTTCATTCTGCTGTGGAACACAAGATAATGCATATTAAAGAATGTTTCAATTGATTTGGAACAAAAATGGACCCCACTGATTGACTATCATTGTATGGACAAGAAATGCTGAGACATGTTTCAAAATATCTTCTGTAGCAGAAAGAAAGTGTAATGTCATATTTAAATACATTTTTTGAGTGAACTATCCCCATAATATGGACGCTTGTTTCTGCATTGGAATAATAATAATAATACAAATAAAGTGATCAGGTAATTGCAACTATTTATCTCACAATTCACAAGACCTTTTTTTTTTTTCTTAGAATTGCAAGTTTATATCTCACAGTTTGGACATTGTGATTGCAATTACAAGTTTATATCTCACAATTACTTTTTTTTTTCTTCCTTGACGAAAAACAAGCTTCTATTACCTTGAAGTATTTTTACGTTGTTGTTTTGTACAAATTTCAGCAGTGAGAGAGTTAATTCTTTTTCATGCTTTCCCAGAAAGTCTAAAAATGGCCACTCGCATGCGTTTGTGCCCAAACATATTGCTCTGTTAAATGGAGCAGGACTCTTTTGACGGGCATAGGTGGTATTTTATCATTTCATTTCATTTTGTCTATTTGAGAGCTATAATTACTTACAGAGGCATGGAAGCCTCCGTTTAAAATTACATGTCTCTTGTACTGTAGAGCGTAGTGTTTCCCCAACGTATATTTTTACCCGCTCTATTTTAATCCTCTGTTATTATTTTTCATTTTGAATTCTTTTCTTTAATCATTATGTTTTGCTCAGTGTTTTCTTCGACAGGCCAAAAGAGACTTAAAGCAAAGTCTTTTATTTTCCTATATTTGACATGCCATGGATTAGCTCAGTTTCAAGGCACAGACACTATTATTGAGAACTGGCATTAAAATATTAGCATTAATTCACTTCATGTGTGTGTGTATATATGTATATATATATATATATATATATATATATATATATATATATATATATATATATATATATATATATATATATATATATGGTTTAAATGCTGTATGTATGTGGTCTTTCTTTGTTTACAGTTGGATGGCCACGGAAGTCTGCATAAGATCAACCAAACTGCCTGTATGACTATCTACCAAAATATCACAAGGTTGTCTGTCCGCTAGACCGCCCTTTCTAATTCTAATTTTGTGTCTGATTTCAAGCCAGTCCACCATCCAACCTCATCACGGCACATTGTGCGACCAAAGGAGGGGCTTGTTGAGTTCCCGTAATTGAGAGAGAAAAAAGTATTAACTGCACACACACAAGTACACATGCATCCCCAAATCACGCATGTACTCATAGCCCCGGCTCCTGCATTCACTGACAATTACACGCCCCGCTGGATGTCCTTATATTAAAAGCTTCCTTTGTTGGGTGCCGCCCACTAAATAGCTTGCATGTGTTACCGTTTGCTTAGGTTTATCAAGCGCAGCTGTTGGGGAAATGGAGGGACGAATGGGAGCCATCATTGCATTAACCTGCCCGTTAACCCTGCCATACGCTGATGGTGCAGTGACAGAGACGGTTTTGTCTATAGGCCCATTTATCCCATCACGCACACCGGTATCATGCCTACAGCTTAATATTACTTTAGATTATTAGATGGCAACATATAGATACAGTACGGTAATGTCACATCTATTTATGATGAGGTGTGTAATTTTTTGAGGTCTCAATACTGCAACTATAAGTAAGCATTTCTTGTTTGCTGTTACTTTAGAAAATAAATAGAAACTTAAGCCTTTTAGGGCATTGTAATTTTATTTATGTACAAACCTGATTCCAAAAAAGTTGGGACACTGTACAAATTGTGAATAAAAACAGAATGCACTGATATGGAAGTTTCAAATTTCAATATTTTATTCAGAATACAACATAGATGACATGTTTACCACTGTGTGGCATCCCCTCTTCTTTTTATAACAGTCTGCAAACGTCTGGGGACTGAGGAGACAAGTTGCTCAAGTTTAGGAATAGGAATGTTGTCCCATTCTTGTCTAATACAGGCTTCTAGTTGCTCAACTGTCTTAGGTCTTCTTTGTCGCATCTTCCTCTTTATGATGCGCCAAATGTTTTCTATGGGTGAAAGATGTGGACTGCAGGCTGGCCATTTCAGTACCCGGATCCTTCTTCTACGCAGCCATGATGTTGTAATTGATGCAGTATGTGGTCTGGCATTGTCATGTTGGAAAATGCAAGGTCTTCCCTGAAAGAGACGACGTCTGGATGGGAGCATATGTTGTTCTAGAACTTGGATATACCTTTCAGCATTGATGGTGCCTTTCCAGATGTGTAAGCTGCCCATGCCACACGCACTCATGAAACCCCATACCATCAGAGATGCAGGCTTCTGAACGGAGCGCTGATAACAACTTGGGTTGTCCTCGTCCTCTTTAGTCCGGATGACATGGTGTCCCAGTTTTCCAAAAAGAACTTAAAATTTTGATTCGTCTGACCACAGAACAGTTTTCCACTTTGCCACAGTCCATTTTAAATGAGCCTTGGCCCAGAGAAAACACCTGCGCTTCTGGATCATGTTTAGATATGGCTTCTTTTTTGACCTATAGAGTTTTAGCCGGCAACGGCGAATGGCACGGTGGATTGCGTTCACCGACAACGTTTTCTGGAAGTATTCCTGAGCCCATGTTGTGATTTCCATTACAGTAGCATTCCTGTATGTGATGCAGTGCCGTCTAAGGGCCCGAAGATCACGGGCATCCAGTATGGTTTTCCGGCCTTGACCCTTACGCACAGAGATTGTTCCAGATTCTCTGAATCTTTGGATGATATTATGCACTGTAGATGATGATAACTTCAAACTCTTTGCAATTTTTCTCTGAGAAACTCCTTTCTGATATTGCTCCACTATTTTTCGCCGCAGCATTGGGGGAATTGGTGATCCTCTGCCCATCTTGACTTCTGAGAGACACTGCCACACTGAGAGGCTCTTTTTATACCCAATCATGTTGCCAATTGACCTAATAAGTTGCAAATTGGTCCTCCAGCTGTTCCTTATATGTACATTTAACTTTTCCGGCCTCTTATTGCTACCTGTCCTAACTTTTTTGGAATGTGTAGCTCTCATGAAATCCAAAATGAGCCAATATTTGGCATGACATTTCAAAATGTCTCACTTTCAACATTTGATATGTTATCTATATTCTATTTGTGAATAAAATATAAGTTTATGAGATTTGTAAATTATTGCATTCCTTTTTTATTCACAATTTGTACAGTGTCCCAACTTTTTTGAAATCGGGTTTGTATAGATTTATGTATAATCCGAGAGATATATGACTCGTCCATAGACAGCAATTTAACCACCACTGTCAAGGTCCAGAAAGGTACTAAAGACATCATTAAAACAGTCGACATGACTGCAGTGGTTCAACCTTAATGTTATTAAGCAACAAGATACTTTTTGTGTGCAAAAACAAAACAAAAATAATGACTTTATTCAATAATATCTTCTCTTCTGTGTCATTCTCATTCGTTGTTTACGTCCAGCGCTTCCAGGTTCTACGTCAGAATGCCGACTCATTATTGCCCATCACACGCATTCATTCAGACGTAAACACGGAAGCCTCCCACTGTGCTTACTGTGGCAACTGCGTAAGAAAGAGAAGAAATTGTTGAATAGTCCTTATTTTTGTTTTGTTTTTGCGCACAAAAAGTATTCTCGTCACTTCATAAAATTAATGTTGAGTCACTGTAATCATGTGGACTATTTTAACGAAGTCTTTAGGACCTTTCTGGACCTTAAAAGTTTTGATTCTATTGCTGTCTATGGACGAACCATATACATCTCGTATTTCATCAAAAAATATCTTAACTGAAGGGTTAGTTCACCCAAAAATGAAAATAATGTCATTAATTACTCACCCTCATGCCGTTCCACACCTGTAAGACCTTCGTTAATCTTCGGAACACAAATTAAGATATTTTTGTTGAAATCCAATGGCTCCATGATGCCTTCATAGCCAGCAATGACATTTCCTCTCTCAAGATCCATTAATGTACTAAAAACATATTTAAATCAGTTCATGTGAGTACAGTGGTTCAATATTAATATTATAAAGCGACGAGAATATTTTTGGTGCACCAAAAAAAACAAAATAATGACTTATATAGTGATGGCCGATTTCAAAACACTGCTTCAGGAAGCTTTGGAGCATTATAAATCTTTTGTGTCGAATCAGCTGTTCGGAGCGCCAAAGTCACGTGATTTCAGCAGTTTGGTGGTTAGACAAGCGTTCCGAATCATGATTCAACACAAAAGATTCATAACGCTCCGAAGCTTCCTGAAGCAGTGTTTTGAAATCCACCATCACTATATAAGTCATTATTTTGCTTTTTGGTGCACCAAAAATATGCTCTTCGCTTTATAATCGTCGCATTAATGGATCTTGAGAGAGGAAATGTCATTGCTGGCTATGAAGGCCTCACGGAGCCATCGGATTTCAACAAAAATATCTTAATTTGTGTTCCGAAGATGAACGAAGATCTTACGGGTGTGGAATGACATGAGGGTGAGTAATTAATGACAGAATTTTTATTTTTGGGTGAACTAACCCTTTACTTGTCTTTACGATAATTAACGAGTTTGTTTGCCCATATAATCTTTAGGGTATTAGGTTAGCTAATTTTGCCTCTCTTCAGCTGAGACTGAAGAGAGGTAAGCAGCTGCTTATATACTCTGGCTGTTGATTGGAAGATTAGATGGGCTCGCTCCTCCCTAAATTACGTTTAGGAACTTCACTTATTTTGGTGATTCCCGTTAGATTCTCAATAAGTAATAAAACTGTCAAAAATTCATGTCATCCATTGAATGTTCTCTGAACAAGTAATAACATAAGAAAAATAAATAAAAAAAAATAAATACATAGACAAATGCAAACTAAAATGTTCAGAAATTCAAAAAAAAAAAAAAAAAACGTTCCATGAACGATGTATAAATGTTTTTGTGCTAATGTTTTGAAAACATTATTAAAGACAAGATATCAATGAACGAATGTTCTATTAACGTTACTGGAAGAGTGTTTCTTCATAACTTTGAGGAAACCGTGCTGGAACATTAGCCATGTTAAACGTTGAATCCTGAAAGCTCCATTCTGCTCCATCCATCCATCCATCCATCCATCCATCCATCCATCCATCCATCTATCTATCTATCTATCTATCTATCTATCTATCTATCTATCTATCTATCTATCTATCTATCTATCTATCCATCCATCCATCCATCCATCCATCCATCCATCCATCTATCAAATTTTCTTATTTATTTGTATTTATATATACATATTAAATTATTGTTTATTGTATTTATAGTCACTAGAGTTTGGGATTGTGCGTGTTTTTGTGAGGCCATCAACCATGATGTCATTTCCACGTAGGTAAAAATTGAGCAAATGAGCAAAGACACTTTGCTCGTGTACTTCCAGGGCAGCACCAGCTGAACATTTGCCAAATGAATGTGAATGCCAGTAAAAACCCTCTCCAGGTATTATAAACTTTTTTCTTTTGTAATGCTAGTCATTCTGAACTTTATTGTTAGCACAGCACTGAAAAAATGCACCAATTAAACACAAGGGGGAGCCACTGGTCAATTCCACTCACCAATAACAGTCTCTAATGTGAAGCTATAAAGTTTGAAAAGCAGCTTGTCCATCCTTACGGGTGGAGTGTGACGGCTGTGATTCCTATTAGAGATGTCAGTGATGTCCGATTAAATGGCTTTAAAAAAAGGCAGTGGGAAGAGGCAGACAAACACGCTTCTATAGCCAAAGTGCCCTTCAGTAGCGAGAGGACCCTGCCGGCTTGTAGGAGCACAATGTCTAATTAGAGAGTCCTGCGTTTGCAAGCTTCACTCAGGATGTTGTTCTGAATACTCAATGAAGAATGTTGCCACGTATTTAGCTTTTTCCTTTCCTGTTTTGTCTTCTCTTGTTACGAGTTCTGTTTTTCTCTCAGGACTGTATATTGTAGTGAGATTTTCTGGTTGAGTAGTGCTCAAAATCGGTGCAAATCTATGTAGCAGACTTCCACTAATGTTTCTACCTTCAGGACCTTGTCGGATATTGATTGAAAATAAGATATGTTGTAATAAATAATATCATAAATAATTGAAAAGCTCAGGAGCAGCAGCTCAATATCGTTTGCATAGCTGGTGCAGAATACTAGATTAAGGTTCAGTGTTTTTCACAAGCGTCGATGCATATTGGTTTTCAGGTATCAGTTACATTTCCTCTAACGTAAAGAACTGAAACAGTTTGGATAACTGCGAAGTGAAACGTCCTTGCGTTTCTAGAGGTGAATGGATTTCCCAGTTGCATTCTTAGAGTGTTAATGCTTTCCGAAATATAAAAAAGTGGCAGGAGTGAGTCAAGAATGTAGCCTCCATATGGAAAGAAAGGAAATACATTAAAAGGGGGAAATGGAGGTTGAACAGGAATACATTGAAGGAACTGCTGTTAATTATAATTGTTTTCAGGTGTTAACAGTACATGCAATTAACAAAGGGTTAAACTCTGCTCATTTTCACCGTTTCGGACGGTTTGCACTTGTGGCCTGTACATTTTTTGGTGTTATGAATCGAGCACATGGCTGTAATTTGATCGGGTAGACCTCCTTTTTCCCAGGCCTCTAGTCTGCACAGCTCCTAGAGGGACTTATTAAGATCCATATTTCTCTAGCAGACTATTTCAGAGATTTACACAAGCAAGAACACCTGGTATCCATGTTGCCAAGGTGGTCGTTAAGGTTCATGTTTGGATGTTGGTTTTCGAAACAGACAGCAGACAATACCTACTAACACATATATCTCCATCTGAGAAAGAAGAAAAGAGAAAAAAATATCTGCAGTAAAAGGTAAAAATATTCTTGAGGGGAAAAGTTTGGTGTAAGCGCTTCAAATGCACAAATAGGTTTTTATTTCATGCATTTGTCTGTATTGTGAAGAGCTAATATTTCCATAACCCTTCCAATGTCACATTTTACGGGTGTTTTTTTTTTTTTTCTTTTCTTTTATGCTATAAATATGAGCTAGTTATTTTAAAAGCAAAAGCAATTAAAATAAAATTAAACTGTTTACAATCCCTCACTTCCTTCCTTACCCTTGCTAAATAAATCAAGTAGAGTAAATCATTTATAGTAACATAAAATAAAATTAAATAAATATAAAATAAAATAATCAACCAAACAAACAAAACTCATACATGCAAATAAATAAAACAATATCTTGTAAAAATTTTGTTAGCATGTGCTTCTTATTTCTGAATCACAGAATAGGTCTAATACTGATGACTAAATGAATTGTTATTAAGAAATATTTATATTTTTTTTTTTTTCCTTTTTCGTATTTAATTAATCCCTCAATGAATCCTCTGCCCTGAACTGAAAATTCTCTGAATTTGTTGTCAGACTCTCCTTTCAGAGGGCTTGCTGTCGTGCACACTGTAGGCAGATGTCTAATAGGAGAAACATCTGTCAAACCTGTAATATGAGCTCACAAGTAACAGTTGGCGCTTAGAGCCCGGAAAGATACAATTTCCGTAAAAAACAAAAACAAAAGCTCAGTATAAGACATCTAGTAGTGATGCAACATAACATTTTAATGAGTGGTTACCACAGTCATTTGGTTAATGCTGTATGCCATCTGTGGCACATTATTAAGTATTTCATAATTTGATTTTGTGCAACAAAAAAAAGATCATCTCGAAGTAACTTGATTTTTGGTATAAAAGTTGGTATTAAAAAATAGTACTCTTAAAGGGCACCTATTATGCCCCCTTTTTACAAGATGTAATATTGGCCTTGGGTGTCCCCAGAATGTATTTGTGAAGTTTCAGCACAAAATACCCCACAGTTAATTTATTATAACCATTTGAAAATGTCATTTTTGGGGCCTGTTTTAAAAAGAGCTGTTTTGGTGTGTACCACCTTAAATATAAATGAGCTGCATATCCCCGCCCTGCCTTTGGATGAGGGCGTAACTTGCATACCTATGGCAATAAACAGAGGGTAGAAGCAGAATGGCTGAGAGTGAGAGACCCGCTGTTTTGAATGGCATTCAGCCGTACATGTTTGAACCGGAATCAGACCCAATTGATGAAGAGACTCCGGCAGAAGAAACACAATTGAGAATGAAGCAGGACGTGTCTGAATGGTTATTTGATACATTTATGTACTTATAGAGTTTTAATCGCGTCCCCTTTGCAATTATGGATGTGCAACACACAAACACACACACACACACACTGTGATAACGTTCGCGCAATTTTTTGAAACTACAAACACAAATACTGTGATAACGTTTGCTAAGTACAAACGAAATTATATTTATGCGAGGGAACGGTTGCGTCATGTTGACATTACTTGTCGTACAGGTGCTTATGTGGCAAATGTGAGAAGATGGCTACAGAACCAGAAAATATATGCTGCAGGGAGATAGAACAGGTATTAATTTATTTACATTTGTAATTGTTGCAAAAAATAATACGTGACATAAAACTGTCTGACGCTATTTGTTGTATCAAAGGTTACAAGACGGATGAAACAACTTCAAGTCACTCCATCATGTATGGTAGACCATCCCGGAAAACATACACAGTTTTTAATACAAAAAATATAAAAAAAAAAATATATATATACGTGTGGATACACACTATACAAACAAGGTTTAAATTATATACACAGACTTTCTATGACGACAACAACAACTTTAGACGCATTTGTTATTGAACTGGCTGACATCGACTGAAATGACTATTTGCTCAAAAAACATTTTTTAGATTGTAAAAAAATCACTGGGTGGATTTTTCTCATTCTAGGGTGGTTTTGCTCACACACTGCCAACACACATTTATGGTCAAACACCATGTAAAAGTGAATTTTGCATAATAGGTGCCCTTTAAAGGTAATAACACAACTCCCCTCAGCAAGCCATGTCATTTAAAGGTGATAGAGAGGATTTTTTCGTTGACTGAGAATCCAAAGACTGTTAGTGAGTTTTTGAAATGAAGCGCATGCGTAAGAACAACCGCCCCTCCTTCACAGCACATTTCAAGGAGAACGCCTCCCAAAACTTCGTGCACGAGTATTGGAACACGAGTGTTTACCATCGGCATTCGCTGTGATCGTGTTTTAGTGGATTCATTATGTCGGACTCACCGCAGGTAACTCATGATCTGCAGTTGTTACTCCTGTCTCCTGACAAAAACATTGCATGCAGCGCCTGTGGAGTGTGGAAAGTTACTGGAGCGTGCAGCCGCGCTCGTCTCTCACAAAGAACGTCATGGCAGTGATTGACAAGCCAGAGGGCCAATCCGTGCACGTCTCTCACAAGGAACGTCACGGCAGTGATTGACAAGCCAGAGGGCCAATCGTTTACGCGATGATCGCGTAAACGATTGGCTGATGTTTTTAAGGCCCTTCCTCGTGCACAGATGATGTACATTAATATTATTACTTTCAGTGCACCTAATAAATAGTCTTTTATCAGTTAGTAAAGACAGTTTCAAGTAATATTGCAAAAATGTATAAAACAAAACATCCTCTTTAGCACCTTTAAGGGACCATCCAAGTCTCTGTGCTCTGGCGCAAGTTATGCGGCAACATTCAACACAGTGTCAGAGGTTTGTTATGAAGTAGCACTAGTAGCCTTAGCACACACACGTTTGTTTTTGTGAATTGTGGGGACATTCCATAGGCGTAATGGTTTTTATACTACACAAACCGTATTTTCTATCACCCTACACAACCCTACCCCTAAACCTACCCATCACAGAAAAATGCACATTTTTACTTTCTCACAAAAACTCATTCTGTATGATTTATAAGCCTTTTGAAAAATGGGGACATGGGGTAATGTCCTCATAAGTCCTCATAATTGTCGATTAATAAAGTCTGTGTGCCTGTTTCTTGCATTATACTGATATATAATCACCTCAAAACTCTTTGCCATAGTGCTTGACTTGCAAACCAATACATTTTTATGTTTGTTTCATATTAACAGCTACATACACTGAACAAAATTATAAATGCAACACTTTTGTTTTTGCCCCATTTTTCATGAGCTGAACTCAAAGACCTAAGACTTTTTCTATGTACACAAAAGGCCTATTTCTCTCAAATATTGTTCACAAATTTGTCTAAATCTGTGTTAGTGAGCACTTCTCCTTTGCCGAGATAATCCATCCACCTCACAGGTGTGGCATATCAAGATGCGGATTAGACTGCATGATTATTGCACAGGTGTGCCTTAGGCTGGCCACAATAAAAAGCCACTTTTAAAATGTGCAGTTTTACTGTATTTTACTGTACAAAAACCAGTCAGTATCTGGTGTGACCACCATTTGCCTCACGCAGTGCAACACATCTCCTTCGCATAGAGTTGATCAGGTTGTTGATTGTGGCCTGTGGGATGTTGGTCCACTCCTCTTCAATGGCTGTGTGAAGTTGCTGGATATTGGAAGGAAACATGCTCAATGGGTGACATGTCCGGTGAGTATGCTGGCCATGCAAGAACTGGGATGTTTTCAGCTTCCAGGAATTGTGTACAGATCCTTGCAACATGGGGCCGTGCATTATCATGCTGCAACATGAGGTGATGATCGTGGATGAATGGCACAACAGTGGGCCTCAGGATCTCATCACGGTATCTCTGTGCATTCAAAATGCCATCAATAAAATGCAGCTGTGTTTGTTGTCCATAACATACGCCTGCCCATATCATAAGTCTGCCAACTGCCCTGTACAGTGAAAACCGGGATTCATCCGTGAAGAGAACACCTCTCCAAAGTGCCAGACGCCATCGAATGTGAGCATTTTCCCACTCAAGTCAGTTACGACAACGAACTGCAGTCAGGTCGAGACTTCAATGAGGATGACGAGCATGCAGATGAGCTTCCCTGAGACGGTTTCTGACAGTTTGTGCAGAAAATTCTTTGGTTATGCAAAGCCGATTGTTGCTGCAGCTGTCCGGGTGGCTGGTCTCAAATGATCTGGTGAAGATGCTGGATGTGGAGGTCCTGGGCTGGTGTGGTTACACGTGGTCTGCGGTTGTGAGGCCGGTTGGATGTACTGCCAAATTCTCTGAAATTGCTTATGGTAGAGAAATGAACATTCAATTCACGGGCAACAGCTCTGGTGGACATTCCTGCAGTCAGCATGCCAATTGCACGCTCCCTCAAAACTTGCGACATCTGTGCCATTGTGGTGTGTGATAAAACTGCACATTTTAGAGTGGCCTTTTATTATGTCCAGCCTAAGGCACATCTGTGCAATAATCATGTAGTCTAATCAGCATCTTCATATGCCACACCTGTGAGGTGGATGGATTATCTCTGCAAAGGAGAAGTGCTCACTAACACAGATTTAGACAGGTTTGTGAACAATATTTGAGAGAAATAGGCCTTTTGTGTACATAGAAAAAGTCATATCTTTGAGTTCAGCTCATGAAAAATGGGGGCAAAAACAAAAGTGTTGCGTTTATAATTTTGTTCAGTGTATGTGTAGTTTTTAGACAGTAAACTTGCTCAAAAGCTCATCTGATACAGCATTGCGAAACATGACATGACACTCAATAAAAGAGCTCAAAGGCTTGTAAAACCAAGCTAAAATCTCACATCTCACATTTGCTTTTGATAACTTTGGTTGATTTTGGGTAGGGTTTAGTGTAGGTAGTACATTATTTTCAAATGCGATAAGGCATTAACCTTTTAGCACATCTCAATGGACATTTCATTACTGAACTGCTACAATACATACAGCAACCAATGCAATAAAGGCCCAGATATACTGACGGCAAAGTTTTTTGTTCTTTACTCAGGGGGGGATCTAAAAATGTACTGTTAGCGAACATCCCAATGCTGCCCACACTGCTGAGTGTGAATATATATATATATATATATATATATATATATGTGTGTGTGTGTGTGTGTGTAAATATGTGCTTTCCTCTCAATAACAAAATACTAAAACAAAAATAACAGCGGTGAGAAAAAGGTAGTTAAGAAAATATCTTATCATAGTGATGTGGATGCTTGCACAAATATGGCACTTCCAATCAAGTCACGTCATGTTTATATAGAAGCTTTTTTCTGCCATGGAATAAAAAAATAAAATGAAAATAAAGGTAATTGCGACTTTTCATCTCACAATTCTGACTTTTATTCTATCAATTGTGAGTTTATATCACACAATTCTGCCTTTATAACATGCAGTTGTGATTTTATATCACACAATTGCGAGTTTATATCATGCAATTCTGAGAAAAAAGTCAGAATTGCGAGATATATACTCGCAGTTACCTTTTTTATTCATTGGGGGGAAAAAAAACATATGTTTATTTACAGTATATATATTGTTTACAATAGATTGTTTAAAAGCAAGCATCTTTACAGTAAAAAAAAACAAAACAAAAAAAACCTGGTCAGTATCTCTTTCATTTAGAATTACAACTTCAATTTCTACTATAAAGTGGCTCTCCAGTGTATTCACGTTTTTAATTGCGGACGTCTGACCTTGATGGACTGAACAGAAGAAATGAACCAGAGATGATTTCTACGTAAAGAAGGCGGAGCCTTAGAGCCACACCCACCTATTACATAATCGCCACAGACCAATGGGAGTTCAAAGGTGTTTACTAGCCAAACTTTTCCAGAAAGTTTGCTTTGGCAAGCTGTTTAAAACTCCCAAAACAAACGTAAAATGAACTTTGTTTTGGCCTGATTTTGTTCAAAGTGGCGTTCGCACCAGTTTGTTCTTCGATATTGGTTGAATTATATCATGGCCTTAAAACATTGCCAGCTTCACATTCATCTGTTTCAGAGAAAAATGAACATGCTTTTAGTGTCACTGACTGGACAATTCACTTTGAAAGTGTCACGAAATGCACAAGAGGCAACATAATATTTTGCAGGAATGGTGCCATAGGCATATTTTTGCAATGAGCCTTTAATTTTAGTTTATTGGCACATTCGCTGGTGTAAATTTGAACTAGCGAATCAAGTGAAAATAAGTCTTTAGTACATTAGCTCTAAGTTGTGACGTATGGCACAGGGCCAGCCCAACTTTGTTTAACACTTTGGCACTTTAAATCACCTATATACATATTATATTAACAGCAGCTGCTAACAGTTTAGTCTACAAATTTAAAACATACACTGAATATGAAATACTGCACTAAGGACATACCATAGAGCCAAACAATTCATTTTTTAAATAATATTTTGTTTTGAGAACACCATCATTTATGTAGGCAGTGAAACAATCAGGTGGAGATCTGTACTGATAAATAACATCTGTGTCCAAACCGCAATTCACAGAAGCCAGCGGCAGGTGATTTTCGCATTGTTTACGGAATACCTGTGGAATTTCCTCATTCCATAAATAAGCTGTTTGACTGACTACATAATGGTTTTCCGGATGGTACGTCACACCACACCACGCCGCTCATATTACAGAAGTCTTTTGTTTGCCCTAGTTTGGCTTGGCATTGATACATGCCCCAAAAGACAGGCCTGCATTTGTAGTATCAGATTCTAGTGGAATGGATGGCATAGACAAGACTAGGGTCTGCTCTTGTGCTGTAATTGGTGTGTAAATATTCATAGGGTTGTACGTTTTCCTCTTTTAGGTGGGGGTTAACCACCACACACTCCATGTCAGGACTCTTCTGGGGCCCGGCAGTATTAATGTGTCTTCTGCCTTTGGATATGAACATGTGCACGCACACACACACACACGTGCTTTCTGCTCAGGGGGCACTTTAACATAATTCATAAATATGGATAAACTTTCTGTCAGTATTTTTTAGTCTGCCACTTGCCCCCCCTCAAGGTTTTTGCGGTATGTTTCCAGCTCATTACCTAATGATTTTATAGCTTTGGAGTCTGATTCATGTTTATGGATGTAAATTGATATCATCCAGTTTCAGGTTTGTGAATGTGCAGATCTATATTAATCATGAGCATTCTTCTGCATTAATAGATTTTTTTATTATTATTATTCATAGGCAAGAAAACCATGCCATAAGTATCTAAATGTATCTAAATCCTTTCTTTTCTTTTACAAGTTATAAAGCCAATGTAAGTAAAAAGTAATAAAATATATGACAAAATATCTAAAATAATTGTTAGAGTGTATTCAATTTCGTAATATAATAAGGGTCTTTTAAATATGTGGCCTTTTTTATACGGCCAGTACCAGATTATATAACCAGTTACACAGTTGCATTATTTATTCAAATTAAGTGTGAATAAATGCCTATTGTGGATAAAAGTCACTGTGGCTTTTTGGCTTTTTCTCTTATTTGAATTTGCATATTGTAATAAGAGACCATGAATTTGAGACAAATTGAAATCCTAGAAGAACAGAAACATGTCCTGTTTCTCCAAGCAGAATGTAACTGCGGTTTCCTGTCATCATTTTTTTTTTTGTCCAAAGGTCTTGATTGTTGAATTTCATACTACATTTTAGGCCGTGCTGAAAATTGCATTTCATTCGGTTTCAGTTTTTAGAGAGCTGGTAAAAAATATTAACCATTCATATTTGGAAGACTGATGGTACATGAAAATCCAATAATTTCAATATGGCTATTAGCATGTTTTTGGTTGATAAAGCTTTGCTAGATGGTTGTTGGGGTGTTCTGGAGGGTACAGGCAGTTGCTTACTGGTTTGAATTAAAAGAGACTTGTGCTTTCATAGCTACAAAACTCAAAGCCAGTGGTTTCTTGCATCATTAAAGGGATAGTTCACTCAAAAATGAAAATCCTGTCATCATTTACTCACCCTCAAACCTGTATGAATTTCTTCGTTCGGCTGAAAGGAAGATATTTGGAAGTATGTCAGTAACCATGCAGATCTCGCCCCCTTTTGACTACCATAGTATTTATTTTTCCTACTATGGTAGTCAATGGGGGCGGGATCTGTTTGGTTACTGAGACTGGTTACTGACTGAAGTTCGACTATTATGCTATTTTAAAGGCTCCTAATTTTCTATTGAAGGTCTCCTACAATAGGTTTGCAGCATCACCTCTTTTCTTACAGTGTCTGAAATGGTTCGAAAATGGATGCGGTCTCCCTCTCTTACGCTGCTCTGATTGGTCAGATGGCCGGGTATGTTGTGATTGGTCTACTTCTTACAGTGCATGTCAGAAACGAAACACCCATTACCATATCTGAATTTCAGCTTCAGATTTTCCTCAGCAGTTGATACACAGTGATATGAATAGTAATGATTGTGTTGGTTTCACCGTATCAATTTGAGCCCGAATCCTCATCCTTTTTGAAATACATGTAAAAAAAAAAAAGCCCAACAAATTTCAGGCAGTTCAGAATCGTTTCTTTCTTTTGGGAGACAATAACTCCATTTATTGTGCACTTTGATCTTTGAAACTTTGCAGACCTTTTATATCCACAAACATCTACAATTACACACTGCATGAAAGGTAATATCTGAAAAAAAAAAAAAGTTTAATAGGGGCACTTTATTTTTTTCATAACTGAATATTTGTCTTCCAGCCTCTGTCCATGTTCAAGATAGTAGAACTCCCCAGAGATGTTCTGCTTTACCCCAACACCATCATGTCCTATAAATGCAGCAGGAATTAATGTTGCTTACTCAGATTTCTCTTGCATGGGCATTTTCCTAATGCTGTTAACACCTCTCATGACCTTCTGCTCATCATACATTTAACCCATACATCTGCATGCAGATATTTGATTTCTGATGTGCAAGTATAGTTGTCAGCTATATATATATATATATATATATATATATATATATATATATATATATAGTTTTAAACCAGCTACACAGTTATTAGCTTAAACTGTAGGTTCAGAGTCCGTCCCAACATAAAAGTGATTTTTTTTTTCTCAACTAATAAGAAAATTGTTAGTTTAGGCTAAAGTAAATTACCGTGAAAAAAACTGAAAATATAGCTGCAACCAGCAATTAACGGGGTTCAAGTGTTTTAAGACCTTTAAGCACACAAAAAAAAAGTTTTTTGTTTTATTTAGCAAGCCTGTAACCATCTCGATCATAGATGGAAAAGACCATTTACAGCCAATACAGGCAATTTACCATAGGAAATATGTGGTTTTTAAAGCTTTATAACAGTTATTAATGTTGAGCCAAAAACCTAGGATTAGTTCACCAAAGTTGGTTTTTGAAATATTTTCCAATATTTATCAATTCGATGGACAGAGGCACTTCGAACGTTTTGGCGACCCTTGGAGACCGTGAAAGGAAATTTCAACTTTTTTTTTTTTTTTTTTTTTTTGACAATTATTGCCAATCAGTCTCCGGAGAATCTCGCTGCACTGGTTTGGTTCTAATCAGGCCAAAAACCTAGGACTAGTTTGCAAAAGTACATTTTTCAAAAAATCCAAAATGCCCTGCAAATTTCGCCAAATCAGAGGCATGCATTTTGTCTGTCTTGAGCCAAGGATTCCAACCATAGACTGTAAAAAAAGATGGACGCCGCGACGCCGCTTCCTTCCATTGTATTGAACTGAAGCCAAAATGGGCTGACGAATGGGCGCTGACACGTTACGCAATACGTCAAAAAAAAAAAGTTTGGAGCCTGGGCATGCGCAGAAGGAATCGTCAGTGGAGCCGGAGGCGGAGTCGCGATATCAAACTTCCGCCCAGACGACTGCGTCATCATTCATGTATTTTAAATAGACTATAAAAATTATACACAATTTAAAAGTCTACCTATAAAATAATAGGCTATTCTGTTTCTAGAGCAATAATATTTTTGAAACAGCAAATTCAGTAGATAAAATCAATATAATATGCCACTAGAAACAACTCTTAATCGTCAGAAACGGTCCTGCCATTTTAAATCAAGTTCAACTAACGTTACAGGAGATCGATTGCTGTAATTAGAGTAAGCTATCATTAGTTTTGTCCTGCTAATTATTATTTTATACCCATAAAAATAATAAGTAACTGCCAGATAACGATCACCTGCTTTTTCCCGACATGGTTAACATTAGGTGTGTTATCTTAACTAATAACATTTATTAATTAGCTTATAACACCCACATTTGATGTTACAGAAAAAAAACGTTCAGTGATCCGTCAGATCCTGTAGGTCGGTTAGTACAGTTTACTGCTGAACAACTCATTTTGTTGGTGTTAAATAACAAAGAAATCGAAAATTAACAGTTAGTTAATACATCTTCAATCTCCCCTTGAAGCTCCGACAGTCCTCAGACAAGCTGTCAATCAACTTCGAATCATGACGACACGCCCCGTTTTTATAGCATCAAATTGCTAGCTAAAATCTAAATCATCACAAAAACGAACAATTGAATATATATCAGTGTGATAACAACTACCTTAAATGACCAAAACCATCTTTCAGAAAGTTTTATTTGAAGCAGAATTTATTTTTAAGTTTTCACTGAAGTCTCATTCGACTGCATTGAGAGGGCGGGGTTTATGACCTGTACCTGTAGAGCCCGTGGCTTCACTTTTCAGAACGTATGAGACACACCCGATTCCAACAATATAACCCTGCGTCTCAATCAGCTCCCTAGTTCCCTAGGTCGTGAATCAGTATATCATGCAAGTGAATGTGGCTGATTCCCTGATCAGTGCCCTGACTACTGAACTAGGGAGCTGATTGAGACACACGGTTAGACACTTGAGCCTTCGCTTAACGGTTCGGGGGTTATGAGACATTTTGTACTTTTGATCGCTATAGCGCCCCCGTCAGGCCGATCGGGGCGAGCCTTGGTGACGTTGTAGGCGGTGTGAGTACTATCAGCCCTCAAAGTTTCATCTCTACAACTTAGAGTTTGGTCTGCCTGATCACTTTTATGGGAGAATGCTGATCCTTGGAAAATGTAACAATTATAACAGAATTTCAGCGCTACATGCTTGAACACCTGATAACACAATCACACAACATATGTGTTCTGTTTAAGATTTCCATCTTTTTAATCCGGTATCATTTGGCTCCATTTTGAAAACTTATAGCAAAGTAGAGCATTCTGGGAAATGTTCTTTCACCATGATCCATTAAATTTAACTGAAATTGAGGTTTAAATGAGATAATAATTTTATTCCATTTTAATTTGAATTCAACACAGATTACAATTCTGCATTTACAGCTACATTGTAAAACATAAAGTTGATATAAATTCACCATAATGCATTGGCAATGTCTCAGGTATTCCTGGAGATTTTATAACTTATGACTGTGTATTTCATTAAGCGATGTATTGTTAATATACCAAGCTTCTTGAACTAACAAAATCTTTTCTTTTTTTTTTTCTATTTACCTTAAAATGTACAGATAACAACCACACAGGATAAAAAAAGGAACTCACATGAGGGATCAGAGTTGCCTATTCATAAAACATGGTCAATTCTCAATAATAAAAAAGATGCACAGGGTCACACACAAAGACAAAGCTTCATCAGCCCATGGATAACACTAAAATAACCCAGTAAACATTAACAAAACACCAAGCCATCTAACGTACATTACTGACAACAATGAATTATTTATATATAAATAAAATTAAACAAAACTATTTAAATAAAATATAATCATATGTGATTTCACAGTTTTTTTCATTGTAAACAATTTGGTAATTCATAGTTTTTTCTATCAAAAATGATAAAATTGAATGCATTTTACAGTAAAATTACATATAATGTGATGTTAAACCACAGTTTGTTGTATATAGGCTATCTTTAATCAGTAGGCTAAAGTTAATCATGTAACAGATTTAACTGCAACACTTAACCATTTTTTTTTTTTAATGTACCTCAATTCAATTCTGAAGTGTGCACAACCCTGTAGTGGAGACAAGTTGGTTTGTCGTAAACACCTTGTGTCTTGCTTAAGCAGTTCTTTCACCCCGAATCACTGCAGCATTAGATCCACAACTACAGCATCAGGAGAATTATGCTTTACAGTTGACTCAATAAATCAGTGAACAAGCCCAGGTGTCCATCCGTCATAACATATCATCTCTCCTCATTCTACCCTACCTTCTCTATTTCCCTCACTCTATTCCCTGTCTCTTCAGGCCTCATCATGGTGGAAGAGGCAATTGTTTTTACAAACACCTCTGCTATTTGAGGCCGAGCGGCTCTCGCCCCCTCCTCCTCTCGGTGCATGTCATCGACAAGACTGACAGCTAATGATGAAATACGAGCAAGTGATTTCTCGCCACCCGTCAGTGTGCGAGAGTCCTAAGACCCCGTGGTGCGGCGCTGGAACAGATGTGCAGGAAGATTTGTTACAGCTCGTAACTTGTCCACTGCCTCAGGCCGCGAGCTCTGAGAGTCAGCATTCCCTCCCACGACCCCCTGCGAGCGAGCACTTTTTCTTTATAGAGTGCTGAACGTGTGGGCTGACATGGTACTGACTGGCAGCGGCATACGGGACCGACTCCACCTCTGGGATTACATGTGGAGAACGAGAGACAAGCACGTTGAATGTAACACAAATCCATTTAATGAAACAACGAGGCTACCATATGCTCCAAGAACATATGAGGTACATGATTTGGCATCATTATTACATAAACGCCAGTTAAAAGAGCACTGAGACAAAACAAACTGTAGAATTATATATATGACTCTGTTAAAGGGGACCTATAATGCCACTTTTACATGAATTAATATAATATTAATACAAGATTTAATATCAATACAATTATTATAACGTGTAAAATTTGCCCCTATTTGGGTGTGAGCAAAAACACGCCGTTTTTGTGTGTGTCCCTTTAAATGCAAATGAGCTGCTGCTCCCGGCCCACTTTCCAGAAGAGGGCGGAGCTTTAACAGCTCAACAACAACAAAGCTGGAGAATCTCACGCAGCCAAAATGAGGATTGTCAGTAACGGTGTTCAGCCTTACATTGTTCAAACCGGAGTCGACACTGATGGAGAGACTCAGGAAGAAGTTACAACTTTTAGAATGAAACTGGACGTTTCTGAACGGTTAGTGGATAAATTTATGTAGTTGCTGTGGAGTTGATTCAACTCATCCACTAGCATGTGTCGTCATGTTAATCTTAAAATGAAGGCATGGGCAACAACACTCAACAACTCTTTCAGGCCCATCTTGGCCTTACCCCGGGATTTATGTAAATTTTGGGGTTTGTGATGTCACCAACCCAAGAAGAAGCTTGTTGTAGTCCCTACCAGAAATTTGTTGTAGTAGTTAAAAAGTAATTTTTGTAAAAGAAAATATCTCCCTTTGCATTGAACTTTGAGCGTCGTAACTTTGCAGATGTTGTTTATGCTCAAACAGCAACACTTACTAAAGTTAAAACAGTGAAACCATAATCAAGGACCCCTTTGTTACATTTTTTCAACTTTGTTACATTTTTTAAACATGCTTCCTGTTACAATTTCTTTTGTTACTAAGGCCCTGATATACTTCAAGCGAAATTGAAGAACTGGTGTGATGTAATTTCTAACAAAATCAGACCAAAACGAAGTTTGTTTGCAGTTCAATTTGGGAGTTCGAAAGGCAACAAGGCATTTCCTAATCCAATGTAAAGCCCTGGGTATACTTTTTTGTTTTCTTTTACGTGTACGCTAGTGTACGCACACAGTCGAATGCACAGCCTTGCAAAGTATACTTCATTTGAACGAAGGTGTTCGATGCATGTGCAGTTTTGAGCAATCTCTCACCACGGTACTTTCTAACCTCTTCACACAATCTCTCATCTATGTAGGCCTCCGTCATTGCTGTAGCTTGCATGCGTTCTGGTCTGTTCTGTTTATGCAGTTTTTCTTTGACTACCTTGTGAATCGACGCCCTCAGGGCACTGTTGCCACCTTGTGGATATACTAAAAAAAATTAAATGCGCATGTGCGTACAAGTATGCACGGTTACAAAAATCCGGCGGTGTACATGCAGTACACGCATACTCTTCTGATGACAAAATTCGCATCGTGCACTGTATGCATATAAAGTAAAGTATACACTCTAAAAAATGCTGGGTTAAAAACAACCCAAGTTGGGTTGAAAATGGACAAACCCAACGATTGGGTTGTTTTAACCCAGCGGTTGGGTTAAATGTTTGCCCAACCTGCTGGGTAGTTTTATTTAAACCAACTATTGTTTAAACATTGCTATATGGCTAGCTTAAAATGAACCCAAAATAGTTGGGAAATTAAAAACCAGATGCAATTAGAGGCAACAATAATAGACAAAAGGTGAATGTTTATTAATAAGCTTTAATATTTTATTAATATAAATTTAATAGTTTAATAGTTTATTAATATAAATTTATTAATAAGCAATTTAATAAATGTTTATTGTTTAATAATTATTCATTGAACATTAATAAATGTTCATTTCCAACATACTTTGGGTTCATTTTAATTAAGCAATACAGTCATTTTTAAACAATAGTTGAGTTAAATAAAACTACCCAGCAGCTTGGGCAAACATTTAACCCTACCGCTGGGTTAAAAACAACACAATTGCTGGGTTTGTCCATTTTCAACCCAACTTGGGTTGTTTTTAACCCAGCAAGCTTTAGCTTCCCTTCCTGTCTCCTGAGATACCTTAATCTGATCAGCTGATAGCCCATTCTGTGACAGTTAATTGTGTAACAGTGTGGTTTGCAGCAAGCACAACGACAAAGGGTTATTCACAAACAAAAACTCTTTATTCATAAACCAATATGAGATTGCAGGAGTAACAGCAGATACACATAATCCACACTATGTGTTAACAAGAACGACAGAAAACTCATGGTTAAATATATGCAAAGGTCTAATGAGGAAACTAAACAAGGCGTGAAAATCAGAGGTATCGACAGTAACTAAACAGAGCGGAGAAACAGGAACAAACGGAAACAAAAGAGAATTTCAAAATATGAGTCCACATGACATACTGTTTACTATATAGTGCATAAAACAATTTGGATGTAATGTTATTTCTTTCACTTGATAAACAGTTAATAAATAATACAAATAAAAGAATAAATGAATATCATTACATTGTTCTTTTAATACCTGAAATAGTTGGACATTTACCATTTCATTTTAGATGTTGGTGTATAAACTACAGTATCAGGTTAATCAGATATCTGTATGCTATGCTAACTATAACAGACATTAATGGTCATTAAAAGTTCTTTAAGTTAATACACTGTAAAAAAAGATTTGTTGATTTAAATTAAAAAAGAAAGTTTCCTGGTTGCCTTGAAAATGTTGAGTTAATACAATGAAGGCGATTGGTTTAATCAACAGAAACTCAAAATAATATGTTATCTGAACCACATTCATTTTTGAAGTTGATTTGACAAAAGAAAAAATGTTGTGATAGCAAATCATGAAAATATGTTTTTTTTGTAGGATCAATCTAATGAAGACTTGATTTTTCACAACACCGGTTGATTACCTATAAAATTGTTTTATCCCATGTGTCAAAAATTAGTGAAGTGCAATAATAATATTTCCTGAATATTTCACATTAAGACTGCATTTTATTCCTCCGTGAGGGGCAAATAAGGGTTTCCATATGTAGTAGCATGCTAGACACGTGCACTTCTGTCAATTTGTTATTCTGAAATACAGGCAGACGTCAATACCAGCTATGCGGCCACGGCTGAATCAAGAGTGTGTCTGTGCTGTACACAGAACCAAGCAAATGAATTGGTTTTGGTGGAGGCAGCTCTCAAGTTGGATTTCTCTTCCATGCTTCACTTCTGCGGTGTGTGTTAATATTCTGTGTTGAGTCTGCATGAGGGGAAAGGCCAACTGGCTTTATTCCCTTGGTTAAGTGCACAATTCAGCACTGAATTTCGAACATTATTGTGACAGAGACTGAACTACTAGGTAAACACTTCAATGAGATAACTGTAATTTTGTGCGCCACGTCTTCCAAGTACCACAGAGCTGATTTGAATATATATATATATAGTTTTTTTTTTTTTTTACACATTT
Source organism: Megalobrama amblycephala (assembly GCF_018812025.1). Taxonomy (NCBI): domain Eukaryota; kingdom Metazoa; phylum Chordata; class Actinopteri; order Cypriniformes; family Xenocyprididae; genus Megalobrama; species Megalobrama amblycephala. The sequence goes on from NC_063065.1 coordinate 33,138,958, forward strand.
ATGAATTTGACTTGCTACCTAACCTAACAAACCACTAATTTATCTGTAATGCACAGGTCAGCTAAGACACGACAAACATTTTCCTAAGAATTTAAGAAGATATTTTCCCTCCCCTTGCTCTTTTTCGGCCATCAATTACAATCCAAGAAAACACTTAACATACCCATTTGAGGTTGAAATTTATGTTTTTTTCCTCTGTGTACACCAAAGATTCTTTCAAAGATGGAGTGAACTTTAAAAATGTTAAAACCAGACCTCATCTTCCAATGACAACATTTTCTCCTGCTCTTTAAGTAATATGAGACAGATTATGGAGTTATGGAGAGGAAATCTTGAGCCAAAATGACTAGTGTTTATTATTTTGAGGAAAGACATTAAATAAAAAAATAAATAATACTTTAATATAAAAAAGCTCATCATTCCTGAGTGGAATGATCATAACTTACACAATGGCATTGACAAGGATAATGCATTAAATTTATTTATATTTTTATGAAGAAAGAAAAAAAAAAAATGCTGAAAATGCTAATAGTTAGCTTTCTACAAGTGCCATATTATATACTGTGGACCCTCTCATTTATAACCCCAAGAAAACTTAATGACAGTGTAATATGTGTAAATAATGCTTTTTAACTTGTTAAAAATGATTGACACAATGATTAAGATGTGTATTCAATCTGAAAGGAAAAATTATATTGGATTTTACTTAATGGTCACACATGCAAATTGACACTTCAAGAGTCATTAAAATAAAACACCAGATGTAAATGATTTAAAGTTTTTTTCAAAAATGTGTGAATCAGATTTTGATGATAAAAAAAGAAAAAAAAAAAAAAAAAAAAAAGATTTGGTTACACTTTATTTCCATGGTCCACTTTAGATATTCTACTAAATATAAGTAACTTTGCAATTATAACTCTGAATAAAGTAGTAAACTGTAGTATACTGTTAGGTTAGGTGTTTGGGTTAGTAGAATAAGTTGACATGTAGTTGCAAACTTAAAGTAGCAAGAATATCTAAAGTGGACTATCGAAATAATGTGTTACCAAAGATTTTTTATCATCTTAGACATCCTTATTCGTCCTTTACCAAAACATTGCATGTGCTGGTCAAACACACATGCTCCCTCACTCTAGCATATATGACTGATAACGAAACTGATTACTGAAGTATTTAATTGGCACACAGGAAAAGAGCGAGAAAGAAAGATGATGGCTATATCTATCTATCCCACAAGTCTCTGAGGTGATGAAACTTAAAATGCTCCAAGAAGTAAGAAGCTGTGGTAACCATTTGTAAATTGGATATGTCTGGTTTCTGGTGTCATCAGCTTCCAGTTAATTTTAGCTGTACAAAAACAGCTCATTATGCTGTTTAATACTGTATTTCTTACTATATTTTTTAATGCATTGTCATTTTTATAAACTGTGCAGTAAACGGTAAAAATATTTGCTCTACAAACCATTGTTATTCTCCTAGTTATTTACTTAATAAATAAGGTGGACTTATGATAGCTGCCTGAATCATTATCATGTTCGCTGTTGGCCAGAGGAGAACTGGCCCCCCGACTGAACCTGGTTTCTCCCAAGGTATTTTTTTTTTCTTCTCCATTTTAACACCTGTTTGCCACCTGATGTCACCTGTTGGAGTTTGGGTTCCTTGCCGCTGTCGCCTTTGGCTTGCTTAGTTGGGGACACTTGATATTTGATATTCAACAGTGTTTTGATCTGCCTGCATCGACACCATTGTATGCGAACTGGACTGAGCTGGATGATGACATCACTGTTTACTCCAGTGCTGATATAGATAAATTAACTTAATAACTATCTAATCAATACTGAATTTACTTAAGCTGGACAATAACGTTATTGAATTATTTACCAGTTATCACTGTAACAACATGTTCTCCAACCAATACGCCTATATAGGTCGTTTGTCACTTTCCTGAAATACGACCCATAGGAGCGTTTGCTAAAGTTGCACCTTTATCGACAACAAGACACTTTCATTTTAATCCATTGCTTTCTTTTATCTGTGTCATATTTCGGGTTTGCGTAGCTTAATTGGCAGAGCATTGCAATATATAACAATATGCAATCATGTAGGTTCGATCCCAGGGAACGCATGTGCTCATAACAGTGTATATGCACTATAAATCACTATGGGTAGGTTTAGGGTGAGGTGGGGTAGGTGTAGTCGTTAATAAAACAATGAGTTTTGCTAAATGGAAATAGGACAACTGGTGTAAAAAGTCCACACATTGCATTTAAATGAACACGCATTTTGATTGGTAATGACAGTCATACATCATTTCATGATGACAGACTTAACATGACACTGTCATTATTTTTACGCCGCTAGAGGGCGCATGACTTTAAAACGTAAATATAGGTCATAATAAGGTCATTGAAAAACGACATATAGGGTCGTTGTAAAAAGCGATATATAAATAAAGATGACTTGACTTGACTTGGATTGCATGGAAGATGTTACACTGTGACATACAGAGAGGATTATTCTAATTTTGTAAATCACAAGTTTTGTATTTTTGTTTTCAATTTCAGTTTAGTTTTAGATGCATAAATAGTCTTTAATTCATTTGTTCAATTAATTTATATTTTTTTTAAAAATAACTTTTTTTTTAAACTTTTCTAGTGACTGAATTTACCAGGCTTCAGAGGGTTATGGCAATGCATCTATCTATCTATCTATCTATCTATCTATCTCTCTATATATATATATATATATATATATATACATATATAAATCTTTCTTGCATGTTGTCTGTACGTTTTTGTTATTTTTGGAAGAATAATTAGATCAGACCATATGTTTTGATTGATTGACTGATTTTGTTTTACATCAAAGAATAACATTTTCAGTTGTGCTTCTTAAAGTCACATTTTTTTAATTTCTATTTTAGTTAATGCAAATATTTTTCCACATGGTAATAATATTTTTTGTTTATGATAATAAGCATGGTAGGGGTTTCGTCATGTCCGAATTTAAGAGTCTATGTTATTTTAAGATTATATGTGTTTTTTTTTTTTTTTTTTTTTTTTTTTTCAACAGTTCAGCCTTCATTTGGGCAATGTATGCACATATATGGAGTTTTCTGTAGTTGAAAAGGGAGTTGTATCCTCCAATGGTTTGATTAGTAGAGCAAGAGATATTCCACAGCATGACTCACCTCACAAAACCGCATTTAGCATCAAACAACTGGAAAACTCACTGGATACGGTTTAAAATGGGGACCTAACAGTTATTTTATTACACTTAATTAATGTTCCTACCTTTGGAAAAGAAGCTGAACAATTGCTGAACAAGCTCCATTACCAAATTCTGCATATTGCAAGGTATAAAAATCTTTTTCGTTCATTCCTTTTTGTTTGCATAGTTTGAGAACTAGGTCATACATCCTTGTGAAACTGTCAGATAGGCTGTCCCAAAAGCCCATGACTGGTCAAAAGATAGGATTTCCTCAGGGAACACTTTGTGACCCGATTCTTTCACAAGCATATCTTCAACATCGAGATCTGTGTCCTAAAGATGCCCTCAATGAGATCAGCCAATGGTTCCAAGAACAGGCGCCAACTCCGCATGATGCAGATATAAGAGCAGATATTTTATTAGTTCTCCACTTTAATGGTAACTAATAAGTTACATAAAATATCAAAACACACAAACTGCATCTTTTATGAATGCTATTTTTGTGAATGTTTCATTTAGTTTTTCTGACCCCTACCGCAACCCCCTACATGTGAAAATCCAACCAACAACCTTTTTTTTTTTTTTTTTGTTAGATAATTCTGATAATTCATTATATGGATGTACCTCACAATATGAAAAGAAAAAAAAAAAGAGAGATCTATCACTTTTTCTGTTGCATCGCACATTTGAGTGGAACAAAAACTGAATTGACAAACAGTTCTCTTTGCATTCACACTGTCGGTGAAATGGTTTCAGTAATCAGTCCACTTTTAATTCACACTGAATGCAAAGTTATCATGGCTCTTTTTTTCACTCAGTTCACATTTTGGCCCACTTCAAGATAATTTTGTTGGCTCTTTAATGAGTAACCAAGTATTTAAACATCCTGATTTTGGTTTGCTTTAAAGGGCTTCTGAGTTCACTTCCAGTCAACCAGTGCTCAGACCCCAGAAAATAAACCACATTTGTGTTCACAAAATAGATGATATAAGAATATAAATTCTTACTTTTCACTGTCAGAGGCATCTTCGGATCCCTCCAGTGTTCTCATTGACTTACTGTGTCCGACAATCCTGAAGGGAGTAATTATCTGTTACAAACAAACTCTCATCATCCCAGCAGTAAACAAATTCCTCATGGTAACGAATGCTGTACCTTTAACAAACTCATACACTAATAATAGGAAGTGCTCTATGCATGCCATGAGAGCTTTTTCTATTCTTTTGAGGTTAATTTAATTTGTTTTCTACCAGGAAGGAAGAACGAAAGAAAGAAAGAAAGAAAGAAAGAAAGAAAGAAAGAAAGAAAGAAAGAAAGAAAGAAAGAAAGAAAGAAAGAAAGAAATGCACAGGTGAAATTTTTCTGCTCTCAAGTGCAGTAGTACCACACTGGAACTGGAAAAACAAGGCCGGGTGGCATATTGTTGTATTTGTGGATTTGCTTTTTTAGTTCTAAACTTTCTGTCAGAGTCTATCAATCTTGCTATGGAAAATATAAAGTGTTAAAACCCAATTACTGCCTAACGAGTAACTGCATATGTCAAGTGTCAGATATTATATACTTGTGTGAACCACACAAAAAGCTTGACTGTCACCTGCTGCAGATTCTAATATTAACATGTTGCTAAGCTAAGAAGTTGACACTATTCCTGCCTTCAAGGGCACCTGGAAAACATGTACCTCTGTGTCGTATTCATTATTACGACATGCCACGCATTAAAGTTGGAAACAGAAGTAGCCTAAACAAAACAAAATAATTATATTGTGAACAATAAACCAAAATAACTACATCTGAAATTTCAATGATGAAAAATTAATTTATATCGCTTATTTATGTGTATCAAAATGTAAAACAAACCATAAAAGTTTGATTAGCAATTAGAAGAGTGATTAACTTTATACTTATTGTCAGCTGTTCCATGCATCACACCTTTAACATTATTGAATTACAGCATGTAAAATTAAAATAACTTGCAAAATTATTCATTATAGTTCACTACAGACCTGCTTTCCACTCACTGATCTTTCTATATAGATTATAGATAACGTCACAACTCGGCAACTTGTGTAGAATCTAAAATTCAGAGTTCCACACTGGTAAATATGACTTTGCTTGACCATTTATGTACTCGGAACTTGTAATTACAATATTTCTGACTCCACTTGAAGGATATAGTCACAAAAAAAAATAAATAAAAGAATATGACATGCAAATACTACAACATGTTTAATTACTGAAAAAAATTACTACCAATACACAGCAAATGTAGGGCACCAACTACCAAGGGGGCACCAAACGTCTTGGCTACTATCGTAACCCTCGTTCCCTGATGGAAGGAATGGAGACTTTATGTCAACTGACAAATGAGGTCTCTCTTGGGAGCCCCAATCACCTCTAAATAAATAATAATAATGAAAAATAGCCAATGGAATAGGTAAGTGGAATTTGCATGTCAAGCCACTACCCCGCATACACTGGTATATAATGGTGGCACACATCCACTCATTAGGTTTTTGCTGAGGAGATGAGACGGTGTCCCAGCCATTCAGCGGGGTAGTCCAGGGTTGTTGCAGGAGGGACATAACATCTCTGTTCCCTCCATCAGGAAACGAGGGTTATGATACCAATCTGTCAGTCACTACGATGTAATGACGACTGACAAATGGGGTCCCTATGGAAAGCGCCACAACCACTGAACTGTGTTACGAGTGTTGGCAAAGCAGATTCTGGCAAGCTGTAACATGCCCTTTTGGCAACTGCTGTCGCTAAAGTCGTAACCTACCCAGCGCCCCACATAAGCTCGGAAACTTAGTCCTCCATGCCTAATGGGGTGAATGAGACAGGGCTTACTATGGAGACGGTCGTTAGCTGCTGTATTTTACTGAAGAGTGCTTCGGCTCTCTCCCCAAGTGAGACACTGAGCCTGTCTTCCCGCACTTTACCTGTTTGTACCGAACACATGGGAAGAATCTGGCTCATCCTGGAGATTGTAGAATCTCGTGACGGGACACTACGACGCAAGGGCTGGTTCTGCATTCCCTGGGGGCAAGTTCACCATCTGGTCCTGAAAAGGAGTGGTGGGAACTTTGGGAACGTATCCAGGCTAGAGTCTCAAGATCATTTGAGAAAAAGCCTGCCCGAATTCAAGGCTTGATTCACTGATCAAAAATGCCTGCAGGTCCCCCACCCTGTTGATGGAAGTGAGAGAAGTCAGGAGCACTATCTTTAGAGACAGGATCTTAAGCTCGACTGACTCCAGTGGCTCAAAGGGAGTTCTCTGTAGTCCAGAGAGAACCACAGAAAGATCCCAGGAGGGAATGAGGTGCAGCCTTGGTGGATTTAGCCTCCTGGTGCCTCTCAGGAACCTGATGACCAGGTCGCGCTTTCCTAACGTCTACTGCAATGTGATATGCCGCATTGGCAGCAACATACACTTTCAAGGTGATCAGGCATCTCCGGGAGTCTTCCCATCGGGAAAAGCACCACTCAGCGAACAGATTTCACTTCAAAGCCAAACATAAGTTTCTGCATCAGCGTCTTGAAAGGGAGCTTGTGAAGGGCCCGGTTCAAGACTCCCAGATCCAAAATCGGACATAACCCACCGCCTCTCTGGGTTATGATGAAGTAAGAGCTCTAAAACCCTGACTTCATCTGGGCTGGAGGAACAGGCTCTATTGCGTACTTCGCCAGCAGGACCACAATCGCTGTATGCAAGACAGGGGTGTCTTTGCATGCAACAGAACCTGGGGGATGCCTGGTTAACTGAATCGCATAGACAAGTCTGATTGTCTGAATGAGCTAGTGGGACAGGCTGGGAAGCGCTGGACAGGCTCCCAGGCTCAGTGTGAGCGGCACCAGAGGAAGAACCGATGTACCCATGAAGGGCATGAGTGAGTGTGGTGTGACACTTACCTGGCTCCAAGGATCCTGCAAGGGGGTGGATAAAGATGCGTGAGGAAGCAGCACGTCCTCAAAACTCAACCACTTGGCTTGTGGTGAATACGGGGTTGAGGCAGGGAGTGAGGAAGCATAGGGTCGATCACTGCCAGACCGCACTTGGTATGACCCAGAGACTGAGGAAACTGCTCTTTTATTGAAAATGTGGTGGAACAGAAATAAACTCTTTTGAACAAAACTGAAGATTCTCTGCCTGGCCCTCCTCCCAGGGAAGGAGTGGTGCGATCACCACCTCCTGGTTCAGAGCAACTCCCTTCATCAGAGCTGTGCACTGGGATTGAATGGTGAAACACCGCTTAATGCGCTCTTTCTTCCAGCAAGAGAGATATCCTCTGTTGCAAGATCTTTTGTGAATGAATGCTCTTTTAGAGACGATTGGAAAGAGTGATCGATGCACGCAACCACTCGGCTCTGAAGCAAAAATCGAATGAGTGAATGTGTGCCGCCTTATATATGTGTACAGTATGTACAGGGAGTGGCTTGGCATGCAAATTCCACTCGTCTACACATTTTTCTACAACTCTGAAGCTCCCAATGAGACCCCATTTGCCAGTCGACATAACTTTGTAGTGACTGACAGATAGGGAACAGTGATTTTTTTTACTTCCTAAATGAGTACACCAGACCCCCAAAGCAATATCAAAACTGCCACCACAATCAGCAGCCTCTGATCTGGGCAGATGGATATCAGTATCATCCAGTTGACATTGAGTACATAAGTAGCTAAGTAGCTGCTGCCTGTATAACCAAACTTTCATCACATGCGCACACACACGCACATCCCTACTTCTCCAGGAAAAGTCACTTTCCTCACAGGTGAGGTAAAATACGTAGTGTATCCCCAAGGCTTGGGAATAACTTCTCCATCTGTCAGTCTCAGCTTGACATCAATTTGCAGACATGTCATACACACATACAGACACACACTACACATCCCTCTAGGAAATATGTGTGGCATTAGTGGGAACGCTGCCTTTATTTAGGCTTTTCACTTTCTCTTACACAGTTCCAGAGTCTGCGAGCCTCTAGCTTGGAGGTCTTTTTCTTCGTGCATTGCATCATGATCTCGTATTAACCCTGCAGAAATTATTTAATACATGACACCCAAACCACAAGCATAGCAAGCACGATGCTTCTCGCTTTCTGCCAATGAACAGGTTGATTTTTAACAACTTTTATTGTGTTGGAAACACACTGCATTGGGGAGTCTACAACTTGGGGTATGTTGATGCATAGGCTGTTTATTTAATGTTTAGAAACCTCTCTCCAAACCATTGCTCATCACTTATTTATGGTGGCTTGTTTGCCTTGTCAAACTGTGGCCTTGCTTCTGGTGCCAGCGTGTGCCCCGTCTAGGTTTTTGCATCTCACAGGGCTAACACATATTAATATTTCACATAGGCAACGCAAACCAGCCCAACATTGCCTTTTGATTGGCAGTAAATATCATTTCTTATTCACATTATTGATGTATTGTTGAGAAGGGCTTGTTGCGCCCAAAATTACTTAACGGCAAAAAGTCCTTCGGATCTTTAATATGATTAAATATTGTGTCAGTTGAGAGATTAGGTAACTGCTTTAGCACAGATGTAGTATGAATAAAACAGTGATACAAGGGTAAAGTTTAGTATCTTTTTAATGAAACTAAATAATTACTGTAACCCAGCATGAGTTACAAGCTCATATGAAATAATTATACGAATTTTTCATCAACTGGAACAGAAAATTCCAATACTGGATCCTGATTGGGCATTATTGTATAGTATAGTAACAGTTATGAGGCTGTCTGTTTTCATACAAATGTTGGTTAGAATAGCTCACTGGTGGCATCTTATGACTCAAAATGGTTACCAACTGTAGTAAATAGCCTTGGAGGACTATTGGGGATTGGGTGTAAAACCTTTGATAGCATAATAATACATGGACATTAATATGTAGCTCTCAAATTAAGCATTTAATACAAGCACAACTTTTGTCACTATTTCTTTACATGTAATAAATTATTACAATATATATATATATATATATCCTTTTGTGTTCACTTGCAAAAGTTGTGCATTCCTCAGAGAACCATTGCTTTCACTCTCAAATCCTCTGCATTCTCTCACAACAAACATTACATTCCCCCACAAAATTCTGCATTCAATCAAAATGCATACTTTTTCCTCTCATCTTATATTTTTCCATCACCATTTTGTGTTTGCTCACAGAACTTTGTGATTGAGCGTAAAAATTCTTGGGAGAATGCAAAACTTTTGTAAGTGAATGCAAAAGCACTGAAATATGTTTCCTCCCATCTCTTCCATCGCAATGTCCTCTTAGGGGCTCCATCAAATCTTGCCATGGGGGTGAATTTTATTTTATGATTTGATTAACTTTACCTGTCCTGTATGCCACTATTATCATCCCTCTCACATTTTTGGCTTTCAGCAGGTAAAGTACTTTTTTTTTTCCATGGCCAGACAGCTTATCCTATTTCTATGGTGCAGACTGACTGCAGGCAGTGAAGTAAAGCACAGGGAATGGCTAAGAAATAGTTACCAGCAAGGTCACAATTCATTTTCAGTGAGAGGAAAGAGTGGAACGGAGAGCGGGCGCAGTCCTGTGAAACTCCCCAAAATATGGAGCGTGTGTCTGAAAGTCTCCAGGAGAGCACTGCCACCCTGAGCCTATGTAATAATTTCACAATTCATTTAAAGATTTATTTATTTCATATAGTAATGGGATTGTGGCTGTTTAGTAACACATGGGAAAGATAGAATGATTTGGACAAATGTAACCATTTTTGCCCTGTAGTAATTTTATGTTTAATGTACATGATGGCATCCACTGGGGGAAGTTTGAAAGCTCCAAGGTTTAGGATTTGAGCAGTTATAGTACACTGCAGGAGGAAATAAGAAGAATTCATTGAATCACAGAAGCACTCATCTTAATCAGCCTTTGTGTCAGGACTTGTGTGAGGACAGGAAGTGGTTTATTATGTCTTTGCTGGAGGGCATGCCTTCCCTGCTGATCCACTGCTTTGGCTGTGAAAACATAATTAACCTGGTAGACAAATACGAGCAAATAATCATGATCTGATAACGTGGCTGTGTAACTTAAACCACACATTTAAAGTGCAGAGCATTCAAACGAAGGACGTGATTTGGACTAAACCCACAAGACTGCAAGTTGATAAGGAAAGGATGACCTTTAAAAAATAAATTGACAATGACACGGCACATATATTTATTTGTGCTTGATACAGTACTTTGCAAAAGTCTTAGGCACATTAGTATTTTCACAAAAAAAGGTTTTATGCCAGTCATTTACATATTTTGCTGTAGTGTGTCAGCAGGAAATATCATTTTACATTTCTAAACATTCATTTTGCCATTAATTGTAATAATCCAGTGAGATTTTTGTATGCACAAGGAGGACATTAAATTAAAAGATAATATCAATAACCATACTTAGGTCATTATGAGTTAAAGGGATAGTTCACCCAAAAAATTATTCCATGATTTACTCACCTTCAAGCCATCTTAGGTGTATAGACGAACACAATTAGAATTACATATATATACAGTGGGTACGGAAAGTATTCAGACCCCCTTAAATGTTTCACTCTTTGTTATATTGCAGCCATTTGGTAAAATCATTTAAGTTCATTTTTTCCCTCATTAATGTACACACAGCACCCCATATTGACAGAAAAACACAGAATTGTTGACATTTTTGCAGATTTATTAAAAAAGAAAAACTGAAATATCACATGGTCCTAAGTATTCAGACCCTTTGCTCAGTATTTAGTAGAAGCACCCTTTTGATCTAATACAGCCATGAGTCTTTTTGAGAAAGATGCAACAAGTTTTTCACACCTGGATTTGAGGATCCTCTGCCATTCCTCCTTGCAGATCCTCTCCAGTTCTGTCAGGTTGGATGGTAAATGTTGGTGGACAGCCATTTTTAGGTCTCTCCAGAGATGCTCAATTGGGTTTAAGTCAGGGCTCTGGCTGGGCCATTCAAGAACAGTCACAGAGTTGTTGTGAAGCCACTCCTTCTTTATTTTAGCTGTGTGCTTAGGGTCATTGTCTTGTTGGAAGGTAAACCTTCGGCCCAGTCTGAGGTCCTGAGCACTCTGGAGAAGGTTTTCAGCCAGGATATCCCTGTACTTGGCCGCATTCATCTTTCCCTCGATTGCAACCAGTCGTCCTGTCCCTGCAGCTGAAAAACACCCCCACAGCATGATGCTGCCACCACCATGCTTCACTGTTGGGACTGTATTGGACAGGTGATGAGCAGTAACTGGTTTTCTCCACACATACCGCTTAGAATTAAGGCCAAAAAGTTCTATCTTGGTCTCATCAGACCAGAGAATCTGATTTCTCACCATCTTGGCAAACTCCATGCGGGCTTTCATGTGTCTTGCACTGAGGAGAGGCTTCTGTCGGGCCACTGATCCATAAAGCCCCGACTAGTGGAGGGCTGCAGTGATGGTTGACTTACTACAACTTTCTCCCATCTCCCGACTGCATCTCTGGAGCTCAGCCACAGTGATCTTTGGGTTCTTCTTTACCTCTCTCACCAAGGCTCTTCTCCCCCGATAGCTCAGTTTGGCCGGACGGCCAGCTCTAGGAAGGGTTCCGGTCGTCCCAAACGTCTTCCATTTAAGGATTATGGAGGCCACTGTGCTCTTAGGAACCTTAAGTGCAGCAGAAATTTTTTTGTAACCTTGGCCAGATCTGTGCCTTGCCACAATTCTGTCTCTGAGCTCTTCAGGCAGTTCCTTTGACCTCATGATTCTCATTTGCTCTGACATGCACTGTGAGCTGTAAGGTCTTATATAGACAGGTGTGTGGCTTTCCTAATCAAGTCCAATCAGTATAATCAAACACAGCTGGACTCAAATGAAGGTGTAGAACCATCTCAAGGGTGATCAGAAGAAATGGACAGCACCTGAGTTAAATATATGAGTGTCACAGCAAAGGGTCTGAATACTTAGGACCATGTGATATTTCAGTTTTTCTTTTTTAATAAATCTGCAAAATGTCAACAATTCTGTGTTTTTCTGTCAATATGGGGTGCTGTGTGTACATTAATGAGGAAAAAAAATGAACTTAAATGATTTTAGCAAATGGCTGCAATATAACAAAGAGTGAAAAATTTAAGGGGGTCTGAATACTTTCCGTACCCACTGTACGCATATATATATATATATATATATATATATATATATAGCTCAAAAAAGTGCATTCATACATCATAAAATCAATCCACACGGGGTAAATAAAGGCCTTCTAAAGCGTAACTTACGCAACCATTAAAGATAATGGTTTAAAATACAATAAAAATAATGATAAAGTTGTGTACAAACATATATTCACAATCTAAGGAAAATATTACTATTTTTGTATATTACTCTTTATGTATTATTTCATTAGGTCATGATAACTAATCTGATAATCTAAACTGCCAACTCTCAAGGCTTTTTCTTTTTCAGTTTGACGGAGTAATCATCTCATCAGGTGTACATGACAGCACTGTCACGCTCCCTTACACAGCAGTCTAAACCACGCCATCTTGTCAGAGCTTGCTGATTTGGTAAAATTCATGTAATCTCAGTTCATAGCAATCATAGCAAACATAGCAATCCACGTCAGAGCAATGAACGAACTGCATGTATCTATAAGTGTTTTGTTTTCCCCTCTATGTGCACATTTTATTTATTTATTAATATTAATTCAATGGGAGAGTACATTATATTGTTCAAATTGGACCCACTTTATATTAAGTGGCCTTAACTACTATGTACTTACATTTAAATTACTCATTTGATACAATGCACTTATTGTGTACATACATGTTTTTACATTGTACTTATATTTTAAAAACACCTGCATGTAATTACATCTGTAATTAATTTCTGTAATTACATTTATAATTACACTGTTGACCCATCCCTTACACCTTACCCCTACCCTTAAACGTACCCATACCACCAAAGCTTTCCCTAACCTTACCCGTACCCCACCTCAATAGCTGCAAATTTGTTTTGCAATTCAATATGAACCCAATAAGTACATTGTACGTATTTTTTAATATAAGTACATAGTAGTTAAGGCCACTTAATATAAAGTGGGACCTTTAAATTAGTTGGTTAAATGTGTCACCACATATCCGAGTGCATACATCAAAGCTACTGTTTGTCGGTCTATAGATTTTTGTTCGATTCTTTGCGTTCAAGCTAGAGATTGTTATCATACAGCGCTTATTTTGGATATACTTCACAAAAATGTGAATGAAAGGCATTGTCAGTCCTGCTTATGCTTTCTCACTTGGTGGTCCTGCATTATGCTTGGATTGTATATTTTGTTTACCAAGAGGGCATGAGAAATGACTTCCCCCGAGAATACGGGAGGTCCGCGAGCGGGCGTCAGGCCTCTGCTGGGGAACACTTGACTGCTTCTGCTGACAGGTCACCACAGGACTCGCTCAGTGTGATTGACATGTCAGGAAATGAGCAATCACTCCTGTCCATTTTGCCCTTTAATTGCATGAAATGTGTATGTCGAGACAATGAAGTTCTCAGAACACTTTGTCTTTTCTGATACTTGTTGATGTATAAGTTCAACTTTTTAGTATTATCACACTTGGTAGTTCACCCAAAAATGAAAATAATGTCATTTATTACTCACCCTCGTGTCGTTCTACACCCGTAAGACCTTCATTCATCTTCTGAACTCAAATTAATATATTGTAGATGAAATTCAATGGCTTGGTGAGGCCTCCAATATCTTAATTTGTGTTTCGAAGATGAACAAAGGTCTTACGGGTTTAGAACGTCATGAGGGTGAGTAATAAATGACATTTTCTTTTTTGGGTGAACTAACCCTTTAAAGTGCGATTTCTACCTGATTTAACCCATTAAAAAAAAAAAAAAATTGTTAGTATAAATTAATGTATATAAGTTGGTTCAATTACATTAATAATTTTGACTTGAATAAAGCCGTTTCACCGCTTGTATCACTCTGCTTGAAGCGACTGTCATGGCGGCCGAGCAAATCCATTGTATTTTTTTTACAAATACTACACTTGTTGTACCACGAACAGTAGTTTTAAGAGTTTTTAGGTGAGAATATAGTTAAGACCTGAAATATGTGACATATTTAATCATAGCACCAATTTTATAATTTGTTTAGACGTTTATGCGAGCTCCAGGCCGTCAGCGGCTGTGCAGTGCTCGTGTACCCGCTGAGAACAGCTTCATCTGGGCCAGTGTTTTGGGGATTTGTCACTGGCTCTTATAGTGGTTAAACATGAGATATAATCCATTTTGGGTATATAAAACAGACAATATTTGGTCTTATTAATCTATGACTTTTTCCCTGGGCAAATCGAATTGCGTTATGTTAAATTTAATAATTTAATATTAAGGCTATGCATTATTAAAATCAAAACTTGTATTTGTTAATATTAGTTAATGCACTAAACAAACAATCAGTGACTTTTTTAGTAACTAACATTAACAAAGATTAATAAATACTGTAACAAATGTATTTTTTCATTGTTAGTTCATGTTAGTTAATACATTATAATATGGCCTCATGTGTTAACATTAAAGTATTACAAGACTTTTTTTTTCCCATTAATTTCCCAAGCTTAAAGTTCCTTACTATTTTAATTTTTACATGACCTTGGGAACTTCTTGATCACCTTTAAAAATGATGAATTCAGACAACATAAACATGACCTCATGAGTATTTTTGTGCACCCTCACTTAATGTAAAGGTAAATTCATAATTTTCATCTTTATACCCACGTTAATAATTTCCTTGACGTAAACTTGCAACAGCCAGGAGATGTATGAAATATGATATTAGTGAAGTGGAAAGGCACGGTTTCCTGTCTCAGGTGTCTCAATCCTTTCATCAGGCTTAGCTTTCACCACACCGACCCAGAAAGAGACGGGCCACAGCGCTAACGGATTGCCCTGAGGAAAAGGCCAAGCTCCCTTTGGAGGAAATGTGGTCAGGCCAGCTGTTGCCAGGGACAACGGGCTTTTCACATCATCCAAGCCCAAGACGGATGTTAGTGGGATTCCAGGTTTGCTTACCCTCCGGTCGAATGGGCCTGCAGGGGCTGTGGGAGCCCCCTGCCCAACAGCTCGTAGATGGATTGGAACGGCCCCAAGATCTGCTGATTGTTTCACGCCCAAACACTGTGTGGTCTGACAAATGACGGGTCGCAGAGGTCAAAGGGTGGAGCTCCAGTGCCTATTAGTATAACGTTTGAGCTGTTGTTATGTTAAGAACGTGCTGTAATGTCGGTTTGACGGACAGTTGGTGAGAGGAAGGTTGACCGTAAGGACAGCTTTGAAAAGAAGCACAGAATAACAGTGTTAACAATAAAGGCCCATTTTACTTCAGGATAGCCAATTACAAAAAGGTTTAGGATAAGATCCATCGGGAACTGATTGGATTGTGAAAAGTGGGCGTTATACAGTATATACCAAAATCGGACTAGATATTTAAAGAGGATGATTGAAAAAGTTAACAGGATTGGTGGAATGTTTAGAAGTGAAGTGGAGCAAGCTCATATATATATGTGTGTGTGCTTTCCAACTTGTATAATTTGTTGAAATGGTCTCCAAGATCTTTTGTTTTTCTGCAAGCTTGACCAAATTTATTGAGGTGATGTTCCCCACCGAGGCAAACAATCAACACTACCACTGCGCCTTTCATCAAAACTTGGAGCGTGCAATCAAATCTGTTGGCGCTAATTTATTTCATTAGCGTAATAAGAGCACCGCAGAGAGCTGTCCTTCACTTTCCTGTTGTGAAAACATCATCATTTATTTCCACAGTGTGAGCTCCCTCTTTGACTTGTCCTCCCTTCACCCGAATGGGTTCATCCGTTCGCATGGTGAAACTCGTGTGATGAATGAGATTAGGCTAATGTGTCAGGCACGAGATGCTTGGAAAATGGCTTGAATTACCCTCTGCATATGAGCTCCGTGTTTACATTCATTAGCACTTGTCTGAAATGTGTCACATTCGCACTCCCCTCCATTTTATGCATTTGCTTGGCTCTTCATGTCCGTTTCAGACAGCCCTGCTCTGCAAACAGATGCTATCAAGCAAAAAAAATGTTTTGTCTGCCTTCCATTAGCAAGACATACGTTTCCTTCAAGACTTTACATGCCTGCGCTCTAAGAATCTAGCAACATTACTCTGAGCCAAGCATGTGTACGTTCACAACCTTTTCTTTCTTAAGATCATTCTTGAGAAACTTAAACAAGGGAGGGGAACACCGTGACACAGTTATAAAGTGGTCTCACTAGGCTTGAGATGTGTTAAAACTTAACTTGCTGAAACAAGCACCATTATCAATTTTGCTCAAGAGGGTCGTGTACTTGTTGAGAAGAGCCGAGCCAAACTGTATGCATTGTTTTATGATAGTAATGTTAGAGCAACACTAAATTCTTCATTTGTATTATGAGTATTTGAATTGCATATCAAATTTCCACCCATTTGTATTACACAGTATGAATAAACTGAATGTTATACAGAGCCTTTCTGCCACACCTGCCAATGGCCAGTGGCTTCAGAAAATGTACCAGCCAAAACTATTTTTTTTCCAGCCATGAACCAAAAACAAGCAGTTGACACCAATATTTTAGATACTAGTGAAAATTCACACTCCTCTATTCCAATTTCGATACAACGGCTAAAACTACTAGCTCTAGTAATATCATTTTAATAGCCTACATTTTTAAAGACAAGTAAACAGTCAGTCATAAAATAAGAACAAATAATCAAATTAGAAGCAATAACACAAATAAATATGCAATAAATGAAATAAACAGTGCTTTTCATGCAGGTCTAACAGTCATTTCCAAGCAGAGATGTTCACGAGTCTTTTATCTGGAGTCTGAGTCAAGTCTGGAGTCTTTTGTCACGAGTCCGAGTCGAGTCTCGAGTCATTAAAAAAAAAAAAAAAAAATTTCTCATAATCAAATCCTATATTTTATCCTAGCTGTATTATATAGACAAAATTATATGATCTTTCTATAATCTGTTTTATTTGAAATTAAGGTCCTATGATGTAAGGGATAATGTACATCCAGTTTGTTGCTTTATAATCCATTACAATGTACAAAACAGTCGTCCTGGCAACACGAGTAGTCGTTTTCAATATAGTCGCTAAGCGGAGACAAGATGGCGCCAGTGAGTCACGGTTTGTTATACAGCTTCGTTGTTAGTGACGACAGTCACTATCAGAAAATATCAAACCTCGGAATGTTTAAGAATGTCAACTGAAAACTCTACACATGCTGATTGTGATATGTTAAAATATGAGCTTTAAGTAAAAAATGGATTAACATCTCTTTCTCTCTCTCTCTCTCTCTCTCTCTCTCTCTTATGGACACACATTAAGAAATAGAAATAATATAAAGATTAAAACGATAGGTTCAAAGTCTAGATTTTTTTTTTTTTTTTTTTCATATTTTAACAGGCTGGCAATTCAAATGAGCCATGCAATTACACCACAGTATAATAGCTAGCTGTGTGAGTTTGTGACTAACCTTTGTGGATGCGATGTCTCATAAAATTTGATGATGTTGTTCCGGTGTCTTTAATTGTTTTCCCACATTCTGTTCGTCTAGCTGATCTGACGTGATAATAAACCCAAACGAAAGAACGTATGTCACGGTGGCTCCCGTCATGTTTCATGGGACTCTTATTATGACATTCGGAGTTTATGCGGACGGACATACGTAATCAAATTCTATGACAGGTGTCCAATCTACCACGACACGTAAGGAAATATGTGACGCAGTACGCAGATATCATAAAACCATTTTAACACAACACAAATTCTTTATTTATTATGTCGGTAGTTAAGGGTAAAAGACTTGAGTCGTTTTAAAAATATTCTGAGTCTTTTGTGCCGAGTCGAGTCAAGTCTGAAGTCATTTCAGGTCGAGTCCGAGTCCGAGTCTGAAGTCTGTTAAAATGCGACTCGAGTGCGACTCGGGTCCGACTAACTCGAGTGCCCATCTCTGTTTCCAAGTACAGAAATTTAACAAAGTAGGCTAATCAAATAAATAACACTGAATAGTCTTCATATGCTTTTTGAAGTTCAAGAGCAGTGAGTGATTTTTTTTTTTCCCCTTTGTTGTTTGATTAACATTAAAAACGTAGGCAGCAACAGTATTATTAGGATGCTGTCACTTTAAGAGCGAATGCACGCACAAATCATCACAAATCATGTGTTTTTAGTGAAGGGAAAGACCTGTTAGTGTTTAATGCTGTTATGTTTGACATTTAAAAGAGTTTCTGTAATGTTGAAGTTTTTGTGGTTATCATTGAGCTGAAGAGTAGATACATGAAGGTAAACACTACATTGACTCTATAAGCAATGACTCTGCTAATGCCAGTGACATATCATATACTTAAAATATACATTTTACTTCATTTACTTAAAATATGTAATATGTTAGCATCAGTGGCGGCTACTGATCTGTCAGAGAGGGGAAGCTCATTTTCGGCCTACATCATAAAATTGTCTATTTATTTAAAAGTAAATTCTGCCCTACGTTCCTTTTCAAGAAAATGGTCTGTGACCCTGTCGTACCAACTAGGAGTCTTTTCAAGTGACTTGACCAGTGTCCTCTCAATGGCCAGCAGAGCTAGGCTGCTTAAACGGCCTTGGCCCATTGAGTTTCGGGTGTAGGACTTGAGTCGCTTTAAACAGGAGAAGCTCCTTTCATCAAGAGGCATGGCCAGCAGTACATTTTATTTGTCACAGCACTTCCAGTCAGCCAGCTAACTTTGTCATACCAGGAGAGCTGAAAAGACCTGTTATTTTTTCCCTATCTTTTGCACTAAATCAATCTTAGGTGTTGATCTGCCCTGCTGTTTAATTCTAAGTTTTTCCTCGTAAGGAACACTTTCAAATGGCTTTGCCAAAATCAGGTCGACAATATTATTAGCACCGTCTGCCATCGTGCGCAGTTTCACCCACGACGCTAGCCTAGCCTACTAACGTTATATGAATGAATGAATGAATGAAGGAATGAATGAATGAACGATCTAAAAAAAAATATTAAACTCTGTAAAACTGAAACAAGGAATGTGGTGTATAATTGTGTGAAATGTATGATGAAAATCAAGAAATTTCGCCAAGCAAATATCAAAGAAATAGGTTTTAGCAGTTTTTATTTCGACTGAACTTGAGAAATCCGCGATGGGACTGAGCGCGAATAGCTTCAGTGATTCCTTATAGTACAGAATCGCTGTCAGTCAAAAGGAGACGCAGTCTTTCGACAGACCCTCCAATCATCACGCAGAAGCTCGGAGTCCGGGCCAGCCCACTCCCCATTAACCCCCCGAGACGCTGAGCGTCCGTGGGCGGGACATAATCGCAGCGTTTATCCAATGACCGTCTAGTTTCGAAGCGCTGAAAAAAAACGTTCAAAGCAGCCCCATTGAAGTCAATGGACGCTGGGCTTCAATAGGGAAATGCACTGTGACGCTGCGGGAATGTATGAGAAGGAAATCGAGTCAGCCGACCTGCTATATGTAACTGATTCTGAACGAACTCGTCTTTGAGATGAACGTTTTCTAACGCATTTTTAGTCAATAAAATGTTAATACAATAGTACATATTTGACCATTAATTTTGTGACATTATAAGGGAAGCCGAGCTTCCCTTGCAGTCTTAAAGAAATCGCCACTGGTTAGCATGCACTATGATAGCTGTTGACTGGAACTGAAATAGATATGATTAATTGACCCTTCGCTAAGCCACGCCCGAAAACCGCCACAGGCCAATCGTGGTTTAGCAACCGTTACTAGGCGCGGGAGGTCTGTCAAGCTTTCTTTCGAGTGAGAGAACATGCCGAAGCGTTGTGCTTATGGATGGTCTTAACCTGATACCCGGTATCCTAAAAGTTTGGACGGGGTGGTGGATTTTTTTTTCCCTTTCCCTTCCCTTTTTTCCCTCCCATTAAAACTCAAGGGGAGAAATGCCAGTGTTCTGACAATGTGTGCTACCCTGTCAGATTTTGCTACCTCCCATTGAAACAGTTACCTACGTTAGCAAAATCTGAAAAAATGCTAAAGTTACCTATCAGATTGTGCTTCCAGCGTGATATTAACGTGGTCTATGGCTTTATTAACATCTACACCTACCCCAACATTAACCTACCCTTATAATAATGCATATACAGTAATTTTGTGTTGTTTATCATGACAACAATGATGTAATATTGATGTATGCATATGCAGTAAACCCAGGTAGGACAATCTGACGGGTAGGTTAGCTAACTAGCTAACTCAGCACATCATTGCTTGGAAATATGACGGTTCTTTGTTCATAATGCATATATTTGAACGTGAAATAAAATGATTAAAGGCAAGACGGAGTTACGTTAGCCTGGCGTGCTAAAAATATAAGCGGGAGAAAGTTATCATTGCAAAGTGGTCAGGCTAACATCTTGTGTTTATTCCAGACTTATGGATAAGCTGTTTGATTTATAATTATTAGGTTATTTTCACAAATTTCACTTAACCTGCTGTGGATGAACAAAGCTTTTCCTCAATAAATGGTGTGTTTCCCATTTCAATGGTCAGCGTATGAGGCGGCTGCTGCTCGCGCTGGGAGCTTTATTTTCTAATCGGTTGCATATTATGTCGTGAATATATCCCTTGAATGCATACTCCAGTCCCTTTTGTCTTGCTCTCTCAGATATTTCACCTGTTCGCCAAAAATGACTAATTATCTTCTTGAAAATGTCTGACACCGGTGCATACATACTGTAAATGACTTGCCAGACGCCAAAGCTTGACAGGCGTAGCAACAGTAACTAAGGATCTAAGGGTCCATTGGCTCCAGGGCTACAACTCTGGTAGCTGGAATGACTTAAGTTTTTTTTTTTTTTTTTTTTTTTTTTGAGTAATCAAAATTTGTACTTAAACACACAAAATGTGTGTTTAAGCTACAAATTATTAAGTTCCTCTAACTCAATGTAGCTTGTATGTTGAACGTAAATTCATTCAAATTTGTCATATCTCATATCTAAAAAAAAAAAAAAAAAAAAAAAAAAAAAAGCAAACTGTTGCATTTTATTTTATTTTATTTTATTTTATTTTATTTTATTTTATTTTATTTTATTTATTTTTTGTTGAGCCAACATGTTATTTGGGACACAACTTTACAAACCTTACAACAACCACCTAGAACAACCTACTAACTGCATAGCAAACAGTAAAAATACCTCCACAACTCTAAGAAACTGTATAACAACACGCAACATCAGCAACACCATAGCACTGCACTTTTGCGCAGACAAACAGCACTAACTTTTTTTTTTTTCAGAGGTTGACTAGCTCAATTCTGTTTGAGCTCTTTGCAAGCTTGAGCAAGATTTGTTAAAGAGATAAATGTTGGATTAAAACTGCTTTTATCATTCAGTTCTGAGGTAGATGGACAATGTTTACATATGTTAACGTCACACACACACACACACACACACACACACACACACACACACACACACACACACACAAACAGGTGTGCTTTCCCAGACTGGGTATCATCCGTCAGTATACCTCTTATCTAAACAGACTTTAACCAGAGACAGAAGCTTACACAGAATAATGTCCTCCATTTAACGGATGCAAGTATTTGCCAACTGTCTCTCCCCTGTCCACTTGTAAGACAGACAGTGAACACAAATATTAGCATGGCTTGATGGAGCAGCAGAGATCTTGTCATCTAAACGATCTCAACTTTGCAGCTTCCATTTTTTTTTTTTTTTTTTTTTTTTTTTTTGGTCTTCTGGCATTAACATCGCCCACCAGGGTCAAACTATCCAAACAAAATGACACAGCAGTGCTGACAGATGATCTAAATATATGTCTGAGTGATGACTTCTTGCACATGAGTGAAACCTCTTTCTCCACCCCCTTCCACCCCTGGGAGCCGTTTACAGGAAACCTTTTACCCTCGAAAGCCTGCATCAACATTGAACTTTTGGACCTTTTAGTGAGGCACAAGAGCTTCTGAGACAAAATTAAGAGATGATAATGTATGAATGGCAAATTGCTATATGATTTAAGGGAATTTTGCATTGCTCTGTAAATTATTTATGTAGCTCAGCATTAGAATGAAAATGGATTATTCTGAAAATGATTCAAGCAAATTTTCCACTGCGCGCACGCGCACACACACACACACACACACACACACACTGGTTTCCATATTTTATGGGGACTTTCCATAGACAATGATTTTTATACTGTACAAACTGTATATTTTCAATATTTCAAAAAAAAAAAAAAAAAAAAAAACTTATTTTCTACAAAAATGTTAAGCAGCAAAAAGTGTTTCAAACATTGATAATAATAAGAAGCATTAGCCTATTAATAATTGAGCACCAATAAGAAATGATAAAAACTGAGCACCAAATCAGCATAATAGAATTTCTGTAAGAATATTGAATACTGGAGTAATAATGGAGCAGCTATCAATTATGATAACCTCAGTCAGGATTTTTTTTTTTTTTTTTTTTTTTTTCCCCTGTGTTTTTATTGCTCTTAGGACATGAAAAACAAGATTTGAAACTTTTTTTTTTTTTTTTTTTTTTTTACATATTTTTCAAAGAGATTTCCAGATGGACTGCATGCGTTTATGGTGTTAACTGAAGATATACTGTATTAAACATAAGACAGTAATAGCACAGAAATATTGTGTCTATTTAACAAACCAATCAATAAAATTATATGAAATCTTGTGAAAATTATAAAATATATGCACAAAATATAAATGTGAAATATTGCAAACATTATTGAACTTCATACAAGTTGAATCATGTCCTCATGATCTGATATCAGAGATCTCAACATGTCAAGGTAAAACTGTGAAAACCCAGTTCAGATGCTCCCTCCAGTGTAATAGAGTATGTTGATTTACCCATAGGAGCTGATAATTCTGATTATGTTCAAGATAGACACATTTCTAACATAGCTCTCCTCTGAGAAAACCTAGCGATCAGGTGTTTTCAATCTCATCTGAAATGAGCAGTGTTGGGGTAACGCATTACAAATAACATGCATTAATGTAATCAGATTACTTTTTTGATGTTACGAGTAAAGTAACGCATTACAAAGTAACATGCATTATGTAATCAGATTACTTTTTTGATGTAATGAGTAAAGTAACGCATTACAAGTAACATGCATTATGTAGTCAGATTACTTTTTGATGTTATGAGTAAAAGTGATGCATTACAAGTAACATGCATTATTGATCATAATCAGATTATTTTTTGAACCTAACAAGTAAAGTAATGCATTACAAGTAATGTGCATTACATAATCAGATTACTTTTTGATTGTACAAGTAAAATAAGGCATTACAAGCAACATGCATTATGTAATCAAATTTCTCTTTGATCTAACAAGTCATGCATTACAAATAACCATTAAAGTGCATTACCTAATCAAATACTTTTTGATGTTATGAGTAATGCATTACAAGTCACATACATTATGTAATCACTTTACTTTTTTGATGTTAATGCAAATTACATTCTAATAACACAAATACGTTTATTTAAAGTCAATAAAAGTTACAGATTAAGTATTTTCAAAAATAACAATCACAGTAATAGTATGCATTGTAACTCAGATATAGCTATTGATGCATGATGTCCACTATAGTGGACAGATGTTTAATCAAAATTTTCTCCCAATCTAAAATCAACACTTGGAAAATGTAATTGTGACTCAATGACTCATTAGATATTGCTTGATGTTACAACTTTTTTTATTTTATTTAATTTTTTTACCTGCAATAGTCTCGTGGGATATAACGGAATTGATGGATATCCTGGAGCAACTTGGCATTTCTGACTGTTCTTGGTTTGTAGGGAAAAAAATTGACATACAATGGCTTGCCATTTGGTGGCAATGTATAGGATGATGCACTAGTGTCCACTGTAGAGGTTGATGTGCAGCTGTCCTCTGTAGTAACCTCTATGCATGAAAGGGTTAAACAGACAGTCTACTAATACTGTAATGACTGCTAGTTGACATGTAGTTGCAAAGTTACTTAGAGTTAGTAAAATGTCTAAAGTGGACCATCGAATCAAAGTGTTACCCATCATTTTTTACTTTATTGCGGTCAGATGTTAGTTTGACTAACTACAAGCATGGGCTAGCAAGACCAGACTAACTAGCCAAACACTACTACCATTTGGCGTATACAAAAATTAATTAGGCAATTTTGCATGTTAATTATTCATGTTACGATCATTCCGAAAATAACGGCAATTTGCCACTTAATTTTGTATGCTCTCCATGCAACCATCCTTTATTCTTTTGGCTCTTCTGTCAGTTTTGGTTAAGTTTAAAACATACAGTACTGTCAGGTTTGGGGGTGGTGGAAGGAGCGAGGACTCAATTGCAGGGAAGAGGGCTTTTTATTAATAATAAAAATAAAACAAAACAACAAAAACTACCCCAAGGGGGAAAACAAGACTTGACTTGACTTGACTTGACTTGACTTGACTTGACTTGACTTGACTTGACTTGACTTGACTTGACTTGACTTGGCTTGAATTGACTGGACACGAGGGAAACATACGATGAAGAACGACAACGAACCAGCACAGGACTGCAAACACAAGGAGAATAATAGGAGAGCAAATGAGGCAGGTAATGAGGGAGGACAGGTGGGGCAAATCAACCAATAATGAGGTAACAAGGTGGGTGGGTCAAGACAATAGACATGAGAGCACATGGCACAAAGAAACACATGACAAGCCATGTGCTCACACCAAACAAAACAAAGACACAAGCACATGGCCAATGAAGACAAATCACAAGCCATGTGCTTACACAAGACGAGACATGAACACGTGACTATGAAAACTCATAAGCCACGTGTTCACACAAAACGAGACAGCATGAGAGCACGCAGCCCGTGAAACACAGACTGCGTGCTAACACAACACAAGACAAAAACACAACATGAAAGCACGCGGCAGGTGGAAAACCGCGTGCTACACAAAACATGAGACAAGAGCGCACGGCAAGTGAAAGTACACACAAACCGTGCGCTCACAATTAAGACAGGACTGGAGCGCGAGTGTCCGAATCCCGACACGAAACCGAAACCAAACTAGACACGAGTGCCGGGATCCGAACGCCACGCTCCAACATGAAACAAGGCACGCAGACAAGAGCGCACAGCCCCGAGAACACTCGAGACTGTACGCTCACACAAAAACACGACAAGAACGGGAGTGTCAGAGCTCTGTCACAAAACCAAGAAATTAACTAGACCGAAGTGACAGAACCCTGACACAGTACACTTTTTATAAATTATTTTGTATGAAGTGAACTTTAAACTCAGATTTTTCACTAAAACAGCTTGGCACTGGGTCATAATCTTCCTGTTGGAGATTATAATTTGGGGCTCTCTTTGCACAGCCAAGGCACTGAAAAGGGGATGAGAGAGATCTGAGGAATGTTATTACAGCTGCGTTCTTTCTTATTGCAGGGGAAGTGAAACAGCAAATCGACTCATGAAGAAACAATTAACAGTCACTCTCTGTGGGCAAGGAATTAAACAGCTGAACGTTAGGAGAAACAGAGGAAGAGAGAAAAAACAGCCACAAGAACCTTCTCAAACGGCAACCGCTAAACTCCAGTCAGCGTGCAGCCAGAATGGCAGTAATTTGATTGGACTGATGGTCTAATGGCGTTTGAAGTGAGCCCGGGGCCCAGGCTCAGGCGAGGAGGCTGAAATGCAGTAAGACGTGTGGAGCTAACTGATGAAACGGACGCCTGGCGACTTAAGCAAAGGAGCGGCGAATTAGAGCATAGTGACCTATCGGCAAGCATCAGCTCAGGTCACTCAATGACAGCCCCTATTAGACGTACCGCTGAGAGAACTGCACATGCCAGGCGGCGTATTGAAATGGAGGAGGGCTGCCGGCTGCTTGGTGGGGCCGTGTCGTGAGCTTTCCGTACCAGTGACCAAGATCAAGGCAGTCCGAGCGGGCCCGGCCCGATACTTTCTGTCACTCCATTATATGGCATGGGCGGCGTGTTTCATGCCTGGTAAATGAGGTGACAAGCAAAGTCAACCTGACCTTGAGATGAAGGGTCCACCAGACTGCAGGTTTCCACTTCTCTACAATGAACGGAGATGCAGGAAAAACAAAATGAGTCTGTGTCGTGTGGTTACGTTTAAAATGTAATGCGCAAGTTTTATTAAACATCTAAACTCACAGCAAATAAGTAAATAACATTATTTGTATGTATTTTAAAATAGAAAAAAAGAAAAGAAAACATATGAACAGGAAAAAATTATTGCTAAAATATATTTCAAATAGGGCTGTCAATTTAACATGCTACTTTAGCACAACCAAAAACAACTTTTTTGCTTTATGCCCATTTCCTTGTGAAAAAGAAGTGCCATTTTGCATACAATAAAAAAGAGTGCTATTTATGGAAATTGTATACTTTTTTATTTATTTAGAATATACTTAAGTGTGAAATGAATGTAATGTTTTAGGCAATTAACTAAAATATATTTTAATGCCCATTTTAAAATATATTTGTAATTACACATTTGTAATAATGAAGTTGCAATTTAGTTATAATATATTAACTTTAAATGTAATATTGAATAACACAATACAGTTAAAAAATATAATCAACATGTTAGCCAACACATCAAAATAAGTGCACTTAAAACATAATGATTTAAAGTAGAGATGTGCCCGAAGCCGATTACTTTATTCAAAATGGTTACATGGTTAGGCTTTCTAAAGTAGTACGCTTTATCGAAAGTGAGCACTCATTTAAAAGTCATTTCAATACCATGCATATTGAAAGTTGCTCTCTGATGCCCGCAAGTTATATACTATATAATTACCCAACTATATAATTGCGAGAAAATGCAAAAGCACTGAAATATATTTTTCCCACCCATCTCATATATTTCTCCATCACCATGTCCCTTTAGGGCTACTTAGACTGCATCATTTCCTTCCCGAATAAGGTATTCGGCTTCAGGGACATTCCTAGTTTAAAATAAAACTTATAATTTGACATTATGCAGTGCTCTTTTAAAAGTGTACTTAATTGTGTTAAAGGTGGTACAGAGGATGTTTTCGTCGACTGAGTTTTTGAAATGAGCGTTTGAAATGATGCACATTTTACGACTAGCTAAAACATTCTGACTATGCTCAACATACAGCGATAGTTTCCTGCTCCTGAAGCAGATTTATATACTTTCACATGGAATTTGAACACCGACTGTAATCGCAGACTGAAAGCAACTGACTGGACGCGTTTGAGCGCGATCAGTCATAAGTATCAATTTACATTCATAATCGGCCTTACAATCGTTAAGCCGCGCACACACTTAGTGGATTCATTATGCCGGACTCACCTCATAATCTGCAGTTGTTACTCCTGTCTCCTGACAAAAACATTGCATGCGGCGCATGTAGTGTTTAAAGTTACTAGAGCGCGCGGCCGCGCGTCTCTCACAAGGAACGTCATGGCAGTGATTGACAAGCCAGAGGGCCAATCCGCGCACGTCTCTCACAATGGCAGTGATTGACAAGCCAGAGGGCCAATCGTTTACGCGATGATCGTGTAAACGATTGGCTGATGTTTTTAAGGCCCTACCTCGTGCACAGATGATGTATATTAATAATATTCCTTTCAGTGCACCTAATAAATAGTCTTTTATCACTTAGTAAAGACAGTTTCAAGTAATATTGCAAAAATGTATAAAACAAAACATCCTCTTTACCACCTTTAAGAAACCTTATCATGAAGTGTACACTCTCTTTAAGCACACTTAAGTGGCCTTTTGTTTCATTGATATTATATTATCTGTAAGTACCATTTTTTTAACTATACTTTTTTGTTTTTTTTTAAGATTTGAAGTATTGTACACTACAAGTGCACATTCAAAACAACTACGTGCACTTTTTTTTTTTTTTCATAAGGGTTTTCCTCTCTTTGACATTTAAAAAAATGGGCTTTCAATAAATCCTGGTTGCCTATACAGTAGAAAGGTGGGGGAAATTGGTGCTACCTGAATAGAGAAAACAGAGGGAAAAAAGGCTTTTGTCTTCATATTTGCCAAATAGGTAGGAAAACTTCAACACCCATAATGCACTGGGCATGTTGTCGTTTAAGGCCACTCCCAGTAGTCTGCTATGGATGTGCTTTACCAGTCAAATAGTATTGCTTTAGTAGGAAATACTTCTTAGCAAACTTTTAGTCATAATGGTGTTGACTATCGTTCCTGGGTGCAAGAATTCAAAGAGTTTAGTGGGAGTCAGTTACTTTTGGTTTCCAGTGTAGGATCCAGCACATTGTAGACAGTTGATAAAGGCTACAAAGAATCGCAAATAGGGAGAGAACACTGCAACAGAAAATCTGAAAAAACTCCATGTTTGTAGTCAACATTTCAAACTGGATGACAATCACTTTAAACTCTCATAACTCAAAAGATGAATGAGAATTTCATAAGTTAAGAAACTCAAAATTTAAGTAAGATTTCTTTTACTTTGTACTCATACATTTTATTGTTCTTAACTTGAAATATTTGAGTACACTAATTTATACATTTAACTTAAAATTACCAGGTTATCTCAACGTAAATATTATAACAAAACTAATTCAGAAAATGCCAACATTGCCTACTTTCTAACATGTTAACAAAAACATGGTATAGCACTTTCTGAATGAGTATAGTGATTTAAAATGTGTAATTTACCTGCTCTCCCACATTAACAGAAACTTTTCTAAATTAGCATAACAAAACATTAATCACTACTTAATCTCCCTTACCATTAATCTTACACAACAACAACAACAAAATAAATAAATAAATAAATAAAATAAAATTTAAAATTAAAATTTTAGCATTTACTCTCCCTCCTTTTTTTCAAAGCATTCTGTGAAATAAAAAAATCCCAGCCTAGTTTCAGTTAAAATTAAAAAGTTAGTCTAAATTAAAGGTGCCATCGAACGTTTTTTTTACAAGATGTAATAGAAGTCTAAGGTGTCCCCTGAATGTGTCTGTGAAGTTTCAGCTCAAAATACCCCATAGATTTTTTTTATTATTTTTTTTTAACTACCTATTTTGGGGCATCATTAAATATGAGCTGATTTATGCTGCGGCCACTTTAATTCTCGTGCTCTCCACCCACGGAGCTCGCGCTTGCCTTGAACAGTGCATAAACAAAGTTTACACAGCTAATATAACCCTCAAAAGGATCTTTACAAAGTGTTCGTCATACATGCGGCATGCATGCGTCGGATTATGTGAGTATTGTATTTATTTGGATGTTTAAACATTTGATTCTGAATTAATTTGAGGTTGTGATCCGTGGCTAACGGCTAATGCTACACTGTTGGAGAGATTTATAAAGAATGAAGTTGTGTTTATGAAATATACAGACTGCAAGTGTTTAAAAATGAAAATAGCGACGGCTCTGGTCTCTGTGAATACAGTAAGAAACGATGGTAACTTTAACCACATTTAACAGTACATTAGCAACATGCTAACGAAACATTTAGAAAGACAATTCACAAATATCACTAAAAATATCATGATATCATGGATCATGTCAGTTATTATCGCTCCATCTGCCATTTTTCGCTATTGTTCTTGTTTGCTTACCTGCATAAAGTCTGATGATTCGGCTGTACTGCTCCAGATGTTACTGGCTGCCCTTGTCTAATGCCTTTCATAATGTTGGGAACATGGGCTGGCATATGCAAATATTGGGGGCGTACACCCCGACTGTTATGTAACAGTCTGTGTTATGTTGAGATTCACCTGTTCTTCTGAGGTCTTTTAAACAAATGAGATTTATATAAGAAGGAGGAAACAATGGAGTTTGAGACTTACTGTATGTCATTTCCATGTACTGAACTCTTGTTATTCAACTATGCCAAGGTAAATTCAATTTTTAATTCTAGGGCACCTTTAAAAGAAATGAGTTCATACAACTCAAAACAATGAAACAGTTCAGTTTATTTGAAATATGTCAGTGCTGTGAACTCAAAAGAAAAAGGATGTTCTAAATACTCATAACAGTTAATTTAACTGAACTAATTTGTTTAATTTAAGTTTGTCCTACTCAAACCAATAACTATTCTGAGCGGAGAATGAGTAAACATTTACATATACTACCAACATTGTAACAATACAAAGGAGGTTGAAAATCGGCAAAGTTACACTTTAAGGTAAACTACCTCTGTGCATGTGAAATGAGTAACAGCACTTAGTTATGGGCTCATGGGTTTCCTGTTGGGTCAATTATAGCCTGCACTGCCCCATCCATAACAGCTTCTTTGCAAAGCTGCATTACACCGTGACAGGATCACAAAACAATCTGCTCTGAAATGTGCCACAGAAACAGTTGAGGCTGGATTGAAATCATCAGGGACCTTGTTAAAAATAAACTTCAGCCACTTGTTTCTTTATGCAAAGCTGGTGGTGTGACCCCACATACAGAAACACCACAGTGTTTGGCAAACTTCCCCCCACATCTTACATTAATTATATGCTAGTTTAGACTTTTGATTAAAGGCATAAAGAGAAGCTTATTCTGGCAAAAAAGTGACTGCTTGAATTGTTTGACTGACTTGTAAAGTGACCAACAACAATTCATTTTGTTTTTATGTGTGTTTACAGGCGGACTAGCCGAACCCAGAATAATAGACCAGTCAGGAAAAAAATAAATAAATAAAAAAAGAATGAATGAATGAATGAATGAATGAATGAAAAATAATATTTAAATAATGCCTCAGCAGTATCAGTCAGTGACCAGCTTAATAGAAATCATCATAAAAATATGGGTGCACATGTATTACTTTTGAATGCACAAAAATTATGATTAATTTTACAGATAAGAAAATAATTCTAACAATGTTTCTGAGATGATGGAATGCAGATTTTGTAATGCTCTTAATATGGGACTCTAATGTCAGATGACTGTCAAAAATCACACCAAGGTTACAAATTTGAGTAGATGGGAAAACAACACTACCATCCATAATCAAATTAAAATGGCTACCTTTATGAATAGCAGCTGGTGTGCAAACAAGTAGAACCTCTGTCTTGGAACAATTTAATTGTAAAAAATTATGGTACATCCACATTTTATTCCCTGCACACACTCCGAGAAAATAGCAGAGGAGCTGATGTAAATTTGGGTATCATCAGAATAAAAGTGATACCCCAAACCACATTTCCTAATGATTTGCCCCAAAGGAAGCATATAAATGCTAAACAACATAGGACCTAAGACAGATCCCTGAGGGACACCATGGCAGACCCGAGAACAAACTGAGAATGATATTTAAGGTAAGATTTAAACCAAGACATCAACCCCCATTTTCACAGACAAGGCTTAAGTTAGTCCTAGACTAAAATGCATGTTTGAGCTGTTTTAACTGAAAGCAACTTGTACTGATATATTTTAAAATATGTCAGTGTCATTGTTTTGTCTCAAGATGTACACCAGTACACATTTTTTTTTTTTTTTTCCCTAAAAAAGCTACTTAAGTGTACTAATTGAACTAAGGCCTAATCCTGGTTTAGGCTAAGCCCTGTGTTATGATCACCAGTTGGAGTGTCCTAGTTAGTCACTAGAGGGCACTCCAACCCGGACTGTTCCTCATCACACTTTTGGACTTCATTTCCCATAACCCACTTCCCGGACTCATTATCCCTTCATTGCACCCAGCTGTCTTGAGTTTTGTCATTAGCATCTGTCTATTTACACTGAGTTGTTTCTGCTTTTGTTTGTCGAGTGTTAATTTGTGTTACGTGCACTTCTGTTTTCCTGCTTCTCTGTTTTGCATATGGACTGTTTACGTGGATGTTTGACCCTGGCCTGGATGGATTATGATTTTGAATTACCTGATTAAAACTGCATTTGGATCTTACCTTCTCGTCTCTGTGCCATTTCGTGACACCCTGTCTGTGAAACCCGGCCCAAGTGTTTTGTTTTAGGCACATAGTTTATTATAAAAGAAATGTGTTTGCAGGTTTACCAACGGTATATGGGAAAAGTATTATTTTCCAAGCTTGACCAAACCTTTGGATGTCCCGTTTGCCGCCTTTTATTCCTGTCAACATGGAGCTCCGTTATTTCTTGTGTGCGCTATTTTTATGTAAAGCGTTGCTCTTAATCAAGCAACCGCGTGAATTTGTAGCATATTATTGCTGGAAGGCATAAGGAAAAGACAGGCACAGGAAACTGACCTTTTCAGTGGCTGTGCATCTCTAAGGAGCATCTCAATACTACCCCTGCCTCCTCCAAAAAGCAGAAGTGTGTGGATGAAGGTCCGTAGTAATGATACACTGAGTTCCTTCAGTGCATTTAATAAATGTTGTTTCAGTTTTACTCCAGTTTGATTTTGCCGCCACCACTTTGCATTCTGACGACCCCTGGCCTCTTGATGTGATGATGTAGACACAAAGTAATCGGTTTACATGGTAGAATTTTTATTTTGTTCAGTTTATAGAAAGGTTTATCCCACCCCTCTCAAACCGATTACAATTCCATTTGGTTTGGGGATTTTCATTCTGATTGAGGTGTTTATATGGAGCATTTTCAATCAGATTGGACTTTTAAACCAATTACAATGCTTCATGTAAACACACCCACTGAGAAGGAAATTTCTGCAGCATAAGCAGTTAAACATTAACGTTTCGATGGGATGTTATAGCATGCCGGTCCGTTATTGAACCATCATGTACCCGGAACATGATGTTGAACAGAACAAAACTGTGAATGGTCACTTTACATGTCAGTCAAACAGCCTCTTCCTGACTCAGTGGGTGGTCATTGGTCAATTGCAATGAGTATAGAGCCCAGACCTTATGCTGTTAGGCAAAGGTCTGATACACAAGAGTAATGATGCATGCTGCAGAGCTTTAGTGGTCAGTCACCACTTTGCCATCTGTAGTTTCTGCTGTCTGTATTTTGATTACTCTGGCCAAATAAAGGAAGATGAAGTTATGTAAATATTTATAAGCTTGTAATGTCTGTGCAGTGACCAAAACAATCTTCTGCCACGCTCTTCCCATTGCTGAGAAAAAAAAAAAAAAAAAAAAAAAAAACTCCTGAAAGCAAACATCCACAGGAACTCTCTGCCTTATCTCTTAAACATAAGCAATCTTGCAGGCTCCACAGTCAAAATCATTGTATAAGTAAAGGATAAAGGTGTCCTATTATCCTTTTTCTATCTGTTGTGCAAAGTTACAAAGCACAAAGTCACTCCAAAGAGACTCATTCTGTATAGCGGTGTCTCTGTTTCTGAACTCCCTGAAACACCTCCATTGTACAGTAGTCCTGAGTTTTCCCCAGGGAACGAATGCGTCACAATATTCCTCATTTAAATAATTCCCATCCAAGGCATATGCAAAATAAAGGGACGAGGTCTGGTTGCATTGCATTAGTAGTGTGTTGAAACTCCTTATGGCGTGACATTTCCAAAACATGCTCGAAATGGTTGACCAATCACAACACACTGGTCCAGCTGACCAATTAGAGCACATTTCACTTTTCAGAAGGAGGGGCTTTGTAGAGATAGGAACTAAACAGGGGTGCGTTTCCCAAAGCGAACTATGGTCGCAAGTTCCGTCGTTACCAATAGAGTTCAATGGGACTTACGACCATGGTTCACCAACGATGCTTTCGGGAAACGCACCCCAGAACATTACTGACAGACTGGGAAGAGAGGAGCTGCGACAATATAAAATATACGGCAGCGGCTATTTGCACTAAGTGAAAACAGCGATATATTCTATTTACACCAATGTAAAAGAAGCAGTTCTTTGCAAAAAGTGTATATAGTAATTAGATGCTGTCTGTATACTTTGTATTGGCAGATAGTATTTGCACCTAAATGTATTTGTACAACAGGATTTGATATTGTGTAAATGATTATATTTATTAAAATTATAAATGAATTGCCTTATTGGGAGAATAAACCCCTCCCTACACCTTCCCCTAACCCTACCAAATAAATATACCAAATAAATACTTTTAAAACACTTATTAGGCAGTTTGTTTCCACTTTTATAAAATTTTTTGTCATTTTTATTGAAAATAAATGCCTTTCTGATGTGATGGGAAAATGGAGAAGAGCGAGCTCGGCAAAAGGTGGATTCGAACCCGGGGGGGGGGGCATTCAAGCATGAAAACCTGTTCTAGTAGACCACAAAAACAAAATCAAAACTTTGGGCATAGTCAGACGCCTTTAATTCATAGTGAAAGATGAACTAATATTTGTAATAAAATGTGGTTGTTGTTAATACCAAACAATGTCTCATAAAATTCAAACTATGCTAAAAACAAGCTGAAAAAACAAGCTTTGCTTGAATGCTTAAGCCCGGGGTATACTTCGGTCGTCCGCGTTCATGCACCGTCCGCATGACGTAATTTTTGTCATGCAGAGGGCCCGCGGCCGGCCGCACACCCTGGCCGCGTGCAGCCCAAATTTCGAGACCGCGCGGACAGTCCGTGTGCAATAGCGCATGCGCAAGCAGTATAGAAGAGTCCACTAGGTGGCAATACGCACAGTACTGAGCACAGTGTTCAGCCGTCGAAGAAGAGTGTGAAAAGACCGGTTTAAAAACAACACGCTTGAAAAAACAGAAAACATGACAATGGACGGCGAACTTGACCAGAGTTTGAGCGAAGAGGTTAGAAAGTATCCACATTTGTACAATTCATGTTTGAAAGAGTACAAAGACGTGTTTAGGGCGGCAAATTCATGGAGGAAGATAAGTAAAAATATGGGAAAGGATGCACTACTTTCCTTCTCCGATCATGCCCAGTGAATGTCCCGTTGATGACTAGTGCTGCCCTCCGATGTCTGGTAGAGCATAGAAAAAAACTGTACTGCGCATGTGTCGAACGCGGTCATCCGCGCGCATCCGTTTTGTAGTATACTTTGAATGTTTCGCGGACGTGACTGCGCGTGACGCGTCCGGGCACAGAAAGTGTAGTATATCCGGGGCTCCCCACTACCACACTTGAGCAGTCTAAATAGCTTGGTGACTAGCTTAAACCAGTAAATGTTACCTGTTCCCTTGGTTTTGTATTTCTTAGTTTTGTTATATGGACCTTTATTTTGAAGTGTTTTATGTTCCCATTGTTCCGTTCCCACTTCTTGTGTTTAGTTCCTCTTTTACTTTGTTCCCATGGTTTCCCTTGTTAGTCACCATAGGGATTTATCAGTCTCACCTGTGCCTTGTTATCCTCTTGTTAGCCTGTTTTAATGTCGTTGTCTTTACACCCAATGCAAAGCTGTTGCATTTCCCATTCTCCCTGTGGATTATTCACATCTTATTCACAAGTTTTCATGTTTAGTTTATAGTTCTTTGCTTTCCCGTTTTGGATTATCTTTGTACGGCATACTGTAACAGTAACACCATCTTAGGCTTTTTTATTTTTATTATTCCAAATAGAAGTTATGTACCAAATCTGAATAACTATTAGCCTCCTCAAACGCTGTGGTGCCATCACCTTTATTTACTCAGGTCTCTGGCCTTAAAAATGCATAAAGTCATGAGATACTTAATTAGAAGCACGTTTAGCACGGCTGTGACACTTTAAAGTCGCTGAACGTGTTTGCACGCCGATCTGTTGGAATTAGTTTGTGAATCCATCCAAATTAGCCTTTTGACCAGCCTTTAACTGCTGTCTCCTTAATTACATGGCTGTTTACGCAGTATGTGTGGTCTGTTTACACTGACGCTCGCACATGAGTGAAAAACCCACCGGTAATAATTGAGTTCTATTTGAAAGGAAAATAAGCAAATGCCTGGTAAATTTCAAAGAGTAATATTTGCTTTGGAATCCATGTACGACTCGAGTCTGTAGGGAAAGCCCGTCTACGTGCTGCAGAGAGATTTTTTTATTTATTTTTGTTAATAACCCTAACCTTAACCCTAAGGAAGGTTATCCAAGTGAACATAATGATCATTTGAAGTCATTTTAAAATGTAAGGTATTTATTATACACATGCTGAAGAGGACATTTTAAACATGACATGGCTAGTTGATATGAGAAATGAAAGCTCTAGCGCAAGTTCTGCAGGAAGACTCAATGTTACGTCACCTATTAGTTTAGATCTAACCAATCATTATCTTAACACTTGGAGTATAAAAGATCGGTACTTACACATGTCTGAGTCCGCAGATGCTGACGCCAACCTTCACCTCCATCTTCCCCACCACCACCAGGATGGTCCCTGTCCATACCTCCCAGGGGGTCGGCTATGCCCCTGCCTTCATCTTTCAGGCAGGAAATGCAGAGTCGGCACCCCTTTAGGATGTGAGCTACGGACGGGGCCTACGCCAAAGAACTTTCTTACAATATTTTGCTTGCTGGTTGTTAATAAATATCATTATTAAGTTATCTTGCCTCCCGAGTCTTTCTGGTAGAACTAAAATGCTGATGTGGCTGCATATGAATGTCTACAAATGTAATTGAGAAATCTGACTTTTTCCATGTTAACTGCTATAATTGGGTCTCCGGTGCAGAAAACGTGAAAAAGGACAACACAGTAACTTTGTTTTGGTAAGACTTTCTCTGCAAGCATGTGAGCTGCTCAGATTTCGCTCCCCTAGTGACATAGGAAGGGCACCTTATTATAATATTGCCACCATTAATCTGCATATTTCCACCCATGGCACCACCATTTTGTTTTTTGCACCAAAACATGCAACAAAGGGGGTGAGGCCATGTTGGGCTACTTTAGAGAAGAGGAAGAGTTTAACATGACGGCACATGCTAGTGGATGAGTTGAATCAACTCCACAGCAACTACAAAAATTCATCCACTAACCATTCAGAAATGTCCAGTTTCATTCTTAAAGTTGTAACTTCTTCCTGAGTCTCTCCATCAGTGTCGACTCCGGTTTGAACAATGTAAGGCTGAACACCGTTACTGACAATCCTCATTTTGGCTGCGTGAGATTCTCCAGCTTTGTTGTTGTTGAGCTGTTAAAGCTCCGCCCTCTTCTGGAAAGTGGGCCGGGAGCAGCAGCTCATTTGCATTTCAAGGGACACACACAAAAACGGCGTGTTTTTGCTCACACCCAAATGGGGGCAAATTTGACAAGCTATAATAAATGATCTGTGGGGTATTTTGAGCTGAAACTTCACAGACACATTCTGGGAACACCAGAGACTTATATTACATCTTGTAAAAAGGAACATAATAAGTCCCCTTTAAAATATTTGACACAAAATGTTCACTTAAATCAATATTTCAAGTCCATTTATTTTCTTATTTTGCAATCTAAACATTTTTAGGGTGATACAAAAGCAATTTGGTCATGATCACCATGTCAAGGTGACTATACATTACTCCTTTCTTATTTAAAAATGCTCCATGGCATTAAAACAGATGTATAGCATAGAGGTCTTTTTTCATTTTCCAGAACATTCACAAGTGGACAATTATAGAGCCTCCAGATGGAGAAAAGACTGACAGATATGGTTTGACTGGGACAACCTTTAGCATCCCTCGCAATAAAGCAGAGGCTTCGCTCGGGTGACCTTCTATCAGGTCCAGGCCTAAGCACATAGTCAACAAGTGCCCTGTAAATGCTTTACGAGAGCAGGCATACTTTCCAGCGCACTCCCCTCATCAGATAACCCGCTCACGCTGCAAATTCCCCTGATGACATGGGCCATGAGAAGTTGATGGCCGCAATGATATCTGGAACAAGGTGTTGCAACCAAAGAATGCCTGACTGGTTAAAGATTTCTCTTGCTCGCCAGATAAAGGGCAATTCTGTTTCATTGCTGTCTCAGACTTATCTACGAGTCTGACAAGTCAACTCGGATACCATCAAGCATCCATCTCGCTCACGGTTCTATTTTCATTGGTTGCTTAGTCGTGTCTAGTGTCGCTTGCCTTATCTAACTTAGAGCGATTCAGTTTTTGTGAATCTTGCACTTGATTTACTCAATGCTACAAGGAAAAAAAAAAAAAAAATCCATAGAAAAATGGAAAAGGTACTGGTAAATTTCTGCAAAGATTTCATTTTACCAACATTTCCTTCAATCCCAAAACAATGCATAATTCAAAATGCAGACAGTAGATTGGTCTCTATATTTATAGACTTTACTTAAATCGTAGCAATCAATTAATTCAGAACTTGACATTGGATTATCTGGGAGTCGCTGGCCTTTTAAAATGACTGCATATCATTTACACACTGTCTGCTAAAGTTACTCTATAATTCTCTGAACGTAAAGCACATGACTGCTGTATAGGTTTCTGTTCTCACAGTGCCAGACATGCTTTCGTCAACAGCCCAAGCCAAAAACTCCATCCTGCGCTTCCAGGCATATAAATTAATTAATTTAAATGAAGGCACACTAAGCTGCACTCATCCCTAATGACGGTCCTGTGGGAGGACTCGCGTCCAAGAGGGAGTTGAGAATAAATCATCTGGATCTGTATTATTAAGTAGAGGTGTAAACACTGATTATACACCACAACTTTCCAACTTTCCAACAGCTTGTAAAGAATAATGAGAGTTTGATATATTGACATTATGCCAAATAAAAAAGTGCTATTTAAATATTCTGATCACTTTTCTAAGAACTTAATAGTATTGGACAGTGAGTGAGGTTGGGAAACCTAACAATTCCAGATTCAATTCAGACTTTATCACTTTGCTTAACATAATTATAATAACAAGTAAGAACACACTGATCAGGGGTGCGTTTCCCAAGGCCAACTATGGTCGAAAGTTCCGTCATTACCAACACAACTCAACGGAACTTGTGACCATAGTTGACTAATGACGCTTTTGGTAAACGCACCCCTGAAGGCTGTTTGTTTCTTGCTGTGTGCAACCAATGAGGACAACGCATCAGAAAGCAGTTTAGAATATGTATTTTCTCCCCATTATTTGTCATCACATTCAAGATGTGAATTTCTCTTATGGAAGAACTGCAATTGTTACCTTAAAGGTGCCCTCGAATGAAAAATTGAATTTATGTTGGCATATTTGAATAACAAGAGTTCAGTACATGGAAATGATATACAGTGAGTCTCAAACTCCATTGTTTCCTCCTTCTTATATAAATCTCATTTGTTTAAAAGACCTCCGAAGAACAGGCGAATCTCAACATAACACCGACTGTTACGTAACAGTCGGGGTGTACGCCCCCAATATTTGCAAATGCCAGCCCATGTTCCCAACATTATGAAAGGCATTACACAAGGGCAGCCAGTATTAATGTCTGGATGTGCACAGCTGAATCATCAGACTAGGTAAGCAAGCAATAACAACAGCGAAAAATGGCAGATGGAGCAATAATAACTGACATGATCCATGATATCATGATATTTTTAGTGATATTTGTAAATTGTCTTTCTAAATGTTTCGTTAGCATGTTGCTAATGTACTGTTAAATGTGTTTAAAGTTACCATTGTTTCTTACTGTATTCACGGAGACAAGAGCCGTCACTATTTTCATTTTTAAACACTTGCAGTCTGTATAATGCATAAACACAACTTCATTCTTTACAAATCTCTCCAACAGTGTAGCATTAGCCGTTAGCCACGGAGCACAGCCTCAAATTCATTCAGAATCAAATGTAAACAATATAACAGTATACAATACTCACATAATCCGACGCATACATGCCGCATGCATGACGAACACTTTGTAAAGATCCATTTGAGGGTTATATTAGCTGTGTAAACTTTGTTTAGGCACTGTTTAAGGCAAGCGCGAGCTCCGTGGGCGGAGAGCACGAGATTTAAAGGGGCCGCAGCCTGAATCAGTGCATAGTTAATGATGCCCCAAAATAGGCAGTTAAAAAAAATAATTAAAAAAAATATATGGGGTATTTTGAGCTGAAACTTCACAGACACATTCAGGGGACACCTTAGACTTATATTACATCTTGTAAAAAAAACGTTCAATGGCACCTTTAAGCTGCTTTGTTGGGGTAGCACATTACAAGTAACGTAAGTTAAGTAATCAGATTACTTTTAAATTTATAACAAAATATTAGAGTTACTTTGTCAAATAAGTAATACAAGTTACTTTGTTTTCCCATTCACTGACTGTCCGCGTGTTGAGAGAAATTGTAAGCGCAGAGGTGTTATATGCACTGTGTCAACATGACTGTAATTGTAGTTCTAGACTAAATGTGAGCATTTACTCATCTCACTTGCACAAAAAGGTTTAGTATTCCTT
Source organism: Megalobrama amblycephala (assembly GCF_018812025.1). NCBI lineage: Eukaryota > Metazoa > Chordata > Actinopteri > Cypriniformes > Xenocyprididae > Megalobrama > Megalobrama amblycephala. The sequence continues at coordinate 33,179,407 of NC_063065.1, forward strand.
AAAATGAATAAAAACAGTGAATCTTTTTATTATTTTTTCATTATTTCTTTATTGCTGAAGAGTGTTGAACTTTCTTCTCCTGCGTCTTATTCTTCTTTAATCCAGAATGGCAGCACAGCTGAAAGGTTTGTTTGAGCTGCGCCCTCTACTGTACAGGTGTGAATTTGCATTTCCTTCAGCCTGAAGCTTATTCATTTTATTTTTGGTGTGAAAGGGCCTTTACATTTGCCGAAAAATTAACTTTTTGTTATTAAAAAAACAATCAAGCAGACATCCTTCTGTATTCAACCTACGAAAAAAAGTGCTTCTTTTTTCATGAGTTGAATATGGAAGGCGTAGAATGCAGTGTAAGCGTTTTGAACTGCAAGAAGAGCTACACTTTCTTCGTTAGTTGAATACAGAAGGCGGTCTGGCGGAAGCTAGATATTTTATTTTATGACTTGTTAAATATGGGTATTTTTCTTACTCAAACGCATCACTTCAGAAGGCCTTTATTACAGACAGAGTCGTGTGGAGTATGTTTTTAATGAATGGATGCACTTTCTTGAGCTTCAAACTTGTTGCCCCTGTTCACTGTCATTATACAGCTCGGATACGTCAGTATATTTATTAATATAACTCAGATTGTGTTCATCAGAAAGAAAAAAAAAATACTTGAGGGTGATCTTTGGGTAATATAATCCTTCAAGTATCACTTCATGTCATTGCTTCATCTGTCATATTAATAAGTGCAAAAAAATCAAAACAAAAAAAAACAATCAGATGATGCATTGCATTTTTCCCGGCTCAATCATGTTTGTTCTCATTGAAAAAAAGGCCTTTATCAACAAACAATTTCATCAGTGATTTCATTATAATAAATGCAGGGCTGCTCTCCTTGGTTCTATTGAAAAACAGAGAACACAGACGTCTCTTGGTGAAAGACATGCGATGAATACTATCGTGAACTGGCTGGCCCGAGAGCTGTAACTGTACCTTGAACACATGTTTTTGCTGAGGAGCTGAAAGATGGCACTCCCAGGGCCAGAGCTGACTGCTTCTAATCTTGAACAAATATAAAACTGATTTACCTCCACTACTCCTGTTTTCCGCATGCGAAAAGGACACAAAAGAGATGTTGAGGCAGCAGCAAATTGTTTATTTTCTTTGGAACATTCCAGCTGTCGACAGATATTCCCCTCGCCCAAAACGCCTGTAACATTTCTCCACACTAAGATCGTGACATGCTCTACCTTTGTTTCATGAGTCCTTGCTCTTAACATGTCCATTTCTGTGGGGTGTACAGTGGTAAAAATCCAAAAATCGACCTTTTCCCCCATGTCATATTTATAAAAGTTTCAGAAAGGTTTGCAGATCTATTTTTAAAAATGGCTGAGATTTTCACTTTCACTCACTCAGGCTTTCAAACTCTCTGCTGGCACAGAGCGCTTCTCAACAAAATGCCACAGTAACCAGATCGTTGCACACGCGAGTCCTGTTACAACTCCATTAATGATACCAGATGACCCACGTGCTGCTCTCAAGAGAAGATTCCAACAAAACGTATCTGCATGCATGATGTCATTTCAACTTTAGACTGAACTAAACTAAGATGGCTCTAGTTCTGCAACATGAGCTGTATTCTTACAGTTAGATTTGTTTTGCATTGTAATTCTTCCAGTCTAAGACACTCAGTTGAGTTCTGAGAATTCAGACTATTTTGGCACTGAACATGGCGCCATAAAACTGATACGTATTGGAATGGACTTGTCACTCAGCAATTCCAGGAGGCAATAAAGAACTGTGCAGGTCCCAGAAGGCAATATTTCAGTCATCAGCCCTCTCTGGAAGGAGGACAGGGATTTATCCAGAGGGAGCAAAGGTCAGAATTCAGCTCTGCATCTCCTGAGCCCCTGCCTTATAAATGACTTCTATTAGATAGATAGATAGATAGATAGATAGATAGATAGATAGATAGATAGATAGATAGATAGATAGGATGTTCTGGCTGGTTGCTAGGGTTTTCTGGGTATTTTTCATGACTTTTTTGGGAGGTTGTAAAGGCATTGGTAGGTCAGTCCTAGTGTATTTTGGTAAGTTGCTAAGGTGTTGCATAGTTGTTAGGGCATTTTTAAGGTTGCTAAGGTGTTGCTATGTAGTTGATAGGGTGTTCTGGCTGGTTACAATGGTGTTGCTAAGGTGTTCTTGGTGGTTGTGTTGTTGGCTATTACTGGTCTGTTTTGTAGTGTGTTTTGGATGGTTGCTTAGGTGCTTTTGTTGACTCTTGGATTTGGCAAAAGCTGATAGATAGCTAAGACCTGCAAAAAAAAAAAAAAAAAAAATCTTATTGGATTTCATGTTGACCTGTAGTAATGCATGAGAGAAACTGCCTCTAGTGTTTTCCAACATCTATTGGCTTGTGTTTTCCTGTGAAATGAAATTGTTCCCACTGAACTCTGACCCCCCACCATGTATTTTATTCTGTTGGTGCACCAGGTGCAATATATATATAAAGTGTCAATCATATCTCTGTACAGCTAAATGTGATAACATACATACTTTGTACACCAGGCCAAATTGAAATGGGGAAAAATATGTCCTCTGTTAGGAATACACTGGTCCTGTTGAAATAGGAAAGGAAAGCAAATACATAAAATGACAAGCAAATAACACATTGCTGAAATAAAGTGAGAAGGAAAGAGGTGGGAGAAGGCGAGAAAAAGAAACATGGAAAAACATGAAGAAACAGTTCACGAGGCCAGCTGGAGGTGGCGGGCTGGCCCCTGCCGGGGCCTGTTCCCATACACTGTGTTAATTTGTCTGTTTGACAGACTCAGTGGACAGCCTGCTGGAAGTCTGCCCAAATTGCTCAACTATTTCCTGAATGGGACTCCCTCCTGGCCCCTTTGCCTCCTCTTCTCGCTCTCTCTATCTCTAGATCTCTCTCTGTCCTCCCCTCTGCTCTATCGAACCTGCCTCTTTGACCAAGGTAAAAACCTTTTGTCATGTTTTTCTTTGAATGGTTGCTAGGGTGTTGCTATGGGGATCTAAATGGTTACTTTAAAAAAAAAAAAGGCCCTAAATCTCTGTAAATCTTTTGGCCTCTAGATATTGTCCTTTCATCAATGCAGTTTGAAGAGATTGTTTTGCTTGTTTTATCATCTGCCAAGTTGGAGTTCACCTCTCTAAGCCACATGGTATAATCCATATCTTTAGGTCAAATGACGATCAAATTCAAAACCATAAAGGAGTGGTCATATGTATGAAATGTTCGAGGCAAAAAAGATCCATTGTCTATTGTCAATAGTGTAGCAATGCAAAAAGCACCGCTCACACAGAGGTCACATCCAAAACAAGCAGCTTCCTGTTGGTCAACACAGCAAATTCACATTGAACCTGATGCGAAATCTGCATGGACCATTGCTAGTACAAAGGTGTTTGGGCAGCTGGAACGAATTTTCCTGAGAGTTTGCTTTGTCAAGCTATTTCATACTCCCAAAACTAACACTAAACGAACTTCGTTTTGGCCTGATTTTGCCTGATTTTGTTCATAACATCAGTGCATTCTTCGATTTTGAAGAGAGAAGAAATAGAGATACAGGATCACTGGACTACAAATAACAATACCTTCCAAAGGATCCTAAAGCTAGGAAAGTGGTTATTTATTTCCAACTATCTGAATGTCTCAGTAGAGGATTAGCCTATTTGTTTTTTTTCGGTACAGTTCACTAAAGGATTCTTTGGTAAATCAGTAGCAATTTCTGTCCAGGCTTTGCAAACAATCTTTTACTGTAAGATATGGACCCAACAGTAATGCCTTTTCTCTTTTCACAATTAGTTAATCTTGACAGCGGTAATAGTAAAAAGACATAGTAAAAGATTTTGAGAGAGTTCCACATATTTCATATGCAAATATGTTAGCCAATCATAACAGAGGGCATTTACATTGAAGTCTCACAGCAGACACGCCCCTTCCAAAAAAAAAAATCAGGGTAGAAAATGGCTTTTTATTTCTAAATTATGATTTTTTATGTAAAAAGCATACTAACATCATAAGTGCACCTCAGGCATTATTATAAAATAATAATAAATAAAAAAATCATGACCCATTTAAGTCCTAAGCCATTTTTCCATTGCAAGTGTATTGATTCCCAAGATTGTGAGCTTGAATTTCAATCTGAGTAATCTTTCAACTCCAGTCACAAGAACAAATACCGGACCAAACTTTCAGATACATCAGGAAACAATCGGTACATCTCAGAAGCATCATAAAAATTCTTGAGGAACACTGAAAGATCCTTTAGGACAGTCCTAGATCTAGATCTTGCAGGCATTATAATGTGAAAACATTGCACTGACCATCCTGTACTGGATGTTGAAGCAAAAACCTTTAATGGGGTCATGAATTGAGAAATCAACTTTTCCTTAAGCTTTCGATATATAAGAGATCATCGTACTATAAGAATATCCTGTAACGTTTCAGAACTGAAAACATCCTTGTTAGTCCAATAAAAGCTTTAATTGACACCAGGCCCAGCAAACGACTGATTCTAGAATGTGCCTATCTATAGACAGGTGAAACTCCGCCTCCACAGAAGAAATCACACCTACTTCATCATTGCAATATTAGCCCCGCCCACTGATGTGTTCGTGAGATGAGGAGGAGAGAAGAGTGATACAGGACTAAAAATAACATTACCTTTCAAAGGATCCTAATGCTAGAAATATGATTATTTATTTTCAACAATGTGAATGTCTCAGTTGAGCTTTATTTATTTGTATTTGGTACATTTCACTGTGGATTATTTGGTAAATCAATAGCATTTCAGTGCAGGCTTTGACAACAGATTTACCTAAATTAACTGTGTTCATTCTAATGACTGATCTGATATGTAATGATTCATGTACAGTCAGATGTTCTTTGTCTATGTGTCAGTAAATCAAACCAGTGACTAAACGCTCAACTTCACCTTGTTTCTCTTAGTAGGATGAAAATAATCTGTTATTTAAATGGTGATTAAATTATATATAGAAAGTGATCAAAGAACGCTCCCTTTACAATCGCTGGAGCTGTCAATCAAACAACGCAAGTTAATTAGTGACTGAGTTCTGGACTCGTGCCAAAACTCCCGTTTTATTTAACGAATCTCTTAGTTACGTCACGTTTGCACTGTTAGTTATGATGCAACCTTTTATACCACAAAATGTAATGCTATAATTAACACTTTTAACGATTAGTTGAGAGCTGTAATAGTAAAAATGTGCTAAAAGTTTTCAAGAGAGTAAACTTATTTCTATTTTTTATATGCAAATATGTTAGCCAATCAGCAGTGTGTGTTTACACACCCCTTAAAACAGAGCGTTCAAATAAGAGGGCTAAAATCAGGGTAGGAAAAATGCCATTTATTTCTAATTTTTTTGATGTAAAAAGCATACTAACATTATAAGTGCATCCCAGGAAACATATATCAATAAAACAATGCAGTTCATGACCATATTTAAACTGAGAGATGGCCACCCTGCTAACAACACAAGCATGTGTTGGTGGTGACATATTTTTTTTATTAACTTATAGCAAGCTTTCTCAGCATCTTTATGTCGGTTAGCTCAACAAATCCGCATGACCATTTTGAATCGGTGCATTGGTAGCAATGGTAAATGTAAACACACTTAAGAATGATCTATAGTAATTGTTCCCAGCTTCTTCTGAAAGGCCTTAATGGTCAACAGATTGGATATGCTGGTCCACCAGCTAGAAATTAAACCAAACCAGAAGAAAACAGTCTGTCCCAAATTGGAAAGACTTTTCACCAGGCCACTACCCCAGCAAGACCCCAAATGTGTAATTTACACCACTTCAGACATATCTGGACACTTGGCAGTTTGCTAAGTTGGAAGAGCATTGCACTCGATTCGGTAAGTCGCCACCCTGTGCCTTTGACTGTTTGGGGAACTCAATGAACACTTCTTGTGGCAGTGGGGAAATGAGACTGTGAGGTAATACAGGGTCAGGGGAGTATTTGAGGGTCTCAACATCTGCCATCTCTTAGTGTTTATGGAATTAGAAATATTATAGAGCAGAAGGAAATTAATTGGCGACACAGATACTGCAATTGCAGTCCCTAATGTCTGGTGTAATGCCTTTGGAACGCCCTGCTGCACATATTCATATTCACAGCCTTGTATAATGCTGTCACAAACCCAATGGACTCCATGAAGTGTCTTTTTTTCCCCTCACAGGAGTGACCGCTGCTCGTTGCTTAATGACTACAGGATTGACAGCGTGTCTAGGCGCAGCCACGGGGGTCATCTAATGAAGCCCAGCTGACCACCAGACGCCAATTAAAACTTCTTAAAATTATACTCCAACTGACACAGCTCTACAAATACCCAGACTGCACTGCCCGGTAACAGTTTGTGATTAGAGATCAGTTAATAATTTTAGCACTTGTGTATTATGGTTCTCTGCAACTAATACAGGATTACAGAGGTTAAATAAAGGTGAATATGGTTGGGAATGGTGCCCAGTGCAGTTTTACTAGATGGGATGCGACTTAATGAGTGAAATTTGACCCAGCGCTAAATTCTGGTGATGTTTAATTTGATGTTTGTCAGTATCTGACTTCCTTCATAACACATCACTGTTGAGTTTTCTGAAGTTAGCAATTCAAGCTTAGAACTGAGAGGAAAGCAGCATGCCAACTTTTATTTCTTATTATGTAAAATAATAAGAGATGAGAAGTGATGAGATAATTCTAATGTTGGTTTCATGCTGTTTAAAATGACTTTCGTTGTCACAAATCCATGCTACTTTTCAATCTTTCGTTCCAACCATCTGGCTCTGTTCTGGTATTTAATGCTCTCTTGTCATCCATCGTTCCATCGTTCCATCGTTCCATCGATCATTCCATCCATCGTTCCATCCATACATCCATCATTCCACCCACCCACCCTTCCATCCATCCATCCATCCATCCATCCACCCTTCCATCCATCCATCCATCCATCCATCCATCCATCCATTCATCCTTCCATCCATCCTTCCTTCCATCCATCCATCCATCCATCCATCATTCCACCCATCCTTCCACCCACCCTTCCATCCATCCATCCATCCTTCCATCCATCCATCCATCCATCCATCCATCATTCCACCCTTCCTTCCACCCTTCCTTCCACCCTTCCTTCCACCCTTCCATCCACCCTTCCATCCACCCTTCCACCCTTCCACCCACCCTTCCACCCTTCCACCCACCCTTCCACCCACCCTTCCACCCACCCTTCCTTCCACCCTTCCTTCCACCCTTCCTTCCACCCTTCCTTCCACCCTTCCACCCTTCCTTCCACCCTTCCACCCTTCCACCCACCCTTCCACCCACCCTTCCACCCACCCACCCTTCCTTCCACCCACCCTTCCTTCCACCCACCCTTCCTTCCACCCACCCTTCCTTCCACCCACCCACCCTTCCTTCCACCCACCCTTCCACCCACCCTTCCACCCACCCTTCCTTCCACCCTTCCACCCACCCTTCCTTCCACCCTTCCACCCACCCTTCCTTCCACCCTCCCTTCCTTCCACCCTTCCACCCTTCCACCCTTCCACCCACCCTTCCTTCCACCCACCCTTCCTTCCACCCCCTTCCTTCCACCCACCCTTCCTTCCACCCACCCTTCCTTCCACCCACCCTTCCTTCCACCCTTCCTTCCACCCTTCCTTCCACCCACCCTTCCTTCCACCCTTCCTTCCACCCACCCTTCCTTCCACCCACCCTTCCTTCCACCCACCCTTCCACCCACCCTTCCACCACCCTTCCTTCCACCCACCCTTCCTTCCACCCACCCTTCCTTCCACCCACCCTTCCTTCCACCCACCCTTCCTTCCACCCTTCCACCCTTCCACCCACCCTCCTTCCACCCTTCCACCCACCCTTCCTTCCACCCTTCCACCCTTCCACCCACCCTTCCTTCCACCCTTCCACCCTTCCACCCACCCTTCCTTCCACCCTTCCTTCCACCCTTCCACCCTTCCTTCCACCCTTCCACCCTTCCACCCACCCTTCCTTCCACCCTTCCTCCCACCCTTCCTCCCACCCTTCCTCCCACCCTTCCTCCCACCCTTCCTCCCTCCCACCCTTCCTCCCTCCCACCCTTCCTCCCACCCTTCCTCCCACCCTTCCTTCCACCCTTCCTCCACCCTTCCTCCCACCCTTCCTCCCACCCTTCCTCCCACCCTTCCTCCCACCCTTCCTTCCACCCTTCCTCCCACCCTTCCTTCCACCCTTCCTCCACCCTTCCTTCCACCCTTCCTTCCACCCTTCCTTCCACCCTTCCTTCCACCCTTCCTTCCACCCTTCCTTCCACCCTTCCTTCCACCCTTCCACCCTTCCTTCCACCCTTCCTTCCACCCTTCCTTCCACCCTTCCTCCCACCCTTCCTTCCACCCTTCCTTCCACCCTTCCTTCCACCCTTCCACCCTTCCTTCCACCCTTCCTTCCACCCTTCCTTCCACCCTTCCTTCCACCCACCCTTCCTTCCACCCACCCTTCCTTCCACCCATCCTTCCACCCATCCTTCCTTCCATCCATCCATCCATCCATCCATCCATCCATCCACCCTTCCTTCCATCCATCCAACCTTCCATCCATCCATCCATCCATCCATCCATCCATCCATCCACCCTTCCATCCATCCACCCTTCCATCCATCCACCCTTCCTTCCATCCATCCACCCTTCCTTCCATCCATCCACCCACCCTTCCTTCCATCCATCCATCCTTCCTTCCACCCTTCCTTCCATCCATCCTTCCACCCTTCCTTCCATCCATCCTTCCACCCATCCACCCATCCACCCATCCACCCTTCCATCCATCCACCCATCCACCCATCCACCCTTCCATCCATCCATCCACCCTTCCATCCATCCATCCTTCCATCCTTCCATCCATCCATCCTTCCATCCATCCATTCACCCACCCACCCATCCTTCCACCCATCCTTCCACCCACCCATCCATCCATCCATCCATCCATCCATCCTTCCTTCCTTCCTTCCTTCCTCCCTTCCTTCCTTCCTTCCTTCCTTCCTTCCTTCCTTCCATCCATCCATCTACCCATCCACCCTTCCATCCATCCATCCACCCACCCACCCATCCTTCCTTCCACCCTTCCTTCCACCCTTCCACCCTTCCACCCACCCTTCCACCCTTCCACCCACCCTTCCACCCACCCTTCCTTCCACCCTTCCACCCTTCCACCCACCCTTCCTTCCACCCACCCTTCCTTCCACCCACCCTTCCTTCCACCCTTCCACCCTTCCACCCACCCTTCCTTCAACCCTTCCTTCCACCCACCCTTCCTTCCACCCACCCTTCCTTCCACCCTCCCTTCCACCCACCCTTCCTTCCACCCTCCCTTCCTTCCACCCTCCCTTCCTTCCACCCTTCCTTCCTTCCACCCTTCCTTCCTTCCACCCTTCCTTCCACCCACCCTTCCTTCCACCCTTCCTTCCACCCACCCTTCCTTCCACCCTTCCACCCTTCCACCCTTCCACCCACCCTTCCACCCTTCCTTCCACCCTTCCTTCCACCCTTCCTTCCACCCTTCCATCCATCCATCCATCCTTCCATCCTTCCTTCCTTCCTTCCTTCCTTCCTTCCTTCCTTCCTTCCATCCATCCACCCACCCACCCACCCACCATCCATCCATCCATCCACCCACCCACCCACCCACCATCCATCCATCCATCCATCAATCCACCCACCCACCCACCCACCCACCCACCCACCCACCCTTCCTTCCTTCCTTCCTTCCTTCCATCCATCCACCCACCCACCCTTCCTTCCTTCCTTCCTTCCTTCCTTCCTTCCTTCCTTCCTTCCTTCCATCCATCCATCCATCCACCCTTCCATCCATCCATCCATCCACCCACCCTTCCTTCCACCCTTCCACCCTTCCTTCCACCCTTCCACCCTTCCACCCTTCCTTCCACCCTTCCACCCACCCTTCCTTCCACCCTTCCACCCTTCCACCCACCCTATGAAATAGTCTGCTTGTATAGGTAAATTTTCCTCTCTGAATGATTTAAATATTGAAAAGTGACTATTTTCACATCTACCAGCAGGTAAAGTTGCAGGACTCATTTTGTCCCATGTCTCAAGAATCAGTGAGCTATTTATGTTTGCTAGGCTTGTCACGTGTGTAGTATTCTCTATTTCACACAGCCATCTCTGTTTATGACCCCCTGTCAACACAAGCAACTGTCTGCTTTCAAGCATTCACAGGCCAAAATAATTCCACACACACACACACACACAAAGATCAGCACTGTCAAACACACACACCACTCCTGAACGGTGAGCAGTTGGACGTCAGTGTCAGCTGAGGTTAGCAGAGAGCCTGAGGCAAGATGGCATAGTGAAACACAGACACACGGTGAGATGTGGACATACAAATACAAACACACACACACACACACACCAGCTGAACACCAGTTGTTTCCAGAATCTCTGGATTCCATCTATGGTCGCGGACGCAGTGGAAAACAATGCCATGAATAAATGATTAGAGGTGAACACACATTTGCACCTTGTGGTTTTAACACAGACTTTAAGGTGGATTTGCTCCATAAAGTCTACCTGAACTGTGCTGCTAGACCCTGTGTAGAGGGACTTTAAAATCTGTGGTTAATATCTGTCATGAATAATGCCACTTAAGCAAGATATTGTTCTGAGCAATAACTGCACATATTCAGAGCTCTAATATGTTATATGTAAATGTATAGGAGATTGTAAAAGTTATATGTAAAAGTTTAGGAGATTCTAGGATTTCATCAATGGGGGTCTGAGATTGAATTTGGATGTGATTATTTTGGATGATATTTTGGATTACATTATAAGTCACGGCACCATGTGTTTTTACAAAGATTTAAGCAATTTAATATATATATATATATATATATATATATATATATATATATATATATATATATATATATATATATATATATATATATATATTATACTATATTCAACACAATTTTTCAAGTCAGTTCAATATAATTTAAGTTGAAATGACCAAGCTGATTATACTTAAGTTCAGGTACTGCCTTAAATTATTTAAGTTTTTAAGTTGAAACAGGTGGATCACTCTCTCTCCTTTTTTTTTTTTTTTTTTTTTTTTTTTTTTTTTTACACTGTATTAAAGAATAAAATTGTCATTTTACCTACTGAGGTTATACTAAACCCGTATGACTTTTTTTTTTTCTTTTTTCTTTTATACATAAAAAGAGATACTTTGAAGAACTGCCAAGCCTCTGTTTTCCATATGATGCAAGTAAATGTTGATTTTTTACTGTAAAACAGTGTTATTTTTAATTATTTACATACTATTATAGTATTATAGTATTTATTAATATTTTGAATTAGTATATATATATATATATATATATATATATATATATATATATATATATATATATATTTTTTTTTATATATATATTTTCAGTTTTCATTTTAATTTACTTGAGGTTTCTGTTGTCATTTTTATTATTATTTTTTTTATTTAAAATGTTTCTATTTTGTTTCATTTATTTTTAATTTGTTTTAGTTTTAGTCATTCTATTACTTCAATTTAAATGTGTTATTTTAGTTAGTTGCCAAGTTTTACATCTAATATTTATATTTTATTTTCAATATCACTGCTGTAAAGGAGCAAAAATGATGAAATGCACACTAAAAATATCATAAAAGTAGTCCATAAAGCTAATTTCAAATCTCCTGAAGCCATAGATTTGTGTGAGGAATAGATTGAAATTTAAATTATTAAGTGATAATATTGCTCTCAAACCTCCTCTTTGTCTTTGTGAATATTGAAACACGACACATGAAAACAAGCTATGCCAAGTTTAATTCTGAACACAATTGGTTTGTATATGTTTCTTTGTCCTTTTTTGGAGCCCATTTAGATTGGTAAACAATACATGGTCTTTTAAGCTGGGCACTAAATAAACCGGCCTAGCAGGGATAACCTTCACAGAAAGATCTTTTGATATGTGTGCGTGTACATACATTACATTAATTAAATGTCAGATTCAGCAGTACGTTAACTTACCTGAACACATTTGAAAGGGCCTGAGGCTACTTTACACTAAAAACTTCCTCTTCACACAATGTACCATTCACATGGAGCACATCCCATCAGTGTACTACCCCACCTCTACCCATACAACACACTGACCTCATATCCAGGTCAGCCTGATACCTAACTCCAGTTTCATTCTAACGCTTGTCACATCAAAAAGGCAATGAGTGAAAAGAGGGAATATCCACCCTTTAGAGATGTCAACATCATTATACAGGGACAAGACATGATAGTCCGTCAAGACAGATTCTCCATCTTAACAGTCATTTCTGAGGGAGGTTTTTATGGCGTAACCACGATTCATTTGCTTCGGCTGATTGCATGTGAAGACTGCAGAAAGGAATTCTTGAAGTTGAACACTAAGTGTTGACTGAAACTTCTTTGATGACTGAAAATTTCCAATAACAGTAAGGTACTGCACAGTATCTTCCCTCTAGATGGCAGTCATCAGAAATAAAATGATGAGATTGAGACATGAAACAGGAAGTGAGGTATAAATGTCAGGAAGTGTTATTGGCAAATTAAACTGATATTTGGATTTAAAGGGGTCTTTGATTATGATTTCACTTTTTTAACTTTAGTTAGTGTGTAATGTTGCTGTTTGAACCTAAACAACATCTGCAAAGTTACGACACTCAATGTTCAATGCAAAGGGAGATATTTTCTTTTAAGGAAATCTCTTTTTAAGGACAACAAATGGCTGGTAGGGACTACAACAAGCTTCTTCCCGGGTTGGCGACATCACAAATCCCAAAATTTACATAAACTCCACCCACGAGAACACAAAACAAAGGGGGTGGGGCCATGTTGGGCTGCTTTAGAGAAGAGGAAGAGTTGTTGTAGTAGAGTGTTGTTGTCATGCCGTCATTTTAAGCCGGACTGCTTCACAAACGAGGGTCAATTCAACACAAAAGATGAACATGACGACACATGCTAGTGGATGAGTTGAATCAACTCCACAGCAACTACATAAATGTATCTACTAACCATTCAGAAATAGGGGTGTAACGATACATCGATATGGATCGATGCATCGATAAAAAGTCTAACAATACAATGCATCGATGCCACATTTATAATATCGATATGAGGTACCTTTATTTTGACACCCTCCACAACCTCACGTACCGTCCGCATTTCCGCCAAAGCGCGCATTTTCGTTTTCTCACCATGCAGTCTGCCTGCGTGTCAGATTGCGAATGCGATGGAGCAACAAAGCGGTTGTAGCAGCGAAAAGACAGATGCAGAAAAGATTGTGCCCGCTGTAGGACGCAAATCATGGGTTTGGAAACATTTTGTATTTCTGAAAGCAGATGGGCAGGCAAAGAAATCCCACGTTATTTGTAAACTTTGCCAGTTCCAGTTGAAATACTTGGGAAATACTACAAACTATTTTTACTATAAATACTATTTTTATTTATTTTAAAAAACTGTAATTTTTTTTTTGTTTGTTTGTTTTTGTAAATGTCCCATTTGGGATAGAGGGTGTGTAATAATAATAATAATTTAAAAAAAAGAGATTAATAAAAAAGTTCATGTTATCAATTTTGGTTGTGGTTGTGAGGTAATAAAAATATGACTCGTTGTATAAACCTGGCACATAATATCTAAATATCGATAAATCGATCGATATAGCCCTGAATCGAATCGGATCATAATCGTATCGTGGAATTTTTTGAGGTATCGGCCAGGGGCGGAGCCAGACATTGTAAACAATCGGGGCTTAGCCCAAATCTATATTTGTCCAAAGACATTTTAATTTTCTATTAACAGCTTTACTGACATGAAAGGAGCTTTTGTTGTCGTATTCTTGTTTAGAAAATGTACATTATTTGACACTGTAATTTGTAAAATTTTGTTGGATGTACCAGCTCTAGGGGGTCCGGGGGCATGCCCCCCCGGAAGAAAATTTTGTACATTTTAAGGTTAAATGCATCAATCTGGTGCACTCTGGAAACTCAAAATTAAGAGCTTCAACCCATGTACAGTGTGCAAATTGAACAAAGAAACAGCGTTGACTTGTACCTGGACATTAAAAAGGGTTCAAACATCTTTTTTACAATACTTGTGTACTCATTTCTTTTTAAAAGATAAATCCTTGAGCTTTTATTTTGATCACCAGATCACCAGCTGATCGCGTGCGCAAATGTGCGAGAGAGAGAAAGCGCTGCCGGTGTATGGTCGGATACTGTAGAAAAGCGGTATTGAACTGCTTAACGTATTTTAATAGAGAGATCTGTTTAGAAAAATTATATTTTGAGAGCACTGTTAAGAAACCTCAAACCTGAAATTCCTGCTCGCTGACTGTCTCGCATTCTTGCGGTTGACTGTACTAGCTCCTCCCCTACCTGCTGCATATTCAACAGAGAGGAAGAAACGGTGTAGCCCATAGGCTACCGACAGCAAAGAAATGTATTCTATAGGCTAGATTATTTTTAAGGTCTATTTTTACAGGCTGTATGCAGTATATGCAAAGCCAAAGCGCAATGAAATAAAACAACTTATGATTTCGGGGGTTTGCATAGGCTATTGTCCAGTTTCATATTTGCTCAGTGACTGTCATTACATTCGGGGCTTGACTCAAAACATTCGGGGCTGAAGCCCCGGCAAAATCGGCTGGCGCCGCCCCTGGTATCGGCAAATATCATATCGCTGGCTGACAGAATCGATATCATATCGTATCGTGATGAACTGTCTGATTTACACCCCTATTCAGAAACGTCCAGTTTCATTCTAAAAGTTGTAACTTCTTCCTGAGTCTCTCCATCAGTGTCGACTCCGGTTTGAACAATGTAAGGCTGAACACCGTTACTGACAATCCTCATTTTGGCTGCGTGAGATTCTCCAGCTTTGTTGTTGTTGAGCAACCAAAGTGCGAACTTTTTATTATTTTATTTTATTTTATTTTATTTTATTTGATTTTATCATGACAAAAGTCCAGTTGAGATTAAGGAAAACAAATTCCGGGCCTACTAGATTTTTCACTGTTAAATTGGGTCAAAAACTTTTACAAACGTCTTCATTATATCTAAATAGGGCCAGACCATTTCTAGACAATGCTGGTAAAAAGTTATTAAAACTTAATAAATTGTATGACCAAACTTTTTTTTTCATGAGTGAATTATATTGTGACTGCTATTTTGAAGTGTTGTGTAATGATGTCATGTGTGTGAGAATGGAAGCGAATGAGTAAAGAAGATGGATGAAGTTCACTACCCCTGTGCTTTACTGCTTGATAACTCCTGACAGACACCACATAATACAGATGTTGACATTGCTTTTTCTCCTTCACAGAGCCATTCACAGGGGAAAACCAGTCAAAAGGCATCAATGGAATGAATCAGGCAGAGTGAGTGCAGCCTATATGTTCTTGTTTTACACTCTCCTTTAATGAAGGTACTAAGTGTAGTTGGTCCACACTTGACCTTTATTTCCTCATGGATGCAAAGGTTGGCTTGGAATTAGATAAGGGGATTCCAGTCCCCTCCGTGTCCCAAGTTGGATTTGGAGTAGGAGTGGTTTTGGCAGTGAGAGAAGGCCCAAACATGTGGAGCGCTGCTTAATTCTCAGCTATTTCAAGCTGGGGTCAACTGTTAATGAGCTCGACTCTCACAGCAGACTTTCTGCCCACAGGAATAGTGTTGATTGAGGGAAAAAAGTTTGACTGAGAAAAGGCAGTCTCTGTTTTTGCTATAAACTTTTCAAGGTCGCATGCTATCTGCATTTCATGCCAAAAAGACAGAATTCTGAGCTAGCAACACACATTTAAAATGAGGCTAACAGCGTTTAGCATATTAAGGACAACCGCACAAACCCAAACACTGCTGGGTTTTGTCACGAGGTTTACTTACAGAGAAAAAAAAATGCTGGAAGTGGGTTTTAATCTTGCATCCAATCTGTCCATTTTAACAAGAAAACAGCCCCAGTATGTTTTCTTTGGCCACTTTTTTTTTTTTTTTACTCCAGCAACCAACATAGGCTAATGGAGCCAAGAGGAAAATATCTGGGACAAATGTTTCTATGGGCAATTAAGTATGACTTAACATTTATACAATTCAGCCATTCTGAGAGATGCCTGCTGTGATAGGGCAGGGAACCGGTGTGTGTGTGTTTGGCTTCTGTCACGTCTGCCAGAGTCAGTGAGTGTAATGACGGCTCCGGTTAGGCCCCATTTAGGTAACCGTAGACATTTGTATATTTCTTCCGGTTGTCCTTGGGGTTTCTAATGAGACTGCTTATTGTGAGTAGTAGAGGAATGTCTCTGAATTGGTAATTGTTTTCTTTAGCTAGAGAGAGCCAGAGAGAGAAAAATGAAAGCAAGCAACAGGCTGCTGGTTGTTATGGAAGTGAATACATGATGAAGCAATTCTCACGCACTGCCATTTTTGTGCTGAACCCTCCTTCCTGTCAAAAAAAAAGAAGAAGAGGAAAAACTTTAAGAAAATAAAGCCTAATTTTAGAACCATAAAAATTGCATATGCATTTGTGTAAATAGTGGCAGATGCTTTTACCCCGGTGTAAACAGTACTGTCTAGCACTTCTATTAAATTAGCATATGAATTAATATTTTAATATTTAAATATTGAGTTCTTTCAAGTCTTGTGCTTGAACGGACAAATTCACACAGAAATGTCAACTTGCCCATCTCAGTATGTATCCTAACAAACATAGTCGGTTGCGTTATGTCTTAAAGTGACAGCAGCCTAATTTTCCTGGTGTCGGTTTTTAATGTTAATCAAAATGACAAAAAAACAAGGAAAGTCACTCAACTGATCTTGATTGAATAGCTTCTGTGACTTTAATAAGTATTAATCTTTAATTTATACAGTCAAAAATGCAATGTTATTTTACATTTGATTTCTTTATTCAATTTCTGTTTCTGAAAACTACTATTAGATACCTTAAAACCCTGAAAAGCACTGTTTATTTTATTTGCATCTATGCTCGATTGTATTTGTGCGATTGCTTGTAGTTGGGTTATTTGTTCTTATATTTTCTTTATTTTTATTTGACAGTAATCCTTTTTTTCCCTGAACATACCATATACCAAACCGTACCAAAACTGTGACTCGTGATACAAACTGAACCGTGAGTACTTTGAACCATTACACGACAATGTACGAAAAAAAAAAAAAGAAAAAGAAAAGTTTTTTCCTTTATACAGAAGACAACATTATCAAAATGATCCCCATTCACACGGCTGTGCGAAAATGAACAAATGCTGTATTATGCATTTTAGACCAGTAGTTGATGTCAATTTGTAAAGAAAGACTATGCGACTGCACACATAAGCATTCATATACAAAACACCCACACCAATCATGCATGCCTATAGACTAAACATGTAATACGCATGTGCATGCCATTGCCTCAGATTCACAGTTTTGTTGTTTACACCGAGACGCAGTTTTCCGTTCTTAGTTGAAAACGGTGTCATGTAAACGGCCCCTTATTTTGATGTGTCTAACATACTATAGCACTTAACTGTACATTTTATCTAGTGTTATTCTATATTATATTTAAAGTTAATACATATTTTTTAATTGCACTAAACTGCAATTTCATTATAACTCTAGATGGCACAGGCTAATAGGTCCTTAACTTTGTGTGCAATCTTGTGTGCTCAACCTTCAAATACTTGGTTTGCATTTGCCTTAGCAGTGCAGCGCACTTTCATAAACCCTCCACCTTCCCCAGCTCCACCTGTATAGATCTGCTACAGGTAATTCATGTATGCTATATTGTACAGCAGCAGCATGTCTTACTTCCTCACAGCAGCGTGTCATATGTATTAGCAGTAGCAAGTCCCGTACTTGCTCTGCAGCAGCAGCAGCAATAACAACAGCAAAACTGTAAAAATGTCCACTGAAGGCGATTGTAGTAAGAACCCAAGTGCAGTATTTATTTAACATAAACGTGAACAAAATGCAAAAACAAAGATGTTGCTTGACATGAATCACCAAACAGAGGTTTAAAGGGAACAAAGCTAAGCAAGAGAATGATGAAACATGAGGGCTATATATACAGAGATACTAATGACATACAAGGAACACCCGTGAACAGTCAAGACAATGAACCAATCACAAAACAGAACTGATAAAACGCATGACTAAATCAACCAATTACAACATACACAAGGACAAAGGAATCACATGACAACAGGGAGCACATAACAAACAAAGCAATGAAACAAAGCATGAACTTGAAAAATAAACCATGAAACATGAACATAACACCAAAACAAGACATGACAGTAGCAGATCTATTCCACCAGGACCAAACATATCAACATTGTCATACCCATTACCAGGCTACACACTCTGACAGTTGTTCATGACAAAAATATATTTAAATACATGACATACAAATTAGAAATGGCATAAAACCATATTTTAGATTACCGTAAATGCTTTTCAGTACACTTTAACCATGTTTGAAAGACGATAAAATTCATTACGGAATTACATATAAAGATGTACTTAAATCCTACTTTAGTGGATCAAAAACTCTACATTTCTGAAAATCTGCATAGAACCTTTTGTCACATTCAACCAGATTAACCTCATTTCAGTTCAATTACTGTATGTTCAGCACTTAATGTGGTAGTTCTCTAAATTAGTATGCATGATTTCTAGAGCATGGTGTTTACCAGAGATAGCATCGTGTAATATTGGAATACAAGGAATATTTAATTACCTCACTTGGGTGCTCTTTGAGATCTTTTCAATTTCAGGGGCCAAAACAAACAGCTTTAGGTGTCGTCTCTCCTGAATTGTGACACAAAGTGATCGTGCTGAAACTCTGAGATTGCGAGCAACATCAAGATCACTAAAGTTTCCAGATGATCGATTCTCCTCAGCCACAGCCGGACTCTTAGCAGGGATTAAAGGATGTCATTGAAGCCCTCTGTCCTGTCTGAAACTGATACCAGGATTTAATCTACAGTCTCCATGGTCAGAAAATGATGGTGATGGAAAACTAAAGCTGTATTTCTTTCTGCCGCCTTATCTAATTAGATTAATTTAACTTTAGAATCTGTGAGCAATCTTTTTCATTGATAATACTAATACATAATGATTCTTTCATCTTTCCTCTTGGGAAAAAAAAAATCATCTCAATGATGAGAAAGTTGTAGCAGTGCCCATTCCCATGAGTGACAAAAAATCCATACAAGTAAAGCCACAATTGTTGTTTTTCTTTCTTTCTTTTTTTCTTTTTTTTTTTTTTTGAGACTGACCAGTATTGACAAAGCCAAAACTGAAAAAAAAAAAAAAAAAAAAAAGGAATAAA
Source organism: Megalobrama amblycephala (assembly GCF_018812025.1). Taxonomy (NCBI): domain Eukaryota; kingdom Metazoa; phylum Chordata; class Actinopteri; order Cypriniformes; family Xenocyprididae; genus Megalobrama; species Megalobrama amblycephala. Next base: position 33,198,813 of record NC_063065.1, read on the forward strand.
AATGTACATGCTTTTGTGTTATTATATGCATATTGTGAACACAAATGAACAGATAGACTTACTAATACGTCAGCAGCATGTTTAACTAATTTGTTCCCTTGTTCTAAGTAAATTGTGCACATAATATGATATTTTATTCCCTGATTTTACTAAATCATGCACACAATATAATAATTAATTCCCTCAATGCCATGTTGTAACAACCCTTTCCTTTGTTTTAGTTAGATCAAAATGAGGAACGAAAACAGTATGGCATCAAAAATGTGACATTAAAAATGGAATGTAAGAACTTTTTGGTTGGTGAAAATCATGTTTTGCCAAAATTAATGGGAAAAAAAATGCACCATACATCTAACAGCTGTTAATAATAAAGTATGGATGATGTCAAATTACACAAGATGGAAGACAGTGGGCATACAATTCTATTAAATATTTATTGTGCTTTTGTGGTGTGCCATTTGATATAACACAAAAGAGAGAAACCAGCCAGTCAATGTCTTTTGTATGGCCTTCTTATTCTGACAGAATTCCCAGACATAAACTCACAATTGTGAAAAAAAAAGAAAAAAAGTCTGAACTCCAGGATATAAACTTGCAATTGTGAGAAAAATAAAAAAAATAAAAAATAAATTGTGAGATATAACCTCTTAATTGTGAGAAAAAAACGTCAGATTTGCGAGATATAACCTTTAAATTTTGAGAAACAGAATTGGGAGATTAAGGGCCCTATTTTAACGATCTAAGCGTGTGGTCTAAAGTGCACGGCACAAGGACATGTCCGAATCCACTTTTGCTAGTTTAACAACGGTCTAAAAGATGAGAAAAAAAAAAGTTATAATTGAGAGATATAACCTCGCAGTTGTGAGAAAAAAGTCAGAATTGCGAGATATAACCTCTCAATCGTGAGGGGAAAAAATAAGAATTGCGAAATAAACTCGGAATTGTAAGAAAAATGTCAGAATTTAGCTGACTTCAAATGAGAATTGTTAAACTCACAATTCTGACTTGTTTTCTCACAATTGTGAGTTTATATCTCACAATTCGGACTTAATAATTCAAAATTGCATGTATCTCAAATTTCTGAGAAAAAAGTCTGAATTGCGAGTTTACTGTATATTCTGAGAAATCTCTCACAATTCTGAGGAATAAAGTCAAAACCATGAGATATAAACTTGCAATTGTGAGAAAATAAAAAGTCAGTTACTTTTTTTATTTTCATTAAAAACAAGCTTCTATACTTTTGTGATGTTTTTACAAATCATAAAGTTTCATTCATTAACACATTTTTGCATATGTGTATGCAAGGTATTTGTTGTTGCTTCCTGTAAACCCTGACAGAAGTGTTTCAAAATAACAGCGCTAGACATCTCTCCTGATTAATTCGGATGTTTTATGGTTATGTTCACAAACTATAGTTCCTTTTGTGAAAAATGTTGGAAGCGGTCTTTTTTGTGGCCCAAAGCAATTCCAAGAACTGCAAAGTTTTCTTCTCACAGATTCCCTCTCTACCAATGCAAATGTCTTTTTTTCTCCAAGCCTATACAATCCCAGTACGAGACGTAAGGCAGCCCGTGATCAAAAGCTCTACAGTTGTTGTAATGAGGTCCCGTCAAAAAAAAACGTTGTAACAAGAGGGCCTAAAAGAGCAAATCCGTGCCTATTCTTCCCGATCCCATTGTGTGTGAGTGTTCTGGGCACAGCCGTCTGGCCCCTCTAAACCGACAGGCTGATGAAAGAAGCTCGATTCTCACGGGCCGACCCGACAAGAGCAGGTGTGCCTCAGATTCCCTTACAGCCCTCCTCGAGCGCTCACCACCTGCCTCAGCTCACCTTCACCGCCCGACAGCGCCACTTTATCACCTAAATCTATCACTGGAATAACTTTTAAGGGTTCCGTTTTGTTTTCGAATGGAAACTTTACATCCGGTGTCTGTAATTCAGACCTTCAGGGATGGATCCTCCTGAGCATCCCTGCAGTATTCCTGCAGCTCTGGCAGATTTCTTTGTGTGATGTCTGGACTTCCTTTCTTTCCAGTAGTTTCTATCAAGTTCGTGACATTATGAATGGACAATGATGTTCCATAAAAGGCTGATCATGTTGCCTCTAAAATAGCGAGGTTTCTTTGCTTTGAGGGTTGTCACCTGATCTCTTCCTGAAAATGGATATTGTAAAAGGAAAAGGCGGGATTAGGATTCTGTTTGGCCAAACTCAAAGAACAATAATCTACTTTTTGTTCGTTTTATGCTTTTTTTGTACAACATGTTTGTCTACAATGATACCTGCGTAACCAGGTTGAATGAGGTCATACGTTTGGTTAGGATTTTGTTAGTTTCTATAAAAATATGAGAATAGCACAGGAGTTACATTCAAGATAAATGTCCTGATTCTCAAATTGGAATTATTAAAAAGGTTAAACTATTCCTGATCCTGATGCATGTTAAGGTTAAAGGAATTCCTTTTAAAAAGCTAAGTTTGGAATGGAATACTATACTGCACAGTATACATTATATACTATTGTGTGTAAAAAAAAAAAAAAAAAAAAAAAAAATACAGTAAGTGAAATGATATAATTTCTATGCAGTTCCACACCAAACATAGTATCCGGTAAACTGAAACTTCTTTGAAAACTCATGCCAGGGTGAAGATTTTTAGAAACTCCGGCTGCAGTGTTGTTGTGTAGATGGTGAAACTGGACATTTTGGCTCGTGACGTCAGAAGAAGAACTGGTAATAACCTTTTTTCCAGGCTTCTGATTGGCCAACATGGCTTTACAGTTTGGGTAATATCGCCACCTGTTGATTTAGCGCTTCATAGCATATTGTTTTCAATTTATAAAAAATACTTGTGTACCTGTGGACTAGGCCATAAGCCACTAAACTCTGGTAAAATTTTCAGTCCAATGATTGAGTTAATGAACAAAAAAAAAACCAGGCTGATTACATCAGAGATGAAAGAGAAAACAGAGACTCACATTGCATTTACATTCATTCTGGTGTGTGTTTTGCTTGAAACCACACGCTCTGTCATATTCTGTGATTGTTTCTGAAGAGCGAGAGCCCTCGTGCATCCCGCTGTGTGAAATACAGACTGAACCAAACTTCAAATCATCCCATCGCTGGCCAGATTATATGCAAACTACGTTTCTCGGCTGGATAAAACAAACCAGCGTCTTGCTAGTAAAGTTTCGATGGATGCGGACTGCAATCAAGGTAAAGACAATTGGGGTGACGTACGGGAGTTGTACAGTAAGCACACATGAGTCTGTAATATTGATGCGAAAACATGTGGTCATCTTCGGTATTGCAACTTGACTTGTCTAAAATGTTAACAAGCTCTTTGTTGTTGCACTGTACATGTATTGTGAATTCTGAAAAGTTTTTTGTGATTTTTTTTTTTGCCTGTAATATTTTTAATGGGTGTTTTGTTGTGCAAAAATGTATTAATTATATGAACTCCTGAATGGTTATTTGGTGTCCTTTTTTTGGAAAGAAATCTAAATTTACAGTGAAAAAAGCCTGCTGAAAATACAGTTTTGTGAGAATCACCCTTCAATCTGATGGTTTACATTGCTGGATATAGCAAATGATGACAAAATGATAACAAGATAAATGCTGTATGCTTAATTTCACGATATGGATGTGATTAATCACAATTAAAAATGTTAATCTATTGACAGCCCTTATATAGTATTTTGCTCAGTTGTATACTATAATAGGTCATCCTGGTATCATATAGAAAATCTGCACATATTGCATAGCACACACCTTATACAATGAAGAAACAGCACAAGTATTATGATACGATGCTATTCTGAACAAAACCATTCTCAGCTGTGTTGACACTTCCTGTGAGCACAAAAGCCATCATGAGAGACGTTACATCCTCTCTGAAAGGTAACATAAGCAGCATTTTGGGCAGCCCTGTGGATAAACAGGCACATCAGGATCAGGAAGACTTTGGAAGTCAATGTAGTTGAAGCCTCTGAGACATATGCTCTCAAATGTCATCTGAGGAGACCTTTAGTTGTCTGCTATGCACGCTCAGTCATTTTCCCACAAAGACACAATCACACACGCATACAATTTAAAACCAAATGCAGGGCCTATTAGCATTACATTAAGGAGGGCAGGCTTGTTTCACTATAATAAGCCCCAGTGTGCTTTACTTGACTGTGAGCTGCAATTTTTTATTTATTTATTTTATTTATTTCTATTATTGTTTTGTGCATAGGATAGACAAAATGAAAATGCTCTCTCAAATAGCAGGAGTACGATTTATCCTTTTCTTTTCTCTCTCTCTCTCTCTCTCTCTCTCTCTCTTTTTCTCTTTTTTCAAGCATTGAGAAAAATGACAACCACAAATAAGAGCAGCTATGTTGTTACTAAGATATTTTTGCTATGTTTTTAAAATATAATTTTAAAAATTGAAATGCGTCACATGTTGTTATGAGGTTGCTAGGGTGTTCTGGTTGGTTGCTAAGTGGCTGCATATGGAGAATAGCTATGTGGTTGTTATATATGTGTATATATATATATATATATATATATATATATATATATATATATATATATATATATTAGATTATTTTAAATTAAATTTTAAATATTTAATTTTAATTAAATTCAGTAATTTTACTGAATCTGAATGTAAAAAAAAACAAACAAAAAAACAAACAAAAAAAACAAGTCAATAAAATAAAATAACCACACTTTTATTTAAAGAAACACATCACAATTGGACAGAAAACATTTAAAAATAATATTAAATATTAATATCAATATCAATATATCAGTATATTATTCTTCATTCAGTTCTATGCAACAGAATCAAACTGAACTATGGCTGCCCCCAACTAAACTAATTACACGTTTATAATATTTTAATTATTATATATGCAGGGGGCCGAATATATGATACCGCGCTCAAGTGCAAGCATAAATAACGCAAAAGTAATGATTATGAATGTGTTAGAAAAAATAGCAAGGAGACATTTCACTTATCTATTAATAAACTAGTGTTTGCTGAGTCAGTTTTAGCCGTGAAGATGAAGTTGAAGATGCTGCCTCGTCATTTCCGCAGTAGCCAGTGGATGCACCTTTAGAGAGAAATGCACCTTTCATACAGATTACATAATAAGAGAGTAGCCTATATTTGTTTTCAAATATTCGAATAGGTTTGTTTAAAAGTCATTTCTGTGAGGCAAGTAGGCAAGTTTATTTTACAAAAGCACAAGACCCTTTACAGTTTGGAATTATGTATTACGCTTATCTGTATGACCAAAAATGATGCAGTATTTTAAGTTGAAAGAGATGCAAGTGATCGCGCCTCCATGTGCAGTAAAGTGCGCTATAGGCCTACGTCAGCTTACACATTCTGCACAGACGCATAGATATGCACCTAATAATAGTGCACATTTATCTAGGTTAATGTTAGAGCGAGCGGCCATGTAAAGTTGCTACTTGCTTGTTTCAAATAATGAGCCATATTTGAGGTTGATGGATGCTAGACGAATGTTTGGATTTCCTGACCAGCATAGTGTAACAAGGACCCGCTGTTAACAATCTGTGTGCTTGACTTCACCTCTTCCTGTGGAGTTTTTGTGTGCATCTTCAGAAGAGGGGCAGGACAGCATATATTATCGGCTCACATTTTAAGCCTTTTTTCTCTTTCGGACAAAAACTGAAAATGCCATTTTTGCCAGCCGAAATTTTGGTGCATCCCTAGTATTGAAATACCGTTTCAGTTTTTCTACTTCAAAATTTCATATTTAATCCAATGTGTTACTTGCTGTTTCTTTGTATTGGTAAAATTTACAAGCAATTTCTAAGTGAAACATTTTTCTACACCATTTTTTCAGTGTAGGTTGTTCTGGTTGGTTGCTGTGTTGTTACTAGGTGGTTGCTAGGATGTCCTGGATTGGTATATGATGTGGATTTTAGCGTGTTGCTTTGACATTTCTAGGATGTTCTGGATGGTTGTTAGTGGTTGCTTACTGGCCAACCCCCAAGTCTCTATGACATTTTGGTCACTAGATATTGGGTTGGGTGATGTCTACCAAATTGGCATCAGACAATTTCTACAGTGAAAAATCGCGATGGACAATGACATAATGGGGTTGTGTTTGAGTGTTAAGCTCCGTTAATGTGGCACGCATCTGGAGAAAGAGGTGAAAGGGCTTGAATGAAACGTGTTGGCGATGGTCTTTCAGTCATCGGCGATGGACGATGGCATCGTCTATCGGCCCAACCCTACTAGATATGGCTCATTCAGTGTAATTCTTGGGGATTGTTTTGCCTAAATAAACCTGATCGCTTGGAAGTGTAATAGGGCAGCTCAGTCGTCAAGCCGCACAAATTGGTATCACTATCACACATGGTGCAGTGCAATTTATACAACTTTATTATTTAGGGTTAGACGTTGGTTCAAATAGTTTGAGTATTGATCGCTCTCTAAAGGGTAGCTAGATCCATGATCTCAACGTCAGGTCTGACCTTTTAACTAAAAGGTTAAAACCTTTCATGACATCTTAAATACAAAGAATCAGCCACAAATCAAGATCAACCTCTCTTCCTGGGCAGATAATTCATTACATGTGGTTTGAGATAACAGTTCTAAACGGTGCTCTAAAGAAGTGGCAAAGGGCACAGGTGGGAATTTCGAAGTAAACCTACAGTCAAGACCAAAACACAGTCCCTCAGGAGTCGCTCACATGGCAGGCACTTCAAAACTACGAAAGCCATGCAGAGAATGCACAATGAGCTTCCCTCTGCTGTTTTCCATCTCAACCCTTATTGTTTCACTCCCTAGTCCTGTGTATATCAGAGCTGACCTCATTCTACCAGACTCCTGCTCCATGCGGTATCTCACAGCCTGCGGGCCACAGACATGTGGTGCTGACACAACCCCAACCAGCATCCCCAGAGTCTCACCGCACAAACCCTGGGTCGTTCTCTCTATATCGCCTGAAGGGACCAGGTTGCATGGCTTGTTACAGAGAGGATTGTGAAAACAAACCCCTTAAACATGGCTCTGATGTGGGCATTTACACAGGTGCAGCCCCACAGTGCCTAATCCCTTTTAATAGAGGAAGTAAGGAAGTTATGTGAAATGGAAATTGCTTTTTTATTTATAATTTTATTCCTTTTTCTCATTTTCTGTACCCAAACGCTCACAACTGTGAGATTACATCACCAGCAGGCACATTTCGACTCGCAGGCCTGTAAAACACGAGGTCCTTCATCATAAATTTAACTGTTTGTGTTGGCGTGCTCGCTCACAGTGAAGTGAAGTGAAGCTTTACATGTTGACTGTGGCGTTCCAGTTGGTAAACAGGGCTTTATGAGTTTGAACAGTCAAACTCATACTAATTAGTGTTTAATGTATGATTTAAAGACTGGATTTTATTGCTTCAAAGAAACAGACACCCCAAGTCCAACATAGTCATACCTTATCATTAGCTAAGCAAACAAGCTAACACAATGTTGTTCTTTTCGCAGTATGCAAGCTAAGTTCCAGTTATGTTCTGGAAACAATTTAGAAGATTGATTGAAGTAGCTAGTTAAGCTGTCATGAGCTGGTAGCCCTAACCTTGTACATTAGGACATGTCTAAATACAGCTTGAATACTGTGATATGTATGATTTTGTGCAATAAACATTAAATAGACATCAAGCAGTAACAGGGAAGCAAAATTAGTCTAACAGTGCTAACATTTAGCAAGCTAGCATTTAACAAGCTAGATAGTATGGGGCCATATGTTGGGTTGTAGCAAGGCCGTAACCATGTCTTGAACATTGGGGGAGGGTCGGGGAGAATTTGACAATTTCTACTTATTGTTGGGTACTTGTCTATGGTTCTTACTGCCCTGGTGTATATATATATCTTAACTAATTAAGATACTTCTCTGCCTCAGTCATCAGATTTTATAGTTACAAGTTTCCTTTTTACAAAAGTCCGAGGTTAATAAGAATCCAGCCTATCAGTTCACATATTCTGTTTCCTCAGTTCTTGAAAACACTGTTGTAAAAGTGGCTGAAATTTATGGCTTGAACCTTGCAGCTTTAAATGGGAGATTTCCCTCATGTTGGCTCCCTCAGCTGGGCCAGAAAGAAAGCTTTGCACCACACACGGGCCCTGTGGGAAGGATATGGAAAATTTGCCGTATGATTTTAAAGCCGCTAATTGGAGGAAAGCCAGGGCCAAAAAAACAACTCCTTTACCTTTATACCCCTTGTACACAGTGGTCCAAAAGCCCCGATCTGCTGTAGAACTCATACAACTCTTAGTGGACCCTTTTCTATAGAACTTTGAACTTAGTAAAAGCTCAGTCATATCTGTGAAAGACAGATGGGTTTAAATAAATAAATAAATAAATAAAGTAAGTAAGTACCATTTTGATTAGCCGTCGTACCTACAATGTATGTGCACTGTGTAAACAATGAGTGACGTAAACGCGCGAGAGATCATTACCAGCGCTTGCGTAAACAACGCCAGAGCCGGATGCCATGCACGTGCTCAAGGCAGTCGGACATAGTGGTGTATTAGAGGTAAAAATGATATAAATACTGTTTAAATACTGTTTAAATACTGTTTCTCGCACTGTTTCTTTGTCTGTGCATGTTTTTTTTTTTTACTCTCATAGATTTTGTTACCATATATTATACAACTGACAAACTGCAGCGGTTGGAGTTAAAAATCATCATTTGTGTTCTACTGAAGAAACAAAGTCACCTACATCTTGGATGCCCTGGGGGTAAGCCGATAAACATCAAATTTTCAATATTGGTTGAACTATCCCTTTAAAGGTAAGGTAGGTAGGTTATTTTTTTTTATAAACACTTTTTGTTATACTGGTTGAAACTCTCTTCACATCTTGAAAGCAATCAATAATAGAAGTGGTTTAAATATTAAAACATGTACATATATCTTCTCAGGAGAAAAAATGTTCATCCAAACATTGCATTTGGTCCGAATGCAATTATACAATGCCCTACCTGTCTGTCAACATATGTATTTCCATACCTCCATGCACAGTCAGTAGAGGCTCGCAGCCCGGAGCCAGGCGAAAGTATAAACAAACTTAAGCTATGCTATGCAGTGTTGTAAACAGACAGTCACTGAGCAGCACAAACAAACAGCGGCCACCTTTTACAGTTCCTCCTGAGCCAAAATAACAAGTTTATGCTGCGTTAACGCCATGTCATAACTGTAATTACGCAACGGCAACCCGTGACGTTCTACCCGGAGCTGTTCACTCTTTCAGACGTTTCTATGTCATCACTATCAATGCCTAAATTAATCTGCAGCAGTCAGGTGGTACAAGAGCTCTTGTTCTTTATGTTCATTATTATTGTAATTTTATGTGCTTTGAGACAATTTAACGTAACTTGTCTCTCAACTCGTGATGCTTTGCAGACTCGGTTGTATGCGTTCATGTGTTTTGAAGGAGGCGTGGCTTTGGAGAGCGCTCTGAAGGGAAGGTGGGCCTCATGCTTTCAAAGCTAGCTTGCTTTTGCTAGCCTCTCCAAAATTGCCTACCCTACCTTTAACATGGGATGTTACAGGTTTAACTCCCTTGGGTCGGCGGTCACGCCGGCGTGATCACCGCGTTTTTTTTCTAACCAGTGTGAAAGAGACTCAAAATACTCTGTCAATGTTGCACATACAATTAAGAGCTATACACCATTTTAATCTGTGGAATATCTTCTTTTATTTGTGTAAACTCAGAGTAACAACAAAATGTTGTGCTTTTTGTAAAATAAAGAAAACTAACATGATGCGTGATCTCTCGTCTCCCTCTGAACGAACTCCAATCTGATAGTTCTCAGAAAATGAACTGTAACTTAGTGAATACTAATCACAAAAAAAATAGACTTATGTCTAAAAAAACGTTGAAATGTCAGGTTTTAAATCGTGTAAGTCAAATCGAAAACAAACATTCTGTGTTTATGTAATCTGTATGAAAAGAGAGCCATGTCAGAAGTCCGTGATTCAGCTCATTATCCGCTAATGCGGCCACGCCCACGGAGGGAGCGCTATTCAGATGCAAATTCAGTCAATACATTCATACATCGTCTCAATCGTGTATTTATTGTCTTGAAAAGTGTTTTGAATAGCCATAGTTAGCGATCTCTGGCCTCTGTTAGTTCGGTTAGTTCCTGGATTGCCTATTCTTCTTTAGTGCTCAGGCATTTGTGGACTAAAGGTGCAGAGCTCCCTCCGGCTGCAAGTATGAATTGAAAACACAGTATCCAGCACTCATAGTAATGACAATAAATCCTGAATAAATATTACTCCTCTGTATAGAAAATTGACAAACATATCAGAATCCATCAATATTTCTCCAAATGTGCATGCTTTTTAGCTAAAAGCCTATATGAAATGCCATAGAGGTAACATAACTGTTCAGACACTTTGCATCACAGAAATACATTATATTTTAAAGAATATAATAGAATATCATTATTTTAAATTGTAATAATATTTCACAGTATTGCTGTTTTTTCTGTATATTTGATTTACAACATGATGAGATTTGAGACATGATCAACAGAGGGTTTTTTCACAGCCTACCTGTCTGAAAGAGCTCATTATTTATGCAGGTCATTAGAGCTCTTTATGCGATTCTTTTGTCTTCTCAGGTGAGAATCCTCCATTATTCATGATGATTCACGCCTCCACGCATACTGTGTTTCTTGACCAAAGATGTTTTAGAAAATTTAAATCTCTCTATTGTTTTATACGAACAAGCAGGCAGCATAATTTTTACCTCATTTTGAAGCAAAAACTCTAGTCTACAACCTCAAATAACCAGAAGTCTTGTGAACAAAGATTTAATATATATATGTTTTGGCTTTATTTCAGTGACTTAACTTTTTTGTTTTTTCAATAACCACGCATAAACGTTATTCCTTCAAAAACACAAACATGCACATACATGTTCCTCACATATTATTGTAGCCTAGTTTGTGCTGAATACAGTGTAATGACACTTTTTCCATTAATATGTTTATGAACAACTGAAAAAAGCACAAATGTCAGGGCATGTCAAAACTTCTCCAGGGTCCCAAAAATCCTCAGACCCCTGAGGGTTAATACGAGTTAAACTCTGTGGACAGTAAGTATGATTGATTATCATTGGTAATAATTTTGACTCAATTTGTAAAAACAAAACAAAATTGCCTTTACAGTAATGCACTTACAAAGGAAGTCTATAGGACCAAAGCATTCCAGATGCTGTCATTTGTATTTTGGCCAAATGTTTATATTAATTATTTCGTATTATATATTAATTCTTTAATAGTATGTTAAAATCACAACAAAGTATTAAAAATGGAAAAGTTTTCCTTTGCATTTATCACATACAGATGACACCATTGTCACAATGATCCCATTCACATGAATCCACGAAAATGCCTAAAAATGCTGTATTCTCCTGGCAGACCAGTAGGTGGCGATGCTATTTTGTAAAGAAACAATACGTATGCACATGACGTCACTGTTTTCACAAATTTGCGTTTTTGTAGTTTACACAGAGATGATAATGGTATCATTTTCAAAAAAAATAAAAAAATAAAATGCACTTTGAAACCCATTTTCAAAAGTTTGTGTTTTCAGGCCATTATCATGTAAAATAACTGAATAAATGAATAAAAAGTTTTACATTTTTAGTTGAAAACTAAATGTATGTGATTTCAGGTTTAACTAGTTCATATTGCATTTTTAAGTTGAGTATGTAATTAATTTTCTTTAGCGTATGTATTGAAATGTTCATTTCAATTAAATGTTTTACCCCATAGAGCCCTGCATTACATTATTTTTTGCTGTTTTTATAAAATGCATGATCAAATCAAAACTAGCGCTGGTCAACATGTCACAGATGCTTAAAACAAAATAAATGCTTGAAATCAAAACTGAAACTACAGCATTTACTTTAACACATTCCTGGTCCTTTTGTGCATGATTCACTAGTAAATGTTATTCCAAAGAAATATCTGTATCTATATATTTACACTACAGTCAACAGCACAGGCTTGCAACCTTCCTTAAGCCAGTCAAATATTGAGAGACTGGGGGTCATTAGTTTGAGCTGTAGGGAAGTTTTCAAATATGCGTCATGCTGTGAAATGGCCTGATTAAATGCAACTCAAAAGTTTCCTTTTTTTCCACCTTCAAATTGTACAGTATAACATTTTAAATTCAGCGTTTTATTTTGGCTCTAGCACCCACAATTGGCAAGTCATTCCACAGAGTCATTTAAATGCAGATGAGAGAATACTCAACTCTCAATGTGTCAAAACAACATTATCACAATTGCATTGTTTGCACCAACCACAAAATACATTAGTGGTATTTGCTAGAAAACCATCACTAGTATTACTGCTCATACTTAGGATTAGAGATTTGAATAAACCCTTAATGCTAAGTATTAAACTTTTTTTTTTTTTTTTCCCACATAACATATTCCGCACCCCAAATTGTATGGCTTGTTAAAGGTGTGCTATTTCTTTTTAAAGCAATAAGACCTAAAAAAAAAAAAAAAAAAAATCATCTGGCAGATGATCAAATTTATGTAAGGGTCATTTTCTAAGGGATTAGTATGGAAGTGTGTTTCCGCCACTGAATAAAAGATTAAAAAAGGTAATTGTGACTCACAATTCTGATTTATTTTCTCAGAATTGCATGATATAATCTTGCAATTCTGACTGTATAACATGCAAGATGCAAGATATAAACTCATATATATATAACATGCAAGATATAAACTCATAATTCTGAGAGAAAAGTCAGAATTGCAAGAAAAAAAGTCAAAATTTTGATTTGATTTTGAAGATTCTCCATTCTGACTTTATTTTCTTGCAACTATGCATTTATATTCAGCATTTCTGATTTTATAACTTGCAATTGCGAGTTTATATCTTGCAGTTCTGAGAGAAAAAAAAATGTCAGAATTGTGAGATAAAAAGTTTTACTTTTTTTTTTTTATTCCTTGCTGGAAACAAGCTTCCATAGATTAGACTTAAGATTTTAATTAAATCAAGTGGGGGAAAAGGTGAGAACATATAGTTTATTAAAGGAGTGACCTTAGCCAGATACTGCAAGAGACAAAATATCTCGTATTGTGAATGGGATTGTTTATCCTATAAGGAACCACCTAGCAACCACCCTAACGATCACACAGCAACATCCTGGCAACCATTCTCACATTGTGTTGGTGAATTTTTCATAGGAACTTGTAAAAATCATGTTGAATTTACTCTTCCAGATCAGATTTAGTTAAAGGCAGCTGATTTTCAAGAATGCTGACCGCACATTTCTCTGTTTCAGACTTACATGTTCCAAGTGCTTGTTTACACTGGTGAATCTCTATAGAGCAGCATGAATTCTCAAAAAAAAAACAAAAAAAACACTGATGCGTTATTTTGCTGGCAGTCTCTAGATTACTAATCTGCTGACTGGGTATGTCCAATTGATTCGGTATGGTCTTTAGAGGGAATGAATGTGGGGCACAGCTCACAGTAATGAGTCATGTGCTTGGAGATAAGACTTGGAGAATGGAACATGGACACAACACTCGACCACAACCCCACCAATCACTCAAACCAGAGTGGGAATTGTGGGGCTGTCACATACAGGACGTAGTTAGTGTGTTATCTGCGCTTTGAATGGTGACCCCTGGAAAGAGGCTAAAAGCTCATTCCTTGTTCTCCTGCCTGCTCCTGTTCTTATCGTTGGGAATTGTATTTGCAATTAACCTTAGAGACACCCGTCACTTCATGACAGCATAAAGGATCTTTGAGAAAATGAGCTGAAAATCGTCTGGCACTGAAATTTATAACTAAAGCAGATATAGAGAGAGTTTGACTTCAGCCAATATCAAATATGGATAAAGATCATGTTGCACTTTTACCCTCTATTAAGAGCTCTGAACCATAACCAGTGAGTTTTGGCAAGCAGAGAAGTGTGTGTGACTGTTTCTTAAATATTAAAATATCAAAAGTCTTCAACTTTTCCCCCCTTTGAACAGATCAAACACTATTGAACTGTTTACCATTCCTTTTTCCTCTATATTGGTTAAAGCCATATACGTTAGTTTGAATGTGTCGCAAAATCAAAAGCAATTTTGGATGAACGTTATGAGGAAAAAGATTACTAAAGTTCCTTGCACGCTTTTGTTTTTCCGTATTTGTCATCCTGAAGCTGAATTGTCAAAACACCTCTCAAAATGGTTGCTATGGATACGAAAAATGCAGAAAATGGAACGCGATCCGATTTTTTTATGATGGACGAAAGTTTTGGAGGCAGTGTGTAAACATGATTGACACAATGTGGGGTCGTATTTATTTTTTAACGTGCAAAAATTTTGGATGCGAATTTCGAACTCAGTGTGCAAAGACCTTAACTTCAGTTTAGTATTAGAGAAAGAATCCTGTTAGTTTCAAATGTTGCTTTCGCATATATGCATTAATGTTAAACATTATCAAAGGTAATAATGTTAAACAATTGTTACTACAGGGCTATTGAATGCTTGAATCTGACTGGTTGAAAAATGTTCTAAGGTGTGCAATTATTTTCAGGGAAACGCAGGCAGATCTTGGCCGCATTACATATCCATATCACTTCACCAGATGATTTTAGTTATTTCCAAGGTCCTACAACAGCAAAAGAACCAAACCCACAACGACACTGATGAAGCAAATAAATATACTATAATGACTTGTCATAGTTTAATATTTTCAGTTAATCAAAAATGTATTTAATTTTAAGTTCTGTTAATGTAAAATACAATCTGATGACGTGTAAACATGTTTCATTGTTTCGAGTTGTATGAACACTTCTTTTAATTTAGACGAACTTAAGTTAGGTGAAACTGGGCTGGGATTTATATTTCCCATCATGCTTTGCCCATGGCACTTGAAAGGGAGAGTAAATGCTAAAATTAAGTGTTATATAATGTTTTTTGCACAAGATTAATGGTAAGGGAGATTTAGCAGTAATTAGTGTTTTGTTATGCTAATTTAGAAGAGTTTCTGTTAATGTGGGTTTTTGGAGATTTACCATCATTTACCATCATAAGTTCATGTTACTTAGAAATGTGTTTGTGTCCAAAAAGTGTCTTCACCTTACTTAAAACATTATGTTGGATCAACTTAAATAGTTGCATTCATGTTGACAATTATTAAGTTCATGTTACTTAGAAATGCGTTTTATTGTGACAAAAAAACGTCTTCACCTTACTTAAAACATTATGTTGGATAAACTCAAAATATTGCTTTGAATTAATGTAATTCCCCCAGTTGGCTTAAGTTAAAAATTCTAGTGGAAAACGTTAACATTTTTTTTTTGTTGAACCAATGTTTTATTTTTTAGAGTGTAATACATAATACATAATGCATTACATACATAATCAGATTTCAAGCAAAGTCTTATTTTGCTGTCAACTTAATGACATTGTTAATTTGTCTTTACTGATTTGTCTTTGCTGCTGCATGCTCAGAATGCTTTAAGCCATGATTTTTGGAAGTAAAATTTAGAAGTAACATATGCTGTATGCCGATTCAAGGTTGAAAAAAGTTTTTTCCACCGTCACAAATAACTCAGTGGTCTAAAGGGATAAGACCTTCGGACGCCCCCCGCCTGGTGTGAGCTGTGATACAGTGCTGCTCTTTTTTTTTCCTTTTTCTTTTTTTTTGCAATGTGTGGGCAAACAACCAACCGGTGATTTTTGGCAGGGTTCTGCATGGAGATGGCCGTCCAGGGAGCTGTTACTATGCCGAGTGACTTTCCTTTCCGCTCGTTTGGAGGAGTAATGACACAAAAAGAGAGTGAGAGAGTGGGGCGGCCTGTTTACCTTAGCAACAAGAGCAGCTGTTGTGCGGCCACCACAAACTTTTTCATGCCTGTCTGGAAAAGTGTTCAAAAAGCTTTTCTCAACATTAACTATGAAGTCACTGTGTTGTTTATTGAAGTGATATATACTGTATATATACATATAAATGTGTAAGGTGAAGTGCATAAGGTGTAAGGTGCTGTAACTATTTAAATATATATATATATATATATATATACATGCAGTACAGTCCAAAAGTTTGGAACCACTAAGATTTTTAATGTTTTTAAAAGAAGTTTCGTCTGCTCACCAAGGCTACATTTATTTAATTAAAAATACAGTAAAAAACAGTAATATTGTGAAATATTATTACAATTTAAAATAACTGTACTATTTAAATATATTTGACAAAGTAATTTATTCCTGTGATCAAAGCTGAATTTTCAGCATCGTTACTCCAGTCTTCAGTGTCACATGATCCTTCAGAAATCATTCTAATATGCTGATTTGCTGCTCAATAAACATTTATGATTATTTTCAATGTTGAAAACAGTTGTGTACTTTTTTTTTCAGGATTCCTTGATGAATAGAAAGTTGAAAAGAACAGCATTTATCTGAAATACAAAGCTTCTGTAGCATTATACACTACCGTTCAAAAGTTTGGGGACAGTAAGAATTTTGTATTTTTATTTTTTTGAAAAGAAATTAAAGAAATGAATACTTTTATTCAGCAAGGATGCATTAAATCAATCAAAAGTGGCAGTAAAGACATTTAAAGTTACAAAAGATTAGATTTCAGATAAACACTGTTCTTTTGAACTTTCTATTCATCAAATAATCCTGAAAAAAAATATTGTACACAAATATTTTGTACAATTGTACACATTAAATGTTTCTTGAGCAGCAGATCAGCATATTAGAATGATTTCTGAAGGATCATGTGACACTGAAGACTGGAGTAATGATGCTGAAAATTCAGCTTTGCCATCACAGGAATAAATTACTTTGTGAAATATATTCAAATAGAAAACAGTTATTTTAAATTGTAATAATATTTCACAATATTACTGTTTTTACTGTATTTTTAATTAAATAAATGTAGCCTTGGTGAGCAGACGAAACTTCTTTTAAAAACATTAAAAATCTTAGTGTTCCTATATATACACATACACACATACATGCACTTCACCTTACACATTTAAAATAAAGAATAGAAGTAAAATGTGATTCCCCTCACCATTCCTCTTAAAAAAATGCAGCAACAATATTTGCTCAAATGTGGTTATGAATGTAGACAGAAAATTCTAGTTATAAAAAGTTAAATAAAACATACATTTACTTTATAAATATTAATAAACACAGGTAGGTGTTACAAAACCAGTCTATTTCAATGATTTATGGATTGCTAAAACAAGGGATTTGGATCTGTCCACACATACAAAATCAGTGTTGACCTTGTAGACAAGCTAAACATTCCATGCGGTTAAGTTGACCTTGGAAGCTGTGAGGTTGGGTAGGATTGAATGGACTATATGTCATGGATGATAATGGATGGCCTGGAGTAAAGGAGAGACAGAGACATCACCTGAGGGAAGTGCTGCTAGAACCAGAGATAATTATTGTGCAGAGAATTTCTTAATTTCCTCTAGATTTATTTTGCAGTCAGTTGCAATAATAAATGCAAATCTGACCAATCTCTGTATTTGTAATATGCAACTGCAATAATGAGCACAAATTCAAACAAACCCTGCATTTGATATATCCAATCTCTATAATAAACAGTTTAGATCAAATACAATAATAAACTGAATGTGAACATTCAACCCATTCATGCATTTGTATTATTCAAGTCACAATAATAAACACAAGACTTACTAAACAACACATTTGCAATATGCACACAATAATAAATGCAAATTTGGTAACACTTTGGAATGGTGAGCATATGTTCACTATTAACTAAGGCTAAACAAACTCTTAATTTACTGCTTATTAATAGTTAGAAAAGTAGTAGTTGTTGTTGTGTTTAAATTTAGGTATTGGGTATAATTTAGGGATGTAGAATATGGTCATGCAAAATAAGGCATTAATATGTGCTTTATAAGTACTAATAAACAACCAATATGCAGGCTAATGAGCAACTAGTTAAAAGTGAGAATTGTTCCCTATACTAAAGTGTTTTTACTAATTTTGTTACTGCAAATTTTACTAATCCCTTCATAATTTTAATAGCTTGTAATTTTAAAGATTTATTTCCCCTCCATAATTAATTAATCACCTATAAAAACCGCTAAACCATGGGACTGTCAGGATTTTAATAGACTTTTATTAGTATCAGAGGTTGCTATTTCATATCATTTGTCTTCATATGCCAGGCCAATCAAATTCACGTGTAATCCTGTTCCTCCTTAAACAGACTTGTGTATAATTTTGGATATTATTTATGGCATTAAAAACTACTTAATATCCACAATGTTCTCTTGCGATTTATGGGTAGTAAATCAAATGTATGCCACAGCAACCATAGATATTTAGTTGGATATAAGTCTATAGATGTGACACACACAATCACTTGTATGTGAATCACTTTTATGGGGACTCTATATAGATGTAATGGTTTTTACACTGAATAAACTGAACATTATATCCCCCTACACTACCCCTACCCCACCCCTACCCCTAAACCTACCCATCATAGGAAACTGTCTGCATTTTTTGAATTTCAAAAAAACACAGTTTAGTATGTTTTTTTAAGCCATTCAGTTTACGAGGACACAGGAAGTACCACAGGAAGTTGCCTATTTGCCGCCATCACTGCTGAAGCTTCTCGGACAACGTACATGACAAGCTGCTTCTTCTTCGACTTTTCCCTTGATACTCAGCATGACCGCGGACACTGCCTACTAGCGGTCTGCATGCACGTCAACGCAGAACACGATGCAGAAGTATAAATGAAAACATATGCATAGCTTACGCCGCACAGGCTCCGTATATATATATATATATATATATATATATATACTGTATATACATATATCTGTAACACTAACACTGAAATCCTGTGTTTGAGCCTGTGGGAACGCTGGTGTAAATATATGTGAGGTGTTACATCAGGACTGTGATTCCTAACAGCACACTTCATGTTCAGTCTCTGCAATGTAATGTTCGCTTTGTTTCATTGTGCCCCTATTGTGGATTTTTGAAATTTACCTTTCATGTAGTGTGTAACATAGCTCTAAGTGAATGAAAACATCCTGAAAAGTTTTAAATCTGAAAGTGCACCGTATATAAAGTTATTGTCTCTCAAAAGTAAGAGTCGACTCTGAGTCAATTAAACAAGTCGTTTGTAAAACGAATCCCAAGCCGTTTTGTTGACATCACAACGAAACATTAGCATATTGCCGATCCACTTATTGTGTGCACAAATGGCAGGGAACATTAATTTTTTCAACAATACCACAGCAGTAAAGTCTTTTGTTGCGTTCCCGTCACTTTACTGACGACTGCTTCTCAATCCTCGGGGAGTTTAACGCAGGATTCACAAAACGCTTGGTCTTAAAATATGGATAAATGCCCAGTTTATTTGGACCAGCTTGCTCCTCTGAATCTCAACTGGTATAAGTATGATTAATAATTGATGTTTTTATATTTTCTAACGATCATTAAAAATTCACATTTTTGTATGTTATGTTGTGTAACGTACACCCTAGTATGTATGTCTCCTGCTAACCGGCTAACTCACGTTTCTGTAGTTCAGATGTGGGTCCAATATTGTCTAAAATGTGTCGATTAATGCAGCTTGTCTGTCTTATTACTTGGAGTAATGATCAAGGATGGAGCAAGACTTTTGTTTACAGAGTGTAATGCATTATCAGCCATTCACGTTTGTGCTCGGCTAACATGGGAGTTTACAACATAGTTGTGGGCTCGGTTCGCTTACATAACTGTAAAACAAACTGTGTTTTTTATTATTACAATACAGTGGAGCTCTATCTGTATTGTAATGTTAAGATGCTAGTCCATGCAAACTAGTTGAAGTATTCTCTCTGTAAACAGTAAACACTCATTGTAATGTCAAACAATGTTATAGCCATTTTTTTTTACTTTGGTAATTGTTATGACAGAAAGGTCTGTTTACAAATCTGGCCTAAATGATTATCTTATTTGAGGTTCCCACAGGTGCACCTACATAAAGTATAACAGTGACGCTGCTATCACATCTTATAAATATTAACACAAACAAAGGTGACACTTACCATATAGAAATGTCCTACTCCAGTCGTGATTGCGAATCAGTTTCTGGTTGATCGAATACTTCAGACGTTTCATGGTCAGATTCGGCCTCAAATCTCCTATCTTTTCTGTCCATATATTGTATACAATGTCTTGCGAATTGATAGCTGTCATTCAGTTATGGCAATGGGAAGTGCATGCAGTAGACCAATCACAAAGGATTGGGCCATCTGACCAATCAGCGCAGTGTAGGCTCACGGAAAGGAGGGGTTTAGAGAGACTGATTCTTTGAACTGCTTCTAACGAATCGTTTACAAAACATTGAGAACTGAGGTGAAATTAAATGTCTATTATGAGAAAACAAAAGTGTTTTTTGGCCTTGCATGCATGAAAACCTGTTGTAGGAGACTCCCAAAACAATATTAGGAACCTAAAGGCATAATAGGGACACTTTAAGACATGCTTTGTCTCCCCAAAGGTTGCATGCATTGGTTGTTGATTAGATGGAGGCAGATCTGAATGAGAGCTTACAGTGAGAAAGGGGTAGAGTTTAACCAGACTAAATGAGAGGGAGAAGTTATGATTAAGAAATGTGAGGTCTAAAAGAAAGAAAGACATGCATGGATGAATTGTTAACAATAAGATTAATAACATGCAGTTAGAAAATACATAGGGTAAATTTTAATTTCTTGCCGATTGCACCATTCGTAGGATGTGTTGTCTTGGATACTTAAAGGTGCCCTTGAATGAAAAATTTAATTTATCTTGGCATAGTTAAATAACAAGAGTTCAGTACATGGAAATGACATACAGTGAGTCTCAAACTCCATTGTTTCCTCCTTATTATATAAATCTCATTTGCCCATGTTTCCAACATTATAAAAGGCATTAGACAAGGGCAGCCAGTATTAACGTCTGGATGTGCACAACCAAATTATCAGACTAGGTAAGCAAGCAAGAACAATAGCGAAAAATGGCAGATGGAGCGATAATAACTGACATGATCCATGATAACATGATATTTTTAGTGATATTTGTAAACTGTCTTTCTAAATGTTTCGTTAGCATGTTGCTAATGTACTGTTAAATGTGGTTAAAGTTACCATCGTTTCTTACTGTATTCACGGAGACAAGAGCCGTCGCTATTTTAATTTTTAAACACTTGCAGTCTGTATAATGCATAAACACATCTTCATTCTTTATAAATCTCTCCAACAGAGTAGCATTAGCCCGTTAGCCACGGAACACTATCAAACTCATTCAAAATCAGAAGTAAACAATATAACAGTATACAATACTCACATAATCCGACGCATGCATGCCGCATGCATGACGAACACTTTGTAACGATCCATTTTGAGGGTTATATTAGCTGTGTAAACTTTGTTAGGGCACTGTTCAAGGCAAGCGCGAGCTCCGTGGGCGGATAGCACGGGATTTAAAGGGGCCGCAGCATAAAATCGGCGCGTTTATAATGATGCCCCAAAATAGGCAGTTAAAAAAATTAATAAAAGAAAATCTATGGGGTATTTTGAGCTGAAACTTCACAGACACATTCAGGGGACACCTTAGACTTATATTACATCTTTTAAAATCATAATCTAGGGCACCTTTAAAACAAACATTCTTTAAACTGGCACACTTAATTATGACCTATTATGCCCCTTTTAACAAGATACAAGTATCTGATGTCCCCAGAATGTGTCTGTGTCACTTTCTCATTTAAATCTCTTTTTTTTTTTAAAAGAATCGTGACAAAATCGTATCGTGAAATCAGTATCGTGAATTGCATCGAATTGTGAGTTGAGTGAATCGTTGCATCCCTATTACACACTAATCTAAAGTTAAAAAAAGTGAAATCATAATCAAGGACATAATTAACGGGTTGATATATACTGTATATATATATCATGCTTGACAATAAATCTGAATCATTACAGATGCTAACATCAGGTTTTAGTATACTTCTATCTTTTGTAGAAGTGTCTCTTTTGTCCAACAGTGTCCCGATATAATCCCTGGGCCCTGAGCAGTGCTTGAGCTGGTCAAAATGTAGCCATCAGCCACTTGTTATGTTAAGTTTGGGCCCCATCAGGAGGGGTTGACAGCCCCCCTGGGTCTTGTGGTCTCTGCCACACTATGATTCATGACTGGCTGGGAGACGGGGGAAGTTCAAGTCTGCCCTAATCCAAACACTGAGAAAATGGAACAGAGGAAGCAGGGTCGAAAAGAAAACACAGTGAGAGACAGAGAGAAAATGTGGAGGGATGCAGTGAACTTGTAGAATGCCGGAAAAGGCTTTCAGTGGCTTGAGCGAGCTATAAATTTACTCTAATTTCTGTTTGGCAGGATTACTGTATTCTAGCATTTTTTTCTTACTTTCATTAATTTGTTTCTTTACATTTACATTTTTTTGTTTAATAACAATTTAGTTTCCTAAATTGTAAATACCACATTCCTCTGTCTTGCAATAGCACATAGCGGGGCCATGATAAGAGGATAAAACTGAACCTTTTGTCCTGGGACTGGGCTTGAGGGGGTCCAGACTGGATCGCAAAGGGGAGCCCGTGATGAAAGTTTTGTAATGGGCCTAAGAGTTGCTAAATGTGGCCCTGGCAATTAATGAAGCATAATTTGTTTGTCTGTCGGTTGCATTAAAGGTGCAATAGGTGATTCTCTACAGAAACATTTTTTTTTATAACAATGAGCTCAAAACAATGTGCTTATGCTGCGTTCATGCCATAACTACTGAAAATTGTAAGAGACGGAAACCCGTGATTATACTTGGATTGGTTTGTGACTCTAATTTATGCGTTTCAATGGTAACACTATCAACGCTGAAATGAATCTGCAGCAGTCAGGTACAAGCTTTCTAAGTTGTTTATGTTCATTATTATTGTAATGTTATGTGCTTTGAGACATGATGTAGTTTAAAGGTGCAATATGTAAGATTTATGTCCGCTAGAGGTCGCTAGAGGCCTGTTCAAAACAAAGGCGTAGCTTGATGACGGCAAGTTTGAGCGCGGAATCTTGAGACATGTGGTCTTCACCTCACAGCCGGTGGAAAACAATCGGGATAGGACGAAATCAGGAAGAAATCATGTTCATAGATGCGATTATTAACGTTACTGTAGTGTGAAGCAGAGCAGGAGCGAGTGTTGTGGAGCTGAACGAGGAGCTG
The DNA here is from genome assembly GCF_018812025.1 of Megalobrama amblycephala. Classification (NCBI taxonomy): domain Eukaryota; kingdom Metazoa; phylum Chordata; class Actinopteri; order Cypriniformes; family Xenocyprididae; genus Megalobrama; species Megalobrama amblycephala. Next base: position 33,222,056 of record NC_063065.1, read on the forward strand.
GAGCGATTGAGCAACACACACCTCACGAGCAGCGGGACTTTTATTATGACACAGTCGTCGGCGCCGCTTCCGCTTTTCCGGTCATGAGTATTAGGTAACGCAGCTCTGTTTATCATATTAGATACATTTGAGAGTGTTGAAAATGAAGTTATAACGTTACTCTGTGCATTCGCTCGGCGGCTGCCGTGAGACACTGTTACACACTGCAGTAAGATAGATCGATTTTACAATATCATATTAAATGCTGGATGGCTTGTGTTGATAAATGGCATGCAATTAATTTTAAAACGTATTGTATGATGGAGAAAATGCTGTATTACTGTTACTAATAATAAAGCTGCATCTGATTATGCTATGTTAGCTACTTCACAAAATAATGTTTTCTCTGAGGCATGGTAAAGCATGGTACTCGCAAAAAAACAAGAAAATTAGATTTAAACAGTAAGACTAAACGTGTTGAGCTATATAACAATAATTAGTTTTCTGTCTATAAATGTAACCAAACAGTTGTTTCCTTTTCTATTAAAACATGTAATATATTAAAGCGTCTTTGGTGCTTCCATGGTTTTTCCAAAAATAAAACCGGAAACCGAGAGTAACGCGGGTATGACGCAATTGACAGGCGACTCCTCACACGTCCCGGAATTTGCAATTTTCTCACGATTTACAAATAGTTGGAAACATTTGGGATATTGTAAGTACTCAAGTGAACAAAATATATAACACTGGCCTAATGGTTTTTGGATATTTTACATATTGCACCTTTAACGCTTTGCTGAGAGCAGCTGTGTGTGTTCATGTGTTTTGGAGGAGGAGTGGCTTTAGAGACGTTTTAAAGGTAGGGTGGGATAGTTATTTCTGTTTAACTAAAAAAAAAAAAAATTCTACACATACTATGCTAGACTAGCTGGAAATTGTCACTGCACTCATTGTTGCTTCCATTGTACTCCTAATTTGTAAGTCGCTTTGGAAAAATTGTAATTGTATATGTAAAAAATAATAACAGCAATATTACAGTATAAAGGTACAAGGCAATTGTCTGTTAATGTAGATATTTTTGCATGTTCTAAATGATATAGAAAGCTTGTATTTCCTATAATTCAAGGAACTTGCACTTCGGGTGTGTCCGAATCCACTTTTGCTAGTTTAACAACAGGAAAAAATGGTCAGCGCGCCCGGCGCATTGTCTAAAAGGGTTGTTCCTATTCTCTTAACCAGTAATGGGTCTGGTTCCTTTGATTAAATGTATTCTGTACTACATTTTGTTAATTTAGCAGAATTTTTGTGTATTTATAAGTCCTTAATTTAGAGATCGATTGAAGTTGTGAGTGGTTCTGTAAAAATAAAGATTAATACTGTAAATATGCAAACATTTTCATAAATTTTGAATGTAAAATGAAAATGAAATTCATATAACTGTAAAAGTCTGTCAAGACATGAAAAACACCCTAAAAGTGTGAGAGAGACTACATTAAACTGATAATTAAACGTCTGCCCGAGCTTCAGAGGTTCAGTCTGAGATCTTAAATATCCCTTTAATTAAAGCTATGCTGAATTCTTAACATCCAGGGACTGGATCAACTCTACACTGCATCTATATTTTCTGTTCCCTTCATTTTCAGTTCTGTCTTTCTCCATTTGAGTTAATAGTTTAGGAGATCACTTGATATTAATAGGAACTGATTTTCAATATCCGCTTTGCCCTAGAGCTCTTCTGTATGTTGGTGCCAAACTTGCTGTTCAGTGGTGAAAAGTTGCTAAGAACTCTAACTTCTAAACAGACTTAGAATACTAATGAGGTCTGGTGCTTGTTTGGGCAGATCATTCCACTGCAGAAGACTACAAACTGTTTGAAGCATAGACTGTAAAAAATATGGACGACGCACCTTCAATCTCTTCCAGTGTGGAGAAGTGAAGCCACCAATGTCCAAACATGACGCTGACATCTGGGAACACGAGTCTGCGCAGTAGCGAGCGTGAAGTGGAGCCGCAGGATCAAGGTCCCGTCCACACTCCTGCAGAATTGGTTAGTACAGTTTACTGAACAACACATTATGAAATAAACAGTTATGGAAATGTAGAAATTAAAATTGAAGCTCCAATCTCCTCCCGAAAATCCTAAAAAAAGTCTGTTGGTGCCTCAGTGACTACTATTTTGCTCAGAGAAGCTGTCAATCTCAGCTGTCAATCATGAAATCAACACTTGAAAATGGAAAATGAAGTTTAATTTGATTGTTTAGTTTGTCTCATGTCCCATTACATTATGTGGAGAGGGTGGGGTTTATGAGCTATACTGCATCCAGCCACATGGGGGCGATCAAGACTATTTGGCTTCACTTTTCAGGATTTGTGCGGCACAGATGGTTTGAAGGTATTAAATATCCCATGGAATTGTATTCCTGTGTTGTTGTATTTCCTTTTAAAACAGGAAGTTGTTTGGTCATATGAAAAAAAATTCTACTTCCTCTAGAGCATATGCGTGAATGTCCACTTTTTAAGCACTTAAGTAGTAATACATGAACCAAACTAACAAGCTCTGAGATGATTCAAAGCAAATAAATAAATAAAATCTAAAAAAAAAACGTTGCTCAATAAATTTTCCAAGTGTTCTGGCTGGTGAAAGAAAGAAAGAAAGAAAGAAAGAAAGAAAGAAAGAAAGAAAGAAAGAAAGAAAGAAAGAAAGAAAAAGTAAGAGTGGTTACAATTGTTTATATGTCCTTGAGGAGTAGATGATATTGTCAATGCCAAACTGTAGATTTTATATAATAAAAGTTCATTTTAACAACAACGTTATGTTAGTTTAATAGATGGTCTCAAAGCTAACAGATATGTACTAAAACCATGGCCACAAACCAATTTTGATTTTATGGAGTATTTACAAACTTACAATCTTATCTCTGTAATGTCCCCGATTTTCATGCTCTACAACACTTTAATTATTTATTCTATAACAAACTGACATGAAGCAAAGACTTTGATGTTTCATCAATGTCCTGTTTAGGTTGCTTCCAGTCTAAAGGATCAAAAATGCTTTGTTTTATCTAATGCATTCTTCCAGGAGGCCGTGATTATTTTCACTGCTATTTTGATATGCATCTATGACATACGTTCTTCAAAGCCTAATGTACCACAGAGACACTCGAGCACCATTTTCAAAATGACCCTCATTACATCTACTCTCATTGAAGCTTTTAGAGCCATTTTGATGGTATTGAAATTATGTCCATAAATTAGCATGCAAGATCACCTTGCATGATATCATCAATGCAAATTCTACAAGATGCATGTCAAAGTGCATTATCTCTCTCAGGATTAATAAAGTACAGATTATAAAAGAGACTCTTGCACTTTTACAACTTTTTGCATAAAAAAAAAAAAAATCTGATTTAATTGTCCAAGATGCCCTTGTCTATAAAACAAGGGAGATCTGAAGAAGGCCTTGTGTATACTGCTGTATAATAAGTACATTTTTTGGTAACATTTTATTTCGATAGTCCACTTTAGACATTCTACTAACTATAAGTAACTTTGCAACTACATGTCAACTAGCAGTCATTAGAGTATTAGTAGACTGTTTGCTTATCTGCTAACTTTGATGGTCTCCCAACAGACTGTCTACTGACTATAACTGATTTAAAACTTATTCTACTAACCCTAACCTTTTACTAATACTTTAATGAGAGATAGTTGACATGTAGTTGCAAAGTTACTTAGTAGTCTAATGTTGACTATCGAAATAAAGTGCAAGCGATTTTTCAATGGATATTGTTTTCTGCTGTACATATAAATATGAACATTTAATGAGAAATACATTGTTCATGTTGTTGGCCTCTAAGTCTGTGATTACTGAGCAAACAGCTGTAAGAAATCCCTGAAATCCAGAGCTGGAATGAACATTTCTCTGTTTATCTGTTCTAATAACACGGCATCCATCATTTTATATTACAGTATCGTTTATCGTACAATATCGTTGTTTTTTCTGGAAACTAAAAATATTTTTATAACACTATTTTTAAGTAATTCAATGAATTAAATGATTTATACATGGCATGTTCCTCATCTCCTTTGATTATTTTCACTCAAACCAAAAGATAAGATTATAATGAATGAGTCTGGCAGACTCAGAACAGTAACATTATGAATAGCCTAGTTCTGATACAAAATTCTGAAATATACACATAATTATCAATTTAGTAGAATCACAGACCCTGATTTAAGAGTAAATTCCCACTGCAAACCATGCAGTAAAAGGGTAAAATAGTATAATCTGACAAGGGGGCCCTTGTAATCATCTTGTGATGTGTGTCCAGAGGTGGCAGAAGCCCCTAGTTATCAGCTTGCGCTGTTTTTGCAGAGAGGCCTGAGGACCCTAGTGGTCATCTGGAACAGGGTCCTGGTGTTCAGCTTCCTTTGGGAGGCTTTAAAGGCGCACTGGTCCAGTCCTAAATCCAGCCCTGCTAAGTACACACATCCATTCAATTCAATTCTATATTAATGAGACAACTTGTGATTAATTTCTACTTCATGTAACACAATTAAAGGATTCGTTCACTTCAGAATTAAAATTTCCTGATAATTTACTCACCCCCATGTCATCCAAGATGTTTATATCTTTCTTTCTTCAGCTGAAAAGAAATGAAGGTTTTTGAGGAAAACATTCATGTTTTTAATAGGTTGAAGGTCCAAATGTCAGTTTCAGTGCAGCTTCAAAGAGCTCTACACGATCCCAGATGAGGATTAAGGGTCTTATCTAGTGAAACAATCGGTCAATTATTTTTAAAAATTTAAATTTATATGCTCATCTTGCACTTGCTCTGTGATGCGCCACACATGATGTAATCATGTTGGAAAGGTCACGTGTGATGTAGGAGGAAGTACCGCGGTAGGGCAAAAAACTCCATGTCATTTTCTTCTCCAACTTCAAAATCATCCGATATCGTTTTTGTAAAGGACATTTGACTTAGTCTTTGCACGTTCGCTTTGTAAACACTTGCCCGGTACTTCTAACTATGCCACGTGTGACCTTTCCAACGTGGATACGTAATGTGCGGCGCATCACAGAGCAGTAGAAGATGAGCATTTGTGGTTAAAAAGTATATATATATATTTTTTTTTTTTTGGAAATGGCTGATCGTTTCATTAGATAAGACTCTTATTCTTCATCTTGGATCATGTAGAGCTCTTTGAAGTTGCACTGAAACTGACATTTGGACCAATTTGTACCCTGTTGAAGTCCAGTATATGGAGAAAAATCCTGGGATGTTTTCCTCAAAAACCTTAATTTCTTTTCGACCGAAGAAAGAAAGACATGAACATCTTGGATGACATGGAGGTGAGTAAATTATCAGGAAATTTAAAGGTGTCCTAGAACCAGTTCTTACAAGATGTAATATAAGTCTAAGGTGTCCCCTGAATGTGTCTGTGAAGTTTCAGCTCAAAATACCCCATAGATTTTTTTTTAATACATTTTTTTAACTGCCTGTTTTGGGGCATCATTAACTATGCACCGATTCAGGCTGCGGCCCCTTTAAATCGTGCGCTCCCTGCCACCGAGCTCTCGACTATAATACAGTGCATTTACAAAGTTCACACAGCTAATATAACCCTCAAATGGATCTTTACAAGATGTTTGTCATGCATACTGCATGTATGCGTCGGATCATGTGAGTATAGTATTTATTTTGATGTTTACATTTGATTCTGAATGAGTTTGAGGCTATGCTCCGTGGCTAAAGCTAACATTACACACTGTTGAAAAGATTTATAAAGAATGAAGTTGTGTTTATGAATTATACAGACTGCAAGTGTTTAAAAATGAAAATAGCGACGGCTCTCTTGTCTCCGTGAATACAGTAAGAAACGATGGTAACTTTAACCACATTTAACAGTACATTAGCAACATGCTAACGAAACATTTAGAAAGACAACTTACAAATATCACTAAAAATATCATGATATCATGGATCATGTCAGTTATTATTGCTCCATCTGCCATTTTTCGCTATTGTTCTTGCTTGCTTACCTAGTCTGATGATTCAGCTGTGCACAGATCCAAATGTTAATACTGCCTGCCCTTGTGTAATGCCTTGAACATGGGCCGGCATATGCAAATATTGGGGGCGTACATATTAATGAACCCGACTGTTATGTAACAGTCAGTGTTATGTTGAGATTCGCCTGTTTTTCGGAGGTCTTTTAAACAAATGAGATTTACACAAGAAGGAGGAAGCAATGGAGTTTGAGACTCACTGTATGTCATTTCCATGTACTGAACTCTTGTTATTCAACTATGCCGAGGTGAATTCAATTTTTAATTCTAGGACACCTTTAATTCTGAAGTGAACTGATCTTTTAATATCAAGTTCTTTCTCGTCTTGACATGTTTAGGTTCAGCTATGTAATTTTTGCATTTGTTGCATGTTTATTATCCTTTCATGCATATCCTTTCATATGTACTGCAGTATAATTGCATATCTATACTGGTTGACACACAGTATATACCATCATTCCACCAAATCTAGCGCTCCGTAGAGTCACTGTTGGCCTACTTGTCTTCAACTCATCAAAAGAGTACAGTAAAGTGAAAAAATAATGTTTCTTAATGAGCCTAAACACAAAGCTTCCATCAAGCAACCAATATGAATATAGTTTGGGTTTTTTTGTTGTTGATTTTTTTTTTTTTTTAGATAAAATATATTAGCAGAAAATGTGACAAGTATCAGGAGACAATGACTGTTGTTTTCTTTCCCTGACACAACTAATGCTTACTATTTCCCTTTCTTCTGCAAGGTTGCTCCGCTTTCCTGTGTAAAAACAGCAGAGGAATAAATTTGGAATAATTGCAGCCAAAGTGCCTGCCGTACTCCGCTGCAGCTTCAGGGAACGAGTAGAAATCATCTGCTGCCTTTTTCCTCCTCCAGCTCTCTGCGCACTGGTTCCCTTGTCATTGCAGAGCAGAAGTCTTGCCTGTTTAAAACAGACGTAATTAAACCTCTCTGCTCTCATTAAATATACAGCTGTCTGCAGCAGAGCTCTCCGGCACCTCTAAGTGAATGTAAATTTCCATTTCATGGTGTGCAAGAAGGGAGCGAGAGAGGAGAGTCGTTCTAGCAAGCCCAACCATCCTGCACTGCTGGCAGCACGTAAAAATTACCGCACCCCTAAAATAATTGCCCCTTTGTTTCCAATGAAACCATGTATGGAACAGCCCTAGCATTATATAATTCATGCGTTAGGTAGAGTCACAGGTCTCCTAGTCATAGGAAAATATGGAGCTTTGCGATATGAATAAAAGTGCACTGAATGTGGTAGGGGGTGAAATTTAACAGACTTCATAATGACTTCGTCTCAAATTTGAATGCTTATGCAATATCTCTACCAGATGAAGGGACACTGGAGGAATTGCAAGGTTAATCACAGACTTAATGAACTTTCTTTTTATATTCTCTATTCAGGGACAGAAATATAATTGAATATGAATATTCTCAGAATTTAAAGGTAAAGAGTGTAATTTATGCACCATCAGCGGCTCTGTTAGCCCCTGCCGTAACTCTCTCAATCTGGCATTGGTTGTGCAAACAGATAGTCCCGCCCCCAAACTAACACCATTAGTTGAGCAGTCGCTGTGTCAAGCAGGTTGGCAGGTTCAAATAAAAGGAGCAATGTTTATAATGATTGTTTACAAATAGCAACTGGTCAGACAAACGGATAGCTCCGCCTCCGAATAAATGCCACTGGTAGAGAAATGTTGCTATGTCATTCTAATCAAACAGAGCAATGTTGAAAATGCCACAGGGCCACATCAACTTAGTGAATGGCTTAAAGGGGTGGTTAATTATGATTCCACTTTTTTAAATTTAGTTAGTGTGTAATGTTGCTGTTTAAGCAAAAACAACATCTGCAAAGGTCAATGCAAATGGATATATTTTCTTTACAGAATTCTCTGTTTAAGGACTACAACAAACGGCTGGTAGGGACTACAACAAGCTTCTTCCCAGGTTGGTGACATCACAAACTCCAAAATGTACATAAACCCCGCCCCCCGAGAACACACAACAAAGCGGGTGAGGCCATGTTGGGCTGCTTTAGAGAAGAGGAAGAGTTGCTGTAGTAGAGTGTTGTTGACATGCCGTCATTTTAAGATTAACATGACGTCACATTCTAGTGGATGAGTTGAATCAACTCCACACCAACTACATAAATGTATCCACTAATCCTTCAGAAACGTCCAGTTTCATTCTAAAAGTTGTAACTTCTTCCTGAGTCTCTCCATCAGTGTCGACTCCGGTTTGAACAATGTAAGGCTGAACACCGTTACTGACAATCCTCATTTTGGCTGCGTGAGATTCTCCAGCTTTGTTGTTGTTGAGATGTTAAAGCTCCGCCCTCTTCTGGACAGGGGACCGGGAGCAGCAGCTCATTTGCATTTAAAGGGACACACACAAAAACGGCGTGTTTTTGCTCACACCCAAATAGGGGCAAATTTGTCAAGATATAACGAATGATCTGTGGGGTATTTTGAGCTGAAACTTCACACACACATTCTGGAGACACCAGAGACTTATATTACATCTTGTAAAGGGGGCATTATAGGTCCCCTTTAAAAGAGTGAATGGCTGAAATGTCTTATAGCATATTAAACCGGGATAGAAAAAAGTGATTTAACTTTGAATAAAATTACACACAGCACCTTTAAGTTAGAGGTAATTAGGTGGAATATCTAGGACAGACTTTCACATTGAAATACCTGTATCACAGCTTAATATGCAGAGACAACTATAAGTAAGCCGTTGATTGGTTTCCCTCAAAAGTGTAAAAACTGTGCCTCTGTGGCATTATCATAACATTGCTCTGTTTGTTTTGAAGCATCCCAACAAGACTGGCACAGCAACACCTCAACTAATGCTGTGAATTTTGGGCATAGACCAATGGCAAACTGCACAGCAAAATCTCCAGAGTTAAATCAACTCTGCTCAGAGTACATATGGTCCCTCTCTAAATAGTGTTAAAAGTAACACTGAAGCAGAGTTAAAGTTAATGAGATAATTATGCAATTAATAAGGCTGTGACTGAAGTCAGTGGTAGTTCATGTGTTTCTCTTTTCTTCAGTGATTCTGCTTGTTAACAGCAGATGTTCATCACTAACACACAATCATCACTTAATTAATTGCTTAATTATCTCATTAACTTTAACTCTGATTTAGTGTTATTTTAACACTATTTAGAGAGGGACCATATGTACTCTGAGCAGAGTTGATTTTACTCTGGGGATTTTACTGTGTGGGCTAGTATTTGGGAAGCATGTTTGAAAACAAGAATTGTTTTTGGTTATTCTAGTGGTACAGAAATCACACACTTTAAATGAGCTAAATGAAACAATGTAATAGGGCTGTCAAGTGATTAAATGTTTTTAATCCAATTAATTACATGATGTGGTGATTAATTAAAGGTGCCCTAGATTGTTTTTTTACAAGATGTAATATAAATCCTAGGTGTCCCCTGAATGTGTCTGTGAAGTTTCAGCTCAAAATACCCCATAGATTTTTTTTTAATTAATTTTTTTAACTGCCTATTTTGGGGCATCATTAACTATGCACTGATTTTTTCAGCGCGCCGCCCCTTTAAGAGATGCGCTCCCTCTGCCCCACGAGCTCTCGACTATATATACATCGCATAATCAAAGTTCACACAGCTAATATAACCCTCAAATGGATCTTTACAAGATGTTCGTCATGCATGCTGTATGCATGCTTCGAATTATGTGAGTAAAGTATTTATTTAGATGGTTAAGTTTGATTCTGTGTGAGTTTGAGGCTGTGCTCTGTGGCTAAAGCTATAGCATTACACACTGTTGGAGAGATTTATAAAGAATGAAGTTGTGTCTATGAATTATACAGACTGCACGTGTTTAAAAATGAAAATAGCGACGGCTCTCTCGTCTCCGTGAATACAGTAATAAACGATGGTAACTTTATCCACATTTAACAGTACATTAGCAACATGCTAATGAAACATTTAGAAAAACAATTTACAAATATCACTAAAAATATCATGATATCATGGATCATGTCAGTTATTATTGCTCCATCTGCCATTTTTCGCTGTTGTTCTTGCTTGCTTACCTTGTCTGTGCACAGATCCAGCCGTTAATACTGCCTGTCCTTGTCTAATGCGTCGAATGGGATGGCATTATGCAAATATTGGGGTCATACATATTAATGATCCCGACTGTTACGTAACAGTCGGTGTTACGTTGAGATCCGAGTGTTTTCCGGAAGTCTTTTAAACAAATGAGATTTACATAAGAAGGAGGAAACAATGGGGTTTGAAACTCAATGTATGTATTTTCCATGTACTGAACTCTTGTTATTTAACTATGCCGAGGTAAATTCAAATTCTGATTCTAGGGCACCTTTAATCTAATTAATCACAAATTAATTGCACATAAAATTTGGCTAAGAAAATACCCTCAAAAGATATTTTAAAGTCATTATTGTGTATAACTATAAGGTATAACTATACCTTATATATATATATATATATATATATATATTATATATATATATATATGGAAATAAGATATTATTTTTTTAATTGAAATTATACTCTAAATAAGAAACTAAAACTGCCTGTAGGTGGCGGTAAATGTCTTAATGATTAAGGCATTGAGTCATTCATTCATTCATTAATTCAATTTGTTCCAAATGTGGATTCAGAAATGAAATGCCGCTGTTTTGCTCAGACAGAAACTAAAAGAAGCTCTGCTTTGTCTTTATATTTTTGTTGTCAAAATTGAGCAAAACATACAATATTGTATGTAAAATAACACAGTATTAACTTCTGATTTAACAAACTGTTGAATAAAATCAGTCCGGACAGAAAAACAGCATTGCATTGTGCTCGTATTATAGCTAATCTATATTAGGGTGAAAAAGTGTCCCAATCAACCTGAATTCACCCTATATTATGTAAATATGAGACAAAAACTCATGCAGGGGCATTTTTTTTTTGCCCCATATCTTGAATGGCAAGTGCGTTAAATGCGTTAATTTTAACACATTATTTATTTATTTATTTATTTATTTATTTTTATCATAATTCATTAATCTAATTAATGCCTTAAATTGTTAATTAAATAAAAACTTTTAATTAATTAACAAGTTAACTTAGGCAGCCTGCCATTTAAAATATTTTCTGAGCAGCAATGCCCACAGTTTACCATCATCTCATGGTTCAGCTTCTGAAATGGCAGCAGGACAATTCTCCATTACGTTCAGCAACAAAGGTTAGTCAGATTTTCCTGTGTTAAGCGTCTTAATTCATGTCTAATGTTTACTGTGGTGACAGGTTGTCATCGTGGTACAGGTGAGTAAGCATGACAATATTAATAATATTTCCATAATTTCTCCATGGTACAAAAACATTAAAAGCAACTGTTGTGGAAAAACACCGTCAAGTCGCAGGATTCAGACCAGTTCACTAGTAATTCACAAAGCTTCGGGCTCTTGTTATCTCTGGTTCACATACCCTTACACAGACAACACTCTGCAGTGAAAATGGTCTAGATAGTGATTACATCAACACATATCATTCTAACAGACAGCAGGGGTGATTGACAGCCAGAGTTGAAGAGGAATGGCCATATCACTGCTCCCTGGAGCCATGCAGTTCAACACTGAGGGGATACTGGGACTTGAAGCATTTCTGACAAATAAGGGAATGTTGTGCAATTCTGGGGACACACATTTCTATATAGGGGAAAAAAATGAAGGGGTGACCAATCGTAGAGGCTCTTGAGCCTTAAATAAATGCTCATTGTTGAAACTCGAGGTCTCAAGATCTCACTGCCAGTCACTCACCCTGCCAAAGCACATCTATAATTCAACTACATAAGCCCTCATACAATTCATAGAGCTGGTGTGTGTGTGGATGGGGGTAGGCATCCTGCCCTTAATATTCTGTGTCTCTTCTTTCACCTGATCCTGTTGCGTTTACTTTTTAATTTCATGGTTGAGGCCAGTATCATCTTGACCACCCACCCGTTCTCTCAGCGTGAAAGGTCGCATCACCCTCACTCACAAATTCAATTACCTCAGTCGGCCGTACCTCGCTCTGTCATGCCCTCCGCTTGATGCAGCTGTCCACAATTTGTCCACTTCATTCTCCATTTTCACTAATATCTTCCACATATAAGACATTTCATGCCTATCTGAGGATTTTCTGCACTATAAAGACGTCAGCGAAAACCAACCATAAATCAAATGGTCACACTGATATAGTAGTGCATTCTCTCGGAGTTATTTACATGGATCAGAAGAACCTTATAGAAAGACACTGGGGAGGAAATCTGCTGTTTTTGCCAATCACTTTCTGCATATTTAGTTTCAAGAGTTTGTTGCTAAAACAAATATCACTATTGCTAATATCAAGCATTAGGATTTATCTTTTTTCATTGTATAAATATCAAAACATCTTCAACAAAATTGTACTGCAAATTTCCATAAATCTACTACAATTTAGTGAGGTTAACAAAAACAAAATATGTCCATTAGGGGTAAGAAAAATAACTTATTTTACTCATCTTGATTTGAAGATATTTTATTATTTTAACTGGAAACAAATTAAAAATACAGATTAAGACATGCACTGTACTATGGAAGCTTGTTTCCACCACTGCATAAAAAAAAAAAAAAAAGGTAATTGCAACTTTTTGTCTCACAATTCTGACTCTTTTTTTTTTTTTTTTTCTCAGAATTGTGTGATATAAACTCGCAATTGCGAGTTATAAATTCAGAATTGCATGATTGAGTGTTATAAACTCCTGACTTTTTTCTCAGAATTGCAAGTTTATATTGCAATTATGACTTTATAACTTGCACTTGCGAGTATATCTCTCATATACTCGCAATTGCATATACAGTTCTGAGTAAGAAGTCACAATTGCGAAATATAAACTTGCAATTGTGAGAAAGAAGTCAAAATTGTGAGATACAAACTCGCAATTGTGAGAAAAAAAAGTCACAAGTTTATATCTCGCAATTCTGACTTTTTCTCTGGCAACTGTGAGTTTATATTTTGCAATTCTGACTTCTGACTTTATATCTTGCAATTCTGAAAAGAAGTCAGAATTGTGAAATATAAACTCACAGTTGCCAGAGAAAATATCACAATTGCGAAATATAAACTCGTAATTGCAAGGAAAAAGTCAGAATTACGAGATATAAACTTGCGAGTTCATTTCTCGCAATTGACTTTTTTTCTCACAATTGTGAGTTTATATCATGCAATTCTGACTTTATAACTTGCAATTACAAGTTTAGGTCCCGCTTTATATTAAGTGCCCTTAACTACTATGCACGTACATAAAAAAACAAGTACAATGTACTTATTGGGTTCATATTGAATTGCAAAACACTTTTGCTGCTATTGAGGTGGGATACGGGTAAGGTTAGGGAAAGCTTTGGTGGTATGGGTAGGTTTAAGGGTAGGGGTGAGGTGTAAGGGATGGGTCAACATAAATGTAATTACAGAAATTAATTACAGATGTAATAACACGCATGTGTTTTTAAAATATAAGTACAATGTAAAAACATGTATGTACACAATGTGCATTGTATCAAATTATTAATTTAAATGTAAGTACATAGTAGTTAAGGCCACTTAATGTTTATAGTTTATATCTCCCAATTGTGAGGGGGAAAAAATGTCAGAATTGTGAGTCACAATTATGGTTTTATTCCTTGGCTGAAACAAGCTTCCATACTGTACTGATATGCATATACCATTTATGCTAAAGACATGAATGATACCTCAACTCTAGAGGCTTTTTGAGAAGAGTGAGTTATTATGTTTTCTAAAAATCACATAGGTCAACATTGAGGGAGGGACCAGAGTCATAACCGGAGACAAGAAAATCATAGCGGCAACGATCCAGAGCTCCCCTAGAAAACATTTTCTTCAAAAAATGTAAACATTTAGCTGATAAGCTCTGTGTAGATTTGTTGGCATAAGCAATGCTGTGCAAAATAAAAATAAAAACTATCCCCAATTATAAAAAGAAAAGTATTTTTGAGAAGTGTTATCTATTCACAGAGTGTTCCTCGCTTTCCTTAGCCTTGCTATTTGATATGCAGTATGCAAATATGATTCATAACAGATAATACTGAAATAAACTGCAGCATGAGTCAGGTCCAGCTGTCAGCAGCCTAAATAAACACATCAGCTCTTGAGAGACCAGTGGTCCGACACGGCTCCGCAGGGGTGGCCACAAACAGGAAGACTTCAACTTCTCGTCTGAATAAGGACTGTCACTCTTCCTGGACAGAGCTGCAAGAGCTGGAAATGTGGATCTCTGTCCCAGTAAGTGGACTTGCTCTGAGAATTCCTGGAAGCTCTGCTATACCTACCACAGCTGGTTATTTAAAGAGCCCTAAACCAATGTTTTAATGTCACTGTGTTCAGGCAGTAGACCACAGAACCAGGCCTTTCACTCCAAACCAAAATGCAATTCTGTGTGTTGTCATGGCAGGCAAAGAGGCCATCCCAATGGTAAACGCTTACGGTAGAACCCCCCCCCCCCCTCCTTTCTATTCTTCTATTTACTAAGTCTGTCTAGAAAAGCACATATTCTCGTAGTCTTGTGGCAAATGAGCTGTGATGCAAGTACACACATGTCTATTCATTATATTTCATCATGTCTGGGCCCTGCCCCCATACATGTGGGTATGAATGTTTAGAAAGTCTTCCTCTGTTGTCAGATGCTGTCTACATAAAATAACACAATCCACCGAAATGTGAAGTTTTGCCAACAAAAGAAAAAGAAAAAAAAAGACTATCATGAATCTGAGTTGTCATGTGTGTCATTATTTAAAGATGACCTGACTTTGTTGTCCGATAAAACAAGATTCCCCCAAAATTGCTAGATCTTGCTTTAGATATAAGCGAGAGGAAAATGGGCTATTATCATTTCATCTTCCTTGGACAAAACATCCGATGGACACATGAAAGCAGGCGCCAAGTGTTTATGTAGGCCATAAAAACAGGAACTAGGCACCTGAAGACAGTCCCCTAATCCAGACCAGCCATGGCTCGTCTGTAAGGGCAGGTGGGGCAATGCCGTACCAAAATATTGATCCAAAACAACCCTATATAAACTGAATCAATAAAAACATTGTAAATGTGTTCAGCATTTTGCAAATATATTAAAATTTAAAGTATGACTTCAGCAGGTGTGTATTATGATAATAAGTGGTGCAGTGGGTGCCTGAGTCCTCCCTAGCTCTACAGCGTCCCACATATTTCCAATGTAAATATGTGGTGAAAAATGGAACTGCAGCACAGTCTAATTGAGAGCCATTGGGGCAGATTTAAGACTGCCCTGCTTATTTTCACATTACCACACGTAAAACTCGCTTCAGAACAAGACGATATCAATTCGCTTTAGCTATGTATATATTAGTCTCCATCATGTCAGCAACTAGTTGGCATTTGGTTCTTCCTATTTGGTATGGAAGCTTGTTTCTGCCATAAAATAAAAATAAAAAGGTAATTGTGACATTTTATCTCACAATTCTGACTTTTTTTCATGTAATTGCGAGTTTATATCCAACGCTATCTCATGACCAATTCATATTTTACAAGGTGGCTAATTCATACGATGTCACTCGTACAAATTAATATGATTTGTCTAAACCCCAGTGACGGGTAGGTTTAGGGGCGGGGTTAGGGTAGGTCATTCGTACGAGTTCACACAAATTTGGCAACTCATAAAATATGGATGATTTAGCAAAAAACATACGAATTCTTATGAGTGAGGTCGTACGAATTCGTACGATTTAGCCACCTCGTAAAATACGTATAAATTGCCGTGAGATTGGGTTGTTTATATCTCACAATTCTGACTTTTTTTTTTCAGAATTGCGAGATATAAAGTCAAAATTGCGTGCTAAAATGTCCAATTGTGAGGGAAAAAAGACTGACGTTTTTTTCTCAGAATTGCGAGTTTGTATCTCACAATTCTGACTTTGTATCGCAATTAAAGTCAGAAATGCGAGATATAAAGTCATAAAGTTATGTCATGCAATTCTGAGAAAAAAGTCAGAATTGCCTGATAAATACTCGCAATTGAAAGAAAACAGTAAGAATTGCGACTTTATATCTCGCAATTCTGACTTTATAACTCACAATTGCGAGTTGAGATGCAAACTCGCAATTGCAAGAAAAAAAAAGTAAGAATTGTGAGATAAAAAGTCACAATTATCTTTTATTTAGTGGCAGAAATATGCTTCCATAATGTGGAGTAGCATTTTAAATTATGAAAGTACAAATTATTTTGGTTTAAACATACAGCGCCACCCACAGGCCGAATAACGCAAGGATGTTAGACCTGTTTTGCATGTGTTCAGCAATTAGAAAATAAAGCTTCAAAATGTTTATGATAAACTAGCACTAAGACCCAGAATCTGAGCATGATCTGAGGCAGCAGAAAGGGGTAAACAAGAACTAGTGACTTAATTTTGAGTCCAACTACTATAAGCTTATCAGGTCTGTTGAAAGCATTTTGATGTTCACTCCTCTATTGGTTTAGAAAACTCCCTAACCAAAATGTCTGAGTAAATCAATTCAGTGCAGCATTGCAATTACTGTATAAAACCCAAATCTGCAGAGAGGGGACTACATGTCATCCAGCCTGGAGCTGCATGGCCATTACACCTCCACTGGAAATATGTGTTGGGTCACATGAGATTAGACGTCCATTACATCATCTGGCAGTGCTGAGTGTTCAGATATTTTCTATTGTGATTCTGTTGTAACAGGGGCCTGATCTGTTTTCACACTAAATCACCTGCAAACTTCTCCTTCTTCGCCTCCAGATTCATTGGAATTACCTCACTGTCAGGTCCGGTCTTTTCAAACATGTGGAAAGAGGATTAATGGACGTTTTACGCAGCATGCTTTTTTTTTTTTTTTTTTCGCCGTCTGTGAGGGCCTCTTGAAGGAAAAAAGAAAAGGAAAACAAAGCCTAGGGTAAGAGTAGGAAAGCAGGAGTGGCTGTACTTGGGTAAAGCGTGTAATCTAAAAACACAATTATCCAAACAAAGCCCCTCCATTCCCATCCCACGAGCGCTCCTCCTGGTTTAGAGCATCACCCACCTCCAGCCTTACAATAACAGTGGGAGCCTCTGAGATATTTTCGGCTTTCCCAGATTTCCTCGCGGGAGAAGAACAAACACTTAGCGGTTTCGGTGTGACCTCTCGCACTCTCTTTCTCTCTCTCCGTTCCTTCTTCTCCCGGCCTGTGTTTGTTGGCATAGCTTAGAGCTTTATTAAAGCTGAGACTGATTGGTAAATAAGAGGTTGAGGAGGGGTTTTCCTTAGCTTGGATCAGTTTGATCTCCCCGTCAACGTCCTAAAGGGAGAGAGGGTATGATTTACCATTTTTTTTTTTTTTTTTTTTTATTGGTGAGAATGGTAAACATAATGGGCTTGCCAAAAAATGAAGGCAAATGCGATCATCCGTCCATGAAAAAGGTCTTTGATGGCAGGCCTTTTCTTTTGCTTTCTCTTTTGGTGCTTGCATTCTCTTGAAACAGGCAAAAGCCACCTTTGGTTAAAGGAGGGCGCAGAGGCTGAAATGCGATCTTTGTACCTTTTCGAGGCATCAAGCACAGGTGTTCCTACAAAGGCATTGACAGGTTTCTCATCTGGCCCAAGAGAAGAGGTCAGGCAAAATGGCACAATCTGAAATTCCTCCTTGAAGGCACACTGTAAAAACATAGTGAATGATCACTATTTGACAATAGAGGTGCATAGGGGAATGTCTTGTCTAGTACTGAGTAATGCATCATTTGAAAACAGCATGAAACAGCATTAACAACTCTTTTTAGATTAATAATGATATTTCTGAGTAAAGCATGATATTCTATGAGAAATGTAGGTCAGGACTTGATTAAATTGATTGGATTGGGTTTGGTGACATTGTCCAATAAAGAAAGGTTTAGCAAGTGTTTATAAGAAGACAAACTCTTTTCTCTCTCTCTCTTTGGAATAACATGCACAAATAAAATGTCCACAATAAGACAAGGAAAATGCAAAGGAACTGCAAAACATACTTCCTTATTATCAAGTTTTTAGTCAAAAATATATAAAACAAGATACATTTATTGAAAAAGCAGCACTGCCTAAGATAAGACTCAGAATTGTAGATTGTAATTACAGCTGTAATTAATTTCTGTAATTACACTGTTGACTCTACCCTTAAACTTGTACCCACACTTAAATATACCCATACCACCAAAATAGTCCCTAACCTGTATATGGAATAATATAGCATCAAATGTGTTTTGCAATACAATATGAACACAATAAGTACATTATACTTATTTTCTGATGTAAGAATAGCAGTTAAGGGACGAATTTTCTTGTTGTACTGCTAGAACTTGTCTATACTTGGAAAAAAAAAAAGTGGAAAAAAATCTGCTAGTGCAGTAAAAACAGTAATAAAGCTTAATATTTTATTATAGTATCTATAGTGTTGCTTCTCAAATCATTGTTTTTAGGATTTGTAGACATTTTAACTAGAAAATAAGACAATCTTGGACAATCTCCCAACTTGAAGACTCTTCCAAAATGTTTTAACCACATTTTTTTTTTTTTGCCAAATTCTACACTATAAAAAATGCTGGGTTAAAAACATTCCAAGTTTGGTTGAAAATGGACAAACCCAGTAATTGGGTTGTTTTAACACAGCGGTTGGGTTAAATGTTTGACCAACCTGCTGGGTAGTTTTATTTAACTCAACTATTGTTTAAAAATTACTGTATGGCTGACTTAAAATGAACCCAAAATAGGTTGGAAATGACAAATCAGACATAATTTCTAATAAGCAATTTAAGAAATGTTTATTGGTTAATTATATTATGTATTAAACTTATTAATAAACGTTAATTTCCAGCATACCTTGGGTTCATTTTAAGCAAGCAATACAGTAATTTTTAAACAATAGTTGAATTAAATAAAACTAGCAGGTTGGGCAAACATTTAACCCAACCACTGGGTTAAAACAGCCCAATCACTGGGTTTGTTCATTTTCAACCCAACTTGGGTTGTTTTTAATCCAGCATTTTTTGGAGTGTAATGCAGTGACATATGTATTCTTCACAGAGAGGACAATCTCATAATGCATTGCGACAAATCATCAGGGTTTGTAATATTTTGTAGAGTTGTAAGGTTATATGTGAATTTTGTATGCTTGGAGTCCTGTAAATTGTTAATCATCTTCAAAACGAATAAAGATACGCAAACTTAAGTTAGCAGGATCAGGAGTATTTTGGCCAGAAGACACTGACGTGCTTATTTGGTTAAGTATGGACACATTTTTTCTGAGATTTGCTCCTAGCTTCCTTGCCTGAATGGGGAGACGGACTGGGAACTATTGGACATTTCTGTGAGAAAACCATTCAGAGTAGAGGAAGCTGGGAAATACAACCCAGAAAGCAGCAGTGAATGGCCACTCTGAATGGCTAGTCTCTTCTGAGGCCTGTGACTTTAAAAAAAAACACGTTGCTTTTGGCTTCCCCTCTCTCCATCTCCCTCCACTTGCAGTTAAATCAGGTTTAGAAAGGGGACAAGAGCTGGAAAAAAAAAAAAAAATCACGTCTTACTTTAGACAGAATGTCTTATTGTTTTTTAGGCAGAATTAAGATGCACAAGGGGAAGAAAGAGCCAGCTCTCTTGCATGTCTCTTTATTGACTCTGGGTAATCTTGACTCCACAGAAAATCCTTAAGCAGCTGGCCGCAAACCTTTCGGCTGAATGCTCAAGCATACAATATCTCGCTCCAGCCCTGAGGCTGTATCCCCCGTCTCCCCGTACACATACACAAACACAGTCTCTATCCACACCCCTCCAAGTCTTCCCTTCATCCCTCTGGTGGCTCTCTGAGCCAACTGGTCTGGAAAAGGCAGGATTTGTTGGTTGGAAGAGGCGACTGGTGCCAAGAACAACACAAGCTCTGGGTCCTCTGGGAATGCAGCAAATTGGTCTTCAGAAAGATACAGCTTGGTCAATGTCACTCGGGTCCAATTCGAAGCCCAAGACTTCAGGGTAAGACTCGGGGTGAAACCAGAGAAGGCTGGACCCAATTCTGCACAAATAGACAAACTTCACTATGAAGTGGGATGGGAATTTGACTGAGCTCTGAAGTAATTGATTTCCTGTGTAAACATGCAGCTGGTTATGGAGTTGTTTTAAAAGTGTAAAGCAATAAGTGTTAGTGGTAAACCTCAACTTGTATAGATGGATATTCGCATGCCCAAAAGAGTGTTTATATTACGCAGTGTAAAATACCACATGCTTAGGGTGGGTGGTGTCACCAAACCAAATCTGGAAATTTAGTATACTATAATAACAAACATCCCTTAATAAGTTATTCCTCGTCTTGACTTGTTTAAGAGACGGCCCGCTTTCTATCTTCGTACTACTCGTCACATTTTTAGATCATTTCAAATATTTCTAATCAGTGAATCCCACCTCACCATTTGAAAATTAAATGGCCATCATTGTACTTTCACTTAGCATATTAGATTATATTTTAACATGCTAAATTTAATCTAAAACTCCCACACAATAGCCTCAACAGAAACTAATTTGTGTGAAATCCATGATTGAATCTTGTCCCATTCACACCGTACTAGTTAGATGGATATGACCATCTTAATTATTCAAGATTTGCTTTGTAAATGACATCACAGGACAGGCCACTCAATGGGATATTATTGCACTAGAACATATTGACCATATATGTGATGTGCATTATTACCTTCACATCAAATAGTGTTAGACGCTGGATGACATCTTGTTTGAAGTTTTGATGTTTGATCGAGGTGTGTTTGATGCTTTCAAAAGGGTGGGGGAGGATGTTGGTCATAAAAGAAAGGAGAAACCCACTTTGCTCAAGTTGTGGGGCACCTTTTGAAGTGTCAGACCAATAGGAAAGTGAATCAATGGTCACATGACTGCATCTCAAGTTGAATGACACATTCAATAATATAGACTCAATAAATATTAATTACACAGAATCAGATGTTACATAAAAGCAAAAAGTTGTTTTGGAGGTTATGGTTGAGAGGCAATCCCTGTTGCTTCAAGCAAAGCTACTAAAAATTTAAAGCTGTTAAACTACAGACTCAAAACATAGCTAGCCACATAACAAATGACTAAAAAAAAGTGGCTAACTACTTTAAAGCTTCTAACATGTAGTGTTACTAGTTTTTTTTTTTTTTTTTTTACCCCAAATGATTCAATTCTTGAGTTTCAAACTGATGTGGATTGTTTTGCCTATTTGACTGTTTTAGATTGATTGAGAAGATCAGACTAAGAATAAAGCATTGGCAAGTCGGGTATTGCTGGTTCATATTGTAAACAAGCAACGACTTGGTGAAAAAAAAGTTTATTACTGGAAACACTACACAGTAAAAAAAAAAAAAAAAAAAAAAAAAAAAATAATATATATATATATATATATATATATATATATATATTTTTTTTTTTTTTTTTTTTTTTTTTTTTTATGTTATCGTAACATTTTTTTTCTTTTGTCAAATCAACTTAATTAATGTGGTTCAGATAACATAATATTTTGAGTTTCTGTTGATTAAAGGTGCCCTAGATTGTTTTTTTACAAGATGTAATATAAGTCCTAGGTGTCCCCTGAATGTGTCTGTGAAGTTTCAGCTCAAAATACTCAAAAAAAAAAATTTTATTAATTTTTTTAGCTGCCTATTTTGGGGCATCATTAACTATGCACTGATTTTTTCAGCGCGCCGCCCCTTTAAGAGATGCGCTCTCTCTGCCCCACGAGCTCTCGACTATATATACATCGCATAAACAAAGTTCACACAGCTAATATAACCCTCAAATGGATCTTTACAAGATGTTCGTCATGCATGCTGTATGCATGCTTCGAATTATGTGAGTAAAGTATTTATTTAGATGGTTACGTTTGATTCTGTGTGAGTTTGAGGCTATGCTCTGTGGCTAAAGCTAACATTACACACTGTTGGAGAGATTTATAAAGAATGAAGTTGTGTTTATGCATTATACAGACTGCAAGTGTTTAAAAATGAAAATAGCAACGACTCTCGTCTCCGTGAATACAGTAAGAAATGATGGTAACTTTAACCACATTTAACAGTACATTAGCAACATGCTAATGAAACATTTAGAAAGACAATTTACAAATATCACTAAAAATATCATGATATCATGGATCATGTCAGTTATTATTGCTCCATCTGCCATTTTTCGCTGTTGTTCTTGCTTGCTTACCTTGTCTGTGCACAGATCCAGCCGTTAATACTGCCTTTCCTTGTGTAATGCGTCGAATGGGCTGGCATTATGCAAATATTGGGGTCATACATATTAATGATCCCGACTGTTACGTAACAGTCGGTGTTATGTTGAAATCCGAGTGTTTTCCAGAAGTCTTTCAAACAAATGAGATTTACATAAGAAAGAGGAAGCAATGGGGTTTGAAACTCAATGTATGTCTTTTCCATGTACTGAACTCTTGTTATTCAACTATGCCAAGATAAATTCAATTTTTCATTCGAGGGCACCTTTAAACCAATCGCCTTCATTGTATTAACTCAAAATTTTAATTTCATCGAACTCAAAATTTTAAGGCAACCAGGTAACTTTTTTAAGTTAAACCAAGAAATCTTTTTTGCAGTGTAAACTATTTTAAAAATGTAGTTAAACTAGTGGCACTGCTAACATTGTAAATAAAACAAAGACTATTTGGAGTATATTTTACAAGAAAATACTATTTCAGTCTTTTTTTTGAAAGTAAATCAAACACATTTTTTTCAGTCTAGATTACGACTCCCAACACTGGATATGATCGCTCACTATATCAGGTTGCATAATTCAATGCATGTGACATCCTGTCAGGGTTATGTCTATGCCAGTCCTTTTTACCTTTCACCTCGACAAAACAGATAAAAACTATATCCAAAAGTCTTCAAAATGTAAACACGGATAAATGTTGACTATAGGCAGGGGTGTTGAGAGAAGTGATAGGGCTGATTCTAACTCTTCACACATGGACAGTAGTAAGTCAGATGTGCAGATGGGTTGAACTCAGACAGATAAGCCACTGTGATTCTACTATACATGCAAATCCTGCTCAGACATGCAGAACGCACAGACATGCTTTAACTCATGGCGAGCAGAGCTTGTTGCGACTTACATTTTACAGTCTTTGAAGTGCTTCTTTAGCACACATGCAGAGTAATTGGAGTACAAGGGACAGCTTTCCAATTAATAGTAAGAAGTGTTGGCTCCTCAAGTGAAAGCAAAGAACTACAATAAATGACACAAAACGCTTCTGGAGAAGTAGGCTTAATCTCCTTCACTTGAAGAAAAGTGTTTTTTTATGAATGTTCATGAAAATTGAAAAGGGTTTTGAAGGATGGAAGAGAAGGTGCAGTGACACATATGAGGAAAAATCTTTCATTTGACACGGCAAGTTTTCATATATTCCTTAAAATGATTAATTCACTCTAAATCGAAAGTTCTGTCATTCACTCACCCCATGCAATTCCTGTAAGACTTTCTACCATTGAAATGTAGCACAGAAGATCTACTAAATGTAACAGACGTAGGCTGGTAAGAAGAGGCACTCTAGTGACTGATGCTAGAGACTATGGTCTTTTGCCTCCTTGTTAGAGTGGACCTGGGTTCGAGTCCCGCAACCTGGAGGGGCTACAGTGCTGGCCCATGGTGAACATGATTTCACCAAGTACAACATGTTCCTGGAACAACATCTTTGTTGATCCTGGAACAACATTCCAATCAACCAATCAGATTTGAGGGACAAGTTTACCATTTATGTCAAATTTTGGCTTACAATCAGGGTTAGGTGCTTCTACATCAGTGTTATTCAACTATCATTTCCCTCTGATTTTAGGGATAAGTTATGGGTAGGGTTAGGTTTAGGGGTTGGGAAAAGGTTAGGACTAAATTTTCGGATAGGAATGTTGTTCCAGGATCAACAAAATATGTTTGTCTTACTTGGCAAAATCACGGTGACCGGTGGCCCATGCATACAGGGATGTGAGTGTAACAGACATAGGCTAGTAAGAGCTGTGCATGTACATCTCACTCCCCTGAACTCAAGAGGTGCTCTAGAACTGCGGTATTTAGCCTCCTTGTTAGAGCACCCGCTTCTCATGCGGATGGGCCGGGGTTTGACTCCCCTGAACTCAAGAGGCACTCTAGAGACTGACGCTAGGGGCTTGCCTCCTTTTTAGAGCACCCAACTCCCATGCCAGCGGACTCGGGTTTCGAGTGCCACTTAGAGCGGGACGTTTGAACTGGAAGGGCTACATAAACATAATTTAGCATTGAATTCAGAAGAAATAAATATGTGTCTGGAACAACATAAAGGTGATTACATAATTTGTGGTTTTTAATGGACTATTCCTTTAACCTTGAGTTCTCTGAGATCTACAATCTTCCATTCAAAATAAATAATGTTGTATGCTTTTTCAAAAGCAAAAGGGAGTTGTTCATGTAGAAGACTAGATTTCTCCCCTTGCTAATGGAAAACATTGCATCCAAAAATCTAAAAGACTAAATTGTAAAGTTAAATTTACACAGACAAAACTTTCCGTCTATTCACTTGCGGTAGCAGCTTTTCCGTACCTTTCAATGGGGGTCCTGTCTGCATAATGCACCTCCAATTGCCGTTTAAATAGCGGCGGCATTCTAGCGGAATGTAATAAATCAGCAGTGAGATTTTCCTTCTTCCCAGCAGTCCCCACTCTCTCCGGCTCCTCAGATGGCTTCAAAGAGCAGGTATCCCACAAGACCCCAGGGGGCCCATGATTGAAAGCTCGGAAGGATGGACTGACTGCCAAAATCTTATAAAGAATGTAACAGAAGATACATACATTATTCATATTAAATTTTAATGCCTGAGGTACATTCACAAACACGGGGGGAAATAAGGGGGAAAAAAGCAAAAAAGACGTATTGAAAAATTTCACAGTCCTTGTTGGGGACTTAAAAATTTGTTATGCCAACAAAAAGTTGTTTGCATAAAGCGCCTATTAAATGCTGTCAGGTTTTTCTTTCTGCCTTTTTGACTTTGAATATGGAAATCAGGTAGACGGAGATGAGAAGAGACCACAGTTCACAAGGGCCAAAGGTGCCATAACACACTTCTGACTGCTTTACCCAGTCACAGTCAGTCAGAGAGAAAGGAGGGGGGGACAACGCTTATTTGAATACATTTCATTTCTATAGATTAGGTGTGACAACTTCAAATATTGGGGGAATCTTGGGCGTAAAAGGCTTGAGCGATTTTGCCCTCCACTGGGAGTTTTCCAGATGTCAGACTACCAAACGATTAGCATGGCACACACATTAAGAGAAGGAGGGAGAAGCATATGCCACTGCAGTGAGGAGAGAGCAGCTTCCCCGCAGGCCCGGTCGGCCCAGCACTGCAATCCACTCTCCTCTCGCACAGAAAATCAGTTTTCCCTGCTATGCCACGCTGTCTCAAAGATGTCGCCACATAATCAACTGATATCAAACTGCCTTGGAATGGCTAACGCTCTGACTCAGTGGAATGGGAAAGGACAAATAGGGAAAAACCCTATTGGTTGTGCAAAGTAAATTAAATCTAGATTGATTCACACCTTACCGTTGATTACGCTGGCTTGACAAAGAACTTTTGAGAAACGTTCACAGAACTTAGCTCAGTCCGTCAGTCTGTTTCGACTGGGTATCTTTTCTAACTGATCAGGCGTATGTATGTTTTCCCCATAGTGGACAAACAAATATCACTTAAAATTGACTAAATTTCTTCTAGAGTCAAACTACACCCAACAAACTCTGGCACAGTAGACACAGTAGTCAGCAACCACTCCTTGAATCTATGTATTTGTCTGTATAACTTTTAACAAAAACAGCGAGAAAAAAAAAAAAAAAAGCCGTAAAACATCTGCACCGAAAGGTTTGTAGCTAAAAAATTACTGGATCACACTTTATATTAGGTGTCAACTACTATTGAGGTGGGATACGGGTAAGGTTAAAGGATTAGTTCACTTCAGAATTAAAATTTCCTGATAATTTACTCACCTCCAATGTCATCCAAGATGTTTATGTCTTTCTTTCTTCAGTAGAGAAGAAATGAAGGTTTTTGAGGAAAACATTCCAGGATTTTTCTCCATATAGTGGACTTCAACTGGGTGTAGCGGGTTGAAGGTCTAAATTTCAGTTTCAGTTAGGGCTGGACGATTAATCGAAAAGTAATCGAAACCGAAATTCAGAATCTAACCGACGTAATTTTCCCATATCGGTTATTTCGGTTTTTTAATCCTGTTAATACTTCCCCCTTAAAAACATAACTGCGTGTGTAGCCACGTGACTCCGCCCAGTCCAGTCAGTGGCATAAAAGCAAAACACGGAGGTGAACGCCGGTTCAACAATAGGATGGCGCGCGAGCGGTGAGCCTTGCGTCTTGACTAAACTTTGTCAGTTGTATTTGTTTTATGGTTTGGACATTCAAGCGATTAGACGATCGGATGTGTATTATTATATCGAGCTACCGCGCTCGCATAGATATATACATATATCTATGCCGCGCTCGCGCAGCTGCATGTGGCACTCATACAACACCATACAAACAGTGCGCAAAACGTGAAGATCGCGCGCACCAGAGGAACGCAGATGTTCAGCGCTGTCTGTGATTTATCACTAAAATCTTAGAAACTCAAAAGTTCAGCATATATTTTTTCTACTTTTAGAACTATTTACAAAAGCTTCACAAAATAGAGAGACGGTATGACTAATTCACACACGCAATCACTACTGAGGCTAATTTATCTTTACATTACAACGAGCAGAAACCTGTAAGAAATTACAAACCATAGATAAAATAACTCTGATAGTGAGCATATGTAGATCACTCTTTCAACAGGAAAAAAAATATCCCACTTAATAGTCAACTAGGCTATTTACAGTACAACCCTTGTAGTGAACTATGAGGGCAAAAAAAAAAAAAAAAAAAAATCAGAAATAAAATAATCGTTCATTAATGTAATCGAGGTAAAATGTTCAATTAATCGAGGTTTTGATTTTAGGCCATAATCGTCCAGCCCTAGTTTCAGTACAGCTTCAACACGATCCCAGATGAGGAATAAGGGTCTTATCTAGCGAAACAATCGGTCATTTTCTAGAAAAATAAAAAGTATATATATTTTAACCACAAATCGAAAACGTTTTGTCTTTGATAATATTTTATTTAGAGGTCAAATGCAAAGAAATGTTCTGCTATTATGTGTGCAAGCTTCTCTTCTTGTTGAACTTCTATATAACTTCAGACTTTGTCAAGCAAACATTCAAAGCTAGTGTCATTTACTGATTGACTGGTTTGTCTATCAGTCACGACGTGCAATTTATGAAGAACGTATCGCCGAGTTCATCATATCGTTCTTTGAATGCAGGAATAATTGCATCATAGATTAGTCTTGTACGTATTTCGCCTGAACAATCATCGGCCTCGCAGGTGCAACGATGTGAAATGAATTTGTCATCAGCTTTAAAGCTTTTTGTGACAGGTCGTTTGAAAGTCAGACGGGCTGCTCGACGTGATGGGTGGCTTTCCCGCTGCTTAGCTTCTCTGCAACCCAGCAGGTTTGAGGATTAAATTTAGGGCTCCTGTCAAAGCCAGTGACAGGCCTCAAAGGGGCTTCTCCCCCCGATCCCTGTTATTATTGCACGGGGGATATGTTCCATCGCTCTCTATTAGCAGCCAGAGGTACTCCGGTAAGATGGTGTAATGCGCTTTGGGCTTAGGCCCATGTCATTCACTCTTACCCAGGCCATGACAGTACCAGGGCTGGGTCGATTTTCTGAGCTTTCCTGTTACTAACATGTTCAAAGTGAGGATGGGGCTCAGTCACAAGTCTGGAGTTTGTCGTGAGATCCTCTTAGTGATGGATGGATGACATTACATTGAGTATCATGGAGGGATTATTGTCAAGAATGCCACTACAAACGGACCACACAATAGCTTTTAATAGAGTTCTAAGTGTGATTTAATGGAGTCTTTGCACAGACTTCAATGACATATCTCTGCTTTATATCGACAGGGTACGTCTAGCAAGCTAGTTAACACTGTTGAGACAAAGCTTAATTGTACCTTTAAATAGTTTGGTAGTGTTGACAAGAGTCAGCTGCATATAAATTGTTGCATACCCTTTAAATAGACCTAACTTTCAGTTTCAAGAACAGCTGTTAGTAACTAGTAATGACAGCTCTATCAATGAGAAGAAATAAGAAGCCACATACTGTATGCAAATGCATTACCACAAGTAAATTGTCCACTCTTTACCTCTTACTTTATTTTTGTAATACACGTTAATTTTATTATTGTGCTATTGGAGTAAAAATTAAAGATGCAATGAAATTTGATATGGGTTTCCATTATAGGGTACAAAGAGAGTACAACAAGGCTAAAAGCACACCTTAAGAAAAATGTGCTTTTCACTACTCCCATGATTGCTGAGTAATATATATATAAAGCTAGTGTCATATTATATATATATATATATATATATATATATATATATATATATATATATATATATATATATATATATATATATATATATACACACACACACACACACACACACACACACCAACATGGGGCAAAAGGGACAAAGTATTTATACAAATAATTTAGCTAAAATAATGTTTTTTTAATAATGAACATTAATACATGTTCAAAAGAATCACTTTAGCAAAGTTTGTACTATTTTCGGTTTATTTAGATAAATAAAATAATTAATTTTTGTTCAATAAATATACTATCATTAAGATATGTTCAATATGTTCAAAAATACATGAATATATTTTAAAAAGTAAATATTCTGAGAGCATTGAATGAGATTCCATAATAATTTAATATAGCTTTACAGCAGTAACAAATAAATATGATATTGTATTTTATGATATGACTAATATCATTTATATATATATATATATATATATATATTTTTATATATATTTATATATATATTATATAATAAATGTTACATTATAAATATGGTGATTATCTCTAAGGTGGACACTCATTTTGATATGATATCTGAATTTAACCATGTTATGCCAACATATGGAAAAGTCAGCCAGCTGTTTATGATCATTTTAATTATTGTGCCTTTATCCTCAACAACAAGGGTGTGCCAAATACCATATTTTTACATATTTTTCCATTACTGAAAAATTGTTGCTTGAATTACCTTGAACAAAACTGAAAATCATTAATGAGACATTTGTCTTAAAATATAGACAATAATTTCATTGATTTGAAATGTACACATTTTAACATTTTCAAATTAGCGCAGAATCAACTTTGCATTGCTGTCCGCGATCACGTCAAGAATCAGACAATATTTTGTGCATTCTAGTGGTTTAAAAGAGAATAAAGTCAAATGTGCCTTTAGCCCCGTTGTACCCTGCCTCTGTCTTATGCTGCCTGCACCATGTTATTGTTTGCTTCCACATTTCAAATCTGAAAATGGTCCAAAAGTGGTGTAAGTCTAAAAATGGTCCAAAGACAGGATGGCAAAAAAAAAAAACTAATGGTTTAGAATTAATCAGTCATTTAAGGAATCATCAGTCAATTCAATTGTTGTGTTGGCACACAAGCTTCATACACCGGTCACGCTGATGGCGCTCCCCATAGCACCGATCCAGACATGGTCTCTCAATCACCTTCTCAGGGAACCATGGTTACAGTCATAACCTGAGATGTTTATCAGCAGGTGAGTGTTCACACTGTAATGACTCAACTATGGCAACTCCTCAGTTACTGGCCCTGCCGACTTTCTGTCAACTTCCAGCATGTTTGATATTATTGTTGGCTAAGCTACATATCTCAAACTCCAATAGTCATCCATGATCATGGTTTGTAAGCACATGTTTTTTTGTTTTTGTTTTTTTTTCTCTGAGATTCACTTAAACTTCAGTGACTAATGCAATAAGTGGAGATAGAAAATTATGTTTTTACTGAAAGTAAAGATCTCAATTAAGCTGTTCTTGGAAATACATGAACAGCAAATTCAGTTACACTTTATTTTAATGTGACATTGTTGCAACGTAATAACTCATACGTACTGAGTAATATTAACTATTAATAATATTAAAATAAATAATGTACTTACTGTAGGGTTAAGGCTAGTGTTTGGTTTAGGGTTAGTTGTTTGTAACTAGTGATCGACCGATATTGATTTTTCAGAACCGATACTGATAATTTGTGTGTTTATGTACCTGAAAACCGATATGCAGAACCGATATTTATTTACTGTTATATTTCTGTTTTTGACACGATTACAACACCACTGAACTGAACAAACCATTTTATTTATAACAATCACTCCCTCCTTGCATTGGAAAACAAAACAAATCTTATTTATACACCAATAAATTTTGTTAATTTTAATCTTCATATTACAAAAATAATTGTATTTATAAAAAAGCATCAGCAGCAACACTAAATGTTAACAATAAGCAAAATAAATGTGGAATGTCTAATGTTTACAAATGGAGAAAATAAATTCGTGTCAACTTTGCAGAAATGTAATACTTCATTTTAAACTACAGATTTATAAGCTGTTTAATAGGCTAAAGTGTGAAGAATAATTTCGCTGGATAATGTTAAATAACTTGAATAATATTCTCTGGAATACTGGAATATAACAAACAAAACATCATGGACTGTATTATTTAATTCATCAAAGTTACATCTTTATTGGAACAGGACATGATGGATTATCTTGCGTGACTCCGTGAGCTTGTCTCTATTTCTTAGAGACAAGCTGCATAAACTAGCTACATTTCGGTCATTTATGTAACACATCTAATTTGTGCATTAATGGCTGTTATGTTAAATAAAGTTTGCTAATTACAGCAAAGCAGATTCTTTACCATGTGCACGCCGTTGTCTCGTCTCCCTCTCAGATGCGTTGTAATGGCGATCCTGCGCACAATTCTCGAAACACTCACAAGATGGTGGCGCTTATCGCTAAATCCGATATTACAAAACCAGATATCCGATTATGGTAAAATGCTTAAATATCAGGGAAAACATCAGTAAATTGTTATATTGGTCGATCTCTATTTGTAACTATGCATTATTTATTACACACCTGTTCTCTTACTCTTTATTACACACATGTTCTTCTCTCTTGAGAGAAGAAGTTGAGATTCCAGCAAAAATTGGCTGTTTCGAGTTAGGCCAGTGGGACACTGCCTTTAGCGATATTAGCTCTATAGCACCAAAGCAATCTTCAGGAGGTGCCTCTAAAGAACAAGATCTTATAGGATAGCCAAAACTAGGTAAACCAGTGCTCTATCTACCCCCAAAATACTAAAAAAGAGTAGGAAAAATGAGGCTGTGGCCTAAAGCATTGCTTAGCAGAAGCTGTTCAACACTGACATTCCCCTTTCCACTGCTAGCTCCTCCAGTCAGATCCCTGGGCCAGAGTTTGCCATTAAAACACAAGCACTTGTTCAGTCCCCCTTAAGTTGAGGTTGTACCACGCCCCTAAGAAAATCCTTGGGAAAATGTTTGTAAGGTTAATGAATTGCCAATCAGTGTTTACAGCAAACACAGGGTTGCCAGCCGCCGTGGCAAGCCTTGAAGTCGACTAACCCGGGGTCACCGCTTGGTAGAGGCCCAGACAATGCGGCTGATTGGAATAGCAAACATTAGTGGCAGAGATTCAGGGGTCAAAGAGAGGAGACTAGTTAAATGCAAGACCATGGCACTCTGTGAAAAAGGGTAAGGAGCACTGAGGGAGAAAAGACTGAATATTTAGTAGAGAAACATTGCTTGAATTATGATTTAACCCCAATCCGTTTGAATTAAGACTGAATAACAGTCATCAGATCATTTTTCTGAAACTTCTTAACGAAAGACAGAATTATATCAGATTTACACTGAGATAATGTATAAACTTGCAGTTATCACTGGAATTTGTAAACAGATGCAGTGAATACATCACAGGATTTAAAAAGGTAATTTTTAATTAATGTAATATAATCAGTACTGTTATTAATAGTTTACTTATTTAGTAATACGTTTACTATTGAATGCACAGAAACGCTGATCACACAATATACAGACATATTTGTTAATTTTGTAAGTTATTCTACAAAATCCTGGATCTGTTTTTTTATGGTCATCATTTTTAGATTTATCAAAAAACAGTGATTGGCCTCTTCCTGTCTAAGTGGGCAGTTCTTGGCATGAATAACCCACAAAGTGAACCAGACATTCTGACAGTCAAAAGTCTGAAAAGTCCAAAAATCAAAGCTTTCAGGGATAACTAACATCCATGCACACACTCAAATTACACAGCTTATAGACACTAAAATTATACTGCACAGAACCAGGGGACATGAAATACAATAACATATACTTTAGGAAAGTCAAAGAGCCAACCAGAGGTAAGATAGAAAGCAAAAGTAGAGTTTCACCATTTCCAGTGCTGGTCTGATCCAAAATCCCGACCAACACTTATGATATTCTTAAGTATTGACCCCACTGAATTCCTTTAAATGCACATGAACTGATTTAGCTTGTACCAGTGCTGATGGAGCAGAATACTAAATGTGCTAATGTGTTTAGAAAAGCAATTCAAGACCTTGTCTTCAAATCAATCCAGTTTAAAGTTCAATATCGCACAAAGCTAATGAAAGGTTTCCAGTGGCCCTTGTTTCATAAAACCACTTTAAGGCCATTTTGAATCTCAACAGTTTAACCTCAGTGCAGAATAAATGGGTCGTATTGACTTTTTTCCTCCTTTTTTAAAAAAGAAATCTCCGGAAAGCCAGCAAATCCCACTTATGGAACACATTTAAAAGGAGAAAGCCCATTAATTGGAGTTTTAAATGAGGCGAGCTCCCTCTCTCCCTGGATAGAGTCGAGGGGCCCTTTTAGGTTTCGTAAGCGAGGTGGGGGTTTGGTGTACCTTTGCACTAGAGCGTCCTCCTGGCCTTCCCTTCCATGGTGGGGCAGACAATGAGCTAGCTGTGTCCCCCGCAGACAAGGCTCTGGCCTGGGAGACCATACCCATTGCTCTGGGGGCGGAGGGCTAATTCAGGAGGGCGAGAGGGAGGGGGCTTGCACACTGTGGGAACAGCCCCGTCATCGGCCGACGGACAGCAGAGAGGCCAAAGCCGCTCATCATTTGCAATTCAGATCATGAGCAGCCAGTCCGGGAATCAATGGTGCTGTATCAATCTGCCGACTGCAAATGTCATCTGCATTTTGATTCTTGACCCCCTTTTTGACGCTCCCCACACTGGAGCCATTGTCCTGTGGGGGCCACCCCTAGCTGTGTACTCCCATTCCCTGCCTAAAGTCTCACATTAGCCAGGCAAAACCCACAAGCCGCGCTGCCTTTCAGAACAGCCCTAGTCGCTGCTATTTAGCCGTGTGTTCCGCAGGTCTCTCACAGCCCCATAAAGGAATTAGGAGCGCGAGACAAAGCTGAAATACCAGTCGCTATTTGGAAAGCTAAATGGCGCTAACCTTTGTGGCCATTGTGATGATATAACAATTTGTGTCACAAATCTAGTTAGAGCGTAATGGTAAATCAGAACAAAACAAAAGTGGCAAAAGTCACTGCGGTTGGAGCATGTTAGCATGATGAATGCCAAGTCCAAGGGACCAAGAGGGGATGAGATGAGAATGAGAAACAAATTACAATGAAAACCACACAAACACTCTCAAAAAAAAAACAAAAAAAAAAAACACTGTGTTACAAAAAACCCAATTTGGGTTGTTTTCAACCCAAGGGCTGGGTAAGTATAACACATGTTGGGTTAATTTTACCCAGCATAATGGGTTTATTCATTTTTAATATAATACTATATTAGCTTTTTTCCCCCTTTTACTTCATACATGAATTAATGTTTACGGATTAACTTAAATCTTCTATCCTCTAACTTTTTTTTTTTTTAAATAATCCACATTTGCATGATAATTGCTTTATTTTTGATCATTTTATAGTATAGCATATTTTATATATATATATATTTTTTATACATATTGCCTACATGTAACCTTGTTTAACACATATTAGAAGTACAACAAGAAACATTTAGAAGTAATTAAAGTTTAAGCAACCAGTCTCTGTTGTCCTGTTTCCACTGTACGGCGCTGGATCTCGTGCCGGAGATGACTCACGTTCGGCGGGGGAACTGATAACTTCAGACCGCCGCCCTGCGTTTCACTCGTAGCTGAAAAATCCTGTTACTGTCTCCATAACCTGTCCATAAATAATCAGTGTACAATTCTGAGAACATATTTTATGATCCTAAGTATTTATATTCTGTATCTTTTTGAATAAAATCATAAAATGTTATGCAAGGAATCAGGCATTTCCATCACGAGAAAAAAACAACGCAACGCTTGTTTAGGTGACTCACATCGCGCCCCTGTGTGTTGCTTTGCATAAAATTAAACGATATACAGAACAATAATGAATATTTAGATAAAATAAAATGTGCACAAACCTGTATTTATCGAAGACATTCACTAATTTGACGGAGCTGCACTGCTCTCTCCTGAAGAGGGCGCAAAAAGCCCGCAATAAATAACTCAACCCCTGGGTTGTTACGTCTGAACCAGGATCTGGGTAACACAAAAACTACCCAAACACTGGGTTGTTACGTCTGACTCAGGAGCTGAGTAAAACAAAAACTACCCAAACACTGGGTTGTTACGTCTGACCCAGGAGCTGGGTAAAACAAAAACTACCCAAACACTGGGTTGTTACGTCTGACTCAGCTGTTGGGTAAAACAAAAACTACCCAAACACTGGGTTGTTACGTCTGACCCAGGTGTTGGGTAGCACAAAAACTACCCAAACACTGGGTTGTTACGTCTGACCCAGGTGTTGGGTAGCACAAAAACTACCCAAACACTGGGTTGTTACGTCTGACTCAGGAGCTGGGTAAAACAAAATCTACCCAAACACTGGGTTGTTACGTCTGACCCAGGAGCTGGGTAAAACAAAAACTACCCAAACACTGGGTTGTTACGTCTGACTCAGCTGTTGGGTAAACAAAAACTACCAAACACTGGGTTGTTACGTCTGACCCAGGTGTTGGGTAGCACAAAAACTACCCAAACACTGGGTTGTTACGTCTGACTCAGGAGCTGAGTAAAACAAAAACTACCCAAACACTGGGTTGTTACGTCTGACCCAGGATCTGGGTAACACAAAAACTACCCAAACACTGGGTTGTTACGTCTGTCCCAGGAGCTGGGTAACACAAAAACTACCCAAACACTGGGTTACGTCTGACTCAGGAGCTGAGTAAATCAAAAACTACCCAAACACTGGGTTACGTCTGTCCCAGGAGCTGGGTAAAACAAAAACTACCCAAACACTGGGTTACGTCTGACTCAGGAGCTGAGTAAAACAAAAACTACCCAAACACTGGGTTGTTACGTCTGACCCAGGAGCTGGGTAAAACAAAAACTACCCAAACACTGGGTTACGTCTGACTCAGGAGCTGAGTAAATCAAAAACTACCCAAACACTGGGTTGTTACGTCTGACCCAGGAGCTGGGTAAAACAAAAACTACCCAAACACTGGGTTGTTACATCTGACTCAGGAGCTGGGTAAAACAAAAACTACCCAAACACTGGGTTGTTACGTCTGACTCAGGAGCTGGGTAAAACAAAAACTACCCAAACACTGGGTTGTTACGTCTGACTCAGGAGCTGAGTAAAACAAAAACTACCCAAACACTGGGTTGTTACGTCTGACCCAGGAGCTGGGTAACACAAAAACTACCCAAACACTGGGTTATTACGTCTGACCCAGGTGTTGGGTAATGCAAAAACTACCCAAACACTGGAAAAATAACCCCAAAAAAAATGACCCAAAAGGCTAAACCCAGGACTTGGGTAGAAAAAAAATAACCCAATATTGTTTACAAATTTATGAGACTTTATAACAGTGAGCACTTTACGAAAATCAAGTGATAAAGCAATCTCGGCAAAGGCTTGGTCAAACAGAAGTGTTAGTGCTTCCTTATGCCATTTCCAAAATCTATGTCAATGTATAAACAATGTCGCTCATTCACTAACAAATCACTCAAACAGCTACCTATTAATTTAATGCACTGTTATAATTTACTTTGATCTGTAGAAAAAAAAGGGGAAAAAGAGAGATAATTAATTCTCAGGAATTTCATGTCACCAAGAAATAACAGAGGTCATATGAATTCATTACCTATCACAAATTCAGATCTTTTGATGGTGTTTACAAGCAAAAAGATGTAGCTTTTGAATTAGTTCATTTAAAATAATTCACACTTAAGTCTCTTTTTTCACATCTTTCATCTAATGCTCTAAACTTTGAAAAGAAGCACACACACTCACACAACTGGGATAAACAACTGACAATCTGACTTTTGAATTACAGAAGCTCATTAGAATAAACAACAAATCACACATATAAATGTATCCACTTAGTTAATGTCTTTGTCTGGTTTTGATATACTAAATACCCATATGTATCACTGTTGCCATTACATCATGAGGTTAATGCTTAGGCCAAAATACACTCTACACAAGTCTTATCACAGACAAGAATGCATTGCAGTGTTAAAAGAGTCTATGCACAGCCTACTGGCTATGTATTTCTGCTAATATCCATAGCACCATGTACCATGGCACACCATGGTAGCAAACTCTTCCTGTCACATTTAGATTAACTATTGTTCACTGGTCCTCGAGATCCACTTTCCTGCAAAGTTTAGCTCCAACCCTGATCAGATCGCCCAGTCACCTTTATTTATAGCGCTTTATACAATACAGATTGTTTCTAAGCAGCTTTATGGTGATAGAGATGAAAATAATGCTAACTCTTTATTTTGATGGTCCCCTTTAATTAGATATTCTATAAGTATTGTTGCACCTACCTATTGTGTTCCGTATTGTGTTTATGCTCTGAGGCGCAAATAATTTATTATATATGACAATTCTTATATACAATGTCTTCTATTGTAGAAACTTCCATTTTTCCTAGCGCCAGTGTATCAGGAAGTGATGTTTTTGTTCTCTTTGACTCGCTGGATGGAAACAGTGCTTTATTCGCAAATGTTTTAAGCGATATTCAAAATTTGCACATAAGTTAAATGCGCAACTTTGGATGGAAACATAGCTATTGTCCAGCTCAGTTCAGTCCATTAGTGTCAGTGCAGCCAAATCAATAATGTTGCTGAATATTAAGTGTCCCCAACTAAGCAAGCCACAGGCAACAATGGCAAGGAACCCAAACGCCATTGGTAAGAGAAATTGAGAAAAGAAAAAAAAAAAAAAAACCTTGGGAGAAACCAGGCTTTGTTGGGGGATCAGTCCTCCTCCAACCAAACGAACGAACATGGTATTGATTTCCCACCCCTGATTTAGGGTGACAATTTAAAATAAGTACAACACGACAAAACACTAAAATAAATCCTATTCAACAGAAACAAAAACATAGAGACAACAAAAATGAGAAAACAGTAAGCATTTAAACAGTAAGTGCAAAATAGCACTTCAGTAAAGTCACGTCACGTTTATTTATATATATCATTTTATTTAAAGGTCCCGTTTTTCGTGTTTTTTTTAAGCTTTGATTGTGTTTATAGTGTGCAATATAACATGTGTTCATGTTTCGCGTGTAAAAAAAACACAGTATTTTTCACATAATTTACTTATCTGTATACCGCTGTTTCCACTGCGTTCCACTGTCATTAAAACGGGCTGATGACTTCCTTGTTCTATGAAGTCCCTCCTTCAGAAATACGTAACGAGTTCTGATTGTGCCAGCGGTTCCTGTGTTGTGATTCGACAGCAGCTTAGCGAACCTTGCCCGGAAAGGTCACGTATGGCCTCTTACCATAACGTGGAGATGCACGCGCTCAGTGTTATTGTAAACATGTCTTTAATTTTACCCTATCAATTTGAGCCGGAATCAGACCCGGTGATTGGACTGCGGGATGAAAATAACAGCGTTTCGACGACATGGCGACAAACACACTCTACAAACGCAACTCTTGTGTATTCCTGTGGGCGGAGGTTAGTCAAAAAACTGTTTTAGTGACGTCATTAAAGAAGGAAGTAGAGGGATGTAGTCCAAACTGGCCGTTCGATGTAGGCGACTTCTGTTAAATAAAATATCTCGCTTGGCATTGAACTTTGAGCTTTAAAATTTTACAGATTTTATTTATACTCTAACAACAACATTACACACTAACTAAAGTTTGAAACATGGGATCACGAAGAACGGGACCTTTAATAGATTGCTTAAAAGCAAGCAGCTTTATGGTATCAAACATGAAAAACATTGTCAGTGCCTCATTTCAACTACTGTAAAGTGGCTATCCAGTGTGTTCATGTTTTCACCCCCGGAGATCTTACCTCGACGGACTGAACAGATGAAATGAGTCAGAGAAGAGCTCCATGTGAAAGAAGTCGGAGCCTCCTATTACGTTATCAACATGGACCAATGGTAATATGAAGGTGTTTTGCAGCTGAAACTAACTTTTCCTGAGGGTTTGCTTTGGCAAGCCGTTTCAAACTCCCAAAATGAACTCCAAACGAACTTCGTTTTGGCCTGATTTTGTTCGAAATGACAACACATCAATTCGCTCTTCGATTTTGTTTGAAGTATATGTAACCTGTTCTACCCAACCTGCTCCTACCAGGACGCGAACCATGGTCTCTGGCGTGGGAGTCGGGCGCTCTAACAAGGAAGACAAAAGGGGAGTGAGATTTACATACACAGCTCTTACTGACCCACGACAGTTACACTCACCCCCCTAAACCTCACTCCCACATGGGTCACGGCACCAAATGTAAACCAGTTCTTCTCGAGCCGTTACGAACGGGACACGAACCGTGGTCTCCGGCGTGGGAGTTGGGCGCTCTAACAAGGAGGCTACATTTTTACATAGGCCTTTAAGCTACACAACAAACCCACAAAAAAAAAGCAGTGCTGTCCACAGAGGCCAGATGTTATTTTGAAATCCTGATGTTGCAGGTCTTTTCTCTCTGTTAGACTGAATTCCTCATGTGGCATCGCCTTAACCGAGAATAGACATATAGATCCGACTATAGGTAAGACACCAATTAAAATTTAGGCAGTGCATGGTTATAAAAGGCTCTGATTATGAGCACTACTGACAGACAGATGGACAGGCACAGTATGAATATGTTTTAACAGCACAAGCATATATCAGATGCAAAATCATTGGCATTTTATTAAGGCAATCATAGCTATTATTAGTGCTCATACTTAGGACTAGGAATTTGAAAAAGCCAATAACCCTAAGTATTAAACTTCTGTATTAAACATCCTGCCCCTTTTGTGCTACAGACATGAATGATACCTTGAATATGTGTGGCCTGTTGAGGAAAGAGAGGTTATGAGTTGCTCCAGAGAGAGAGAAAAGAAGTTTATAAAAAAATAAAATGCATGTGTGTCTTAGTCAAGGTTACAAAGAGCATGTTACCTCTTTCCCTCGCTGTCATGAGCGACAGATGAAGAATCTCCTGAGCTCACAGCGCCTCACTGCTGGTCCGCTTCTGTATGGTAATGATATACAGTGCATTAACTCAGTCTGAAAGGCTTAATTTGGGAGACCGTGGGCCCCGTCTTCTTATGTTTCCTGCACAGTAACACCGCGCTCGGGTCCAGGCAGTGAGAGCGGCAGACTTGTGTTTATTTATGAGAGCTTCTTGCTTCATTCGCTCTCAATCATTCATGAGGCTGGAGTGGACAGTCAAGTCAACCCCAATCCGATTCAGTTCAAACCACTGCTGAGGAAGAGAAGGCTGAAAACACAGGCAATTTACTTTCCCACCCAAATCCAAATGACCCCAAAGATAATGACTTGATCAATAAGTAATGCTTGCTACATTTGTGGTCTTTTTCGGAGGATGCTTCTTGTTTGGATGAGCTGAATTCACAACCTTTAAAAACACAGATAGAGTTTGATTGACGTGACCACCACTGACACTCATGCAATCTTTATGTGCGTCATATTTTAGGAGCTGATTACCCATTCATTCAATAAATAATTGTTTGTGTTAAGTCTTACGAGCTAACCTGATAACCTTTGCAGCGACAATGCTCATAAATCCGTCCAGACCTCCTTATCCGATTATGTCCATTAAACATCAGCTGTTTGGTAATCTGTTCCTAAGTAATGAATGGGGAAAAAAAAAAAAAAAAAAAAAAAAATCACATCCATGCTAAATAAATTTAAATGTTCCTGTAAGAAAAAGGTCAACAAAATGGAAAATGTCCAGCAATCAGAAAAGTTAAAATTCACACAGATAATGTATTTACTGCAGAGCTTGATTAGCATAAAATATACACTTTACAGATTTAATTCCATGCTAGACATTGTAATGGGGTAAGGCTTTGGGTATTTGTGTGAAATTTCCATCAAGTGTTAAAGGATTAGTTCACTTCAGAATTAAAATTTCCTGATAATTTACTCACCCCCATGTCATCCAAGATGTTTTTCTTTTTTTTTCTTAATTAAGGTTTGTGAGGAAACATTCCAGGATTTTTCTTCATATTGTGGATTTCAACATCAATCAACAGGTTGAAGGCCTGAAAATCAGGAGGAATAAGGGTCTTATCTAGCAAAACAATTGGTCATTTTCTAAAAAAAAAAAAAATAATAATAATAATATATATACAGGTGCTGGTCATATAATTAGAATATCATCAAAAAGTTGATTTATTTCACTAATTCCATTCAAAAAGTGAAACTTGTATATTATATTCATTCATTACACACAGACTGATATATTCCAAATGTTTATTTCTTTTAATTTTGATGATTATAACTGACAACTAAGGAAAATCCCAAATTCAGTATGTCAAAAAATTAGAATATTGTGAAAAGGTTCAATATTAAAAACACCTGGTACCACACTCTAATCAGCTAATTAACTCAAAACACCTGCAAAGGCCTTTAAATGGTCTCTCAGTCTAGTTCTGTATGCTACACAATCATGGGGAAGAATGCTGACTTGACAGTTGTCCAAAAGACGATCATTGACACCTTGCACAAGGAGGGCAAGACACAAAAGGTCATTGCAAAAGAGGCTGGCTGTTCACAGAGCTCTGTGTCCAAGCACATTAATAGAGAGGCGAAGGGAAGGAAAAGATGTGGTAGAAAAAAAGTGTACAAGCAATAGGGATAACCACACCCTGGAGAGGATTGTGAAACAAAACCCATTCAAAATGTGGGTGAGATTCACAAAGAGTGGACTGCAGCTGGAGTCAGTGCTTCAAGAACCACTACGCACAGACGTATGCAAGACATGGGTTTCTGCTGTTGCATTCCTTGTGTCAAGCCACTCTTGAACAACAGACAGTGTCAGAAGCGTCTAAAGACAAAAAGGACTGGACTGCTGCTGAGTGGTCCAAAGTTATGTTCTCTGATGAAAGTAAATTTTGCATTTCCTTTGGAAATCAGGGTCCCAGAGTCTGGAGGAAGAGAGGAGAGGCACACAATCCACGTTGCTTGAGGTCCAGTGTAAAGTTTCCACAGTCAGTGATGGTTTGGGGTGCCATGTCATCTGCTGGTGTTGGTCCACTGTGTTTTCTGAGGTCCAAGGTCAATGCAGCCGTATACCAGGAAGTTTTAGAGCACTTCATGCTTCCTGCTGCTGACCAACTTTATGGAGATGCAGATTTCATTTTCCAACAGGACTTGGCACCTGCACACAGTGCCAAAGCTACCAGTACCTGGTTTAAGGACCATGGTATCCCTGTTCTTAATTGGCCAGCAAACTCGCCTGACCTTAACCCCATAGAAAATCTATGGGGTATTGTGAAGAGGAAGATGCGATATGCCAGACCCAACAATGCAGAAGAGCTGAAGGCCACTACCAGAGCAACCTGGGCTCTCATAACACCTGAGCAGTGCCACAGACTGATCGACTCCATGCCACGCCGCATTGCTGCAGTAATTCAGGCAAAAGGAGCCCCAACTAAGTATTGAGTGCTGTACATGCTCATACTTTTCATGTTCATACTTTTCAGTTGGCCAAGATTTCTAAAAATCCTTTCTTTGTATTGGTCTTAAGTAATATTCTAATTTTCTGAGATACTGAATTTGGGATTTTCCTTAGTTGTCAGTTATAATCATCAAAATTAAAAGAAATATACATTTGAAATATATCAGTCTGTGTGTAATGAATGAATATAATATACAAGTTTCACTTTTTGAATGGAATTAGTGAAATAAATCAACTTTTTGATGATATTCTAACTTATATGACCAGCACCTGTATATATATATATATATATATATATATATATATATATATATATATATATATATACTGTTTAACCACAAATGCTCATCTTGCACTAGCTATGCATTATGTATTCATGAAAAAAAAAAACGACAAGGTAAAACAACAAAGTCGAACGAATTTGAAGTTGGAGGAGATAATAAGATTGAGTTTTTCACCCTACAGTGGTACTTCCGCCTATGTCACGTGTGACCTTTCCAACGTGACTCGCTAGATAAGACCCTTATTCCTCGTCTGGGATCATGTAGAGCTCTTTGAAGCTGCACTGAAACTGACATTTGGACCTTCAACCCGTTGAACCCCAGTTGAAGTCCACTATATGGAAAAAAAAATCCTGGAATGTTTTCCTCAAAAACCTTAATTTCTTTTCGACTGAAGAAAGAAAGACATAAACATCTTGGATGACATGGGGGTGAGTAAATTATTAGGAAATTTTAATTCTGTAGTGAACTAATCCTTTAACATTAGCCTATATTATTTATAAGTTTAATACTTCCAAGGAGTATACCTTTTTAAATACATAATAATTAGAAAAATGTTTAGAAAAAAACTGCTTTTTAGTTTGTATATATAAGGTCAAACTTCAGGCATAGAGGCAATTCTGATTTCACAAATGATACAGTTGTACAGTGACACACTAAAATGGTGGCATTGTAGGGGATGTAGCCATAGCATTGTTTACCATTTGGTTGTCAGGAGCCGCCTTTATTGACAGTCAAACTGCAAAACTATCACTAACATTGCCATTTTGTTTCATGGTGTCTTTTTAGGCACTTTCAAAATGAATCATTTCTATTAAATCCATATAAATCTATATAAATCCACTTCCTTTGCTGCTAATTGGTTGGGTAAGGAAATTTAGCAACCAATGACACACCAGTGAGCCATGATTTGCTATATGCTAATGCTAACCAGAGGCGTGGTATTTATATTGTAGGGGGAGGGAACATTAAAGGTGCCCTCGGATGAAAAATTGAATTTATCTTGGCATAGTTAAATAACAAGAGTTGAGTACATGGAAATGACATACAGTGAGTCTCAAACTCCATTGTTTCCTCCTTCTTATATAAATCTCATTTGTTTAAAAGACCTCCGAAGAACAGTCGAATCTCAACATAACACCGACTGTTACGTAACAGACGGGATCATTAATATGTATGCCCCAATATTTGCATATGCCAGCCCATGTTCCCAACATTATGAAAGGCATTAGACAAGGGCAGCCAGCATTAACGTCTGGATCTGCACAGGTGAATCAACAGACTAGGTAAGCAAGCAAGAACAATAGCGAAAAATGGCAGATGGAGCAATAATAACTGATATGATCCATGATAACATGATATTTTTAGTGATATTTGTAAACTGTCCTTCTAAATGTTTTGTTAGCATGTTGCTAATGTACTGTTAAATGTGGTTAAAGTTACCATCGTTTCTTACTATATTCACAGAGACAAGAGCCATGTCATTATTTTCATTATTAAACACTTGCAGTCTGTATAATGCATAAACACAACTTCATTCTTTATAAATCTCTCCAACAGTGTAGCATTAGCCGTTAGCCACGGAGCACAGCCTCAAACTCATTCAGAATCAAATGTAAACAATATAAC
This sequence comes from Megalobrama amblycephala, assembly GCF_018812025.1. Taxonomy (NCBI): domain Eukaryota; kingdom Metazoa; phylum Chordata; class Actinopteri; order Cypriniformes; family Xenocyprididae; genus Megalobrama; species Megalobrama amblycephala. The sequence continues at coordinate 33,266,091 of NC_063065.1, forward strand.
AGTATACAATACTCACATAATCCGACGCATGCATGCCGCATGCATGATGAACACTTTGTAAAGATCCATTTGAGGGTTATATTAGCTGTGTAAACTTTGTTAAGGCACTGTTTAAGGCAAGTACGAGCTCTGTGGGCATGGAGCAGGAGAATTAAAGGGCCAGTAGCCCTGATTCGGCTCATTTATAATGATGCCCCAAAATAGGCAGTTAAAAAAAATCTATGGGGTATTTTGAGCTGAATCTTCACAGACACATTCAGGGGACACCTTAGACTTATATTACATCTTTTTTTAAAAAGTTCTAGGGCACCTTTTATATTTTCTTTTCTGTTTTCTGAAAAATATGTATCATCACATCTGCTAATGTAGTCTAGTTTTAGTAGTTGGACTACTAGTATATTAATGACCCCAATTTCTGCATGTTTAAAATAGTTTCTAACCTTTTTCACTAGCCTCTCATTTGGGTGTTTGCAAACAGCAATGCCGTTTTTGTGGGCGGGGCCTACCTGGTTGCAGAAAGTGAGAGTTCTGCAGTAGCAGTCTATGCAAATTCATGCTTAAAAAGTAGGGTTATCGTCGCAGGTTTCATCAGTCCAGTCTGTGGCTTGCAACCATAAACGTCTTCGTTTAGCTTCAAAGGGTGTTTTTTGCATTCCGATTCTGACATTCAAAGGCACAACAAGACTTTTTGGTAACACTTTATTTTAGGGTCTTTTAACTAGATGCTTATTAGCATGCATATTACTAGAATATTGTCTGTTTATTAGTAATTATTAAGCACATATTAATGCTTTATTCTGCATGACGTTATTCTACATTCTTAATCCTACCCAATACCTAACCTTAACAACTAACTTACTAACTATTAATAAGCAGTAAATTAGGAGTTTATTGAAGAAAAGGTTGTAGTTAATAGTGGATATGTGTTTCCTATACTAAAGTGTTACCGCCTTTTTTTTTCTCTCTCTCTTATTCTAGGATTTTTCCCATTTTTCTCCACTTGTCACCTCTGTTTTTCAGCTGCAAGTGACGTAACTGTGACATCTGCTCCCAAATGGTCTAGTTCCTACATTGCACAGTATGAGTATCAGCCATCGTGGGGACAGTGTGAGAATAAAAATCTCATACACAACATTAAAAGTGCAATCAACTTCCAGCTGAACCAGCACACTCCATAAATCACTTGCTTTTCTATGCAACATTCTAGCTAAACCCGGCACTCCCTGCCAAAAACGACAAGAACTATTTATCACTTTGGCCATTGTAAATGCTAATTTATGGCCTGTGTGAATGCAAGAGTTGTCCCTAACCAATACAACGATGTGTAGAAATATAAACAGAGCAGGAAATTCAAATGCCTGGAATGACAGTTAAGACAGACAGTACAGTATATCTGTCATCACATCTATATTTACTGTAACAAGATAATTTACTTTAGAATGTTACAAATGCACTCTTAGCCTGGATAGAAATATATGGTTTGTTAACACCATACCATTTATTTTATCTACACTCTAAAAAAAATGCTGGGTCAAAAATAACCCAAGTTGGGTTAAATATGGACAAACCCAGCGTTTGGGTTGTTCTGACCCAGCGGCTGGGTTAAATGTTTGACCAACCAGCTGGGCAGTTTTATTAAACTCAGCTATAGTTTAAAAATGACTGTATTGCTTGCTTAAAATTATTATTGTTGCCTCTAGTGTCTATTATGTGTCTGGATTTTAATTTCCAAACTAGTTTGGGTTAATTTTAAGTAAGCAATACAGTACATTTTAATAGTTGAGTTAAATAAAACTATCCAGGACGTTGGGCACACATTTAACCCAACCGCTGGGTTTGTCCATTTTCAACCCAACTTGGTTTGTTTTTACACTCTAAAAAATGCTGGGTTGAAAACAACCCAAGCTGGGTTGAAAATGGACAAACCCAGCAATTGGGTTGTTTTAACCCAGCGGTAGGGTTAAATGTTTGCCCAACCTGCTGGGTAGTTTTATTTAACTCAACTATTGTTTAAAAATGACTGTATTGCTTAATTAAAATTAACCCAAAGTATGTTGGAAATGAACATTTATTAATGTTCAATGAATAATTATTAAACAATAAACATTTATTAAATTGCTTATTAATACATTTATATTAATAAACTATTAAACTATTAAATTTATATTAATAAAATATTATAGCTTATTAATAAACATTCACCTTTTGTCTATTATTGTTGCCTCTAATTGCATCTGGTTTTTAATTTCCCAACTATTTTGGGTTCATTTTAAGCTAGCCATATAGCAATTTTTAAACAATAGTTGGTTTAAATAAAACTACCCAGCAGGTTGGGCAAACATTTAACCCAACCGCTGGGTTTGTCCATTTTCAACCCAACTTGGGTTGTTTTTAACCCAGCATTTTTTAGAGTGTAACCCAGCATTTTTTGGAGTGTAATAAATGTTTATTATTTAATTATTATTTATTAAACTTATTAATAAACTATTAAACTATTAAATTTATATTAATAAAATATTATAGCTTATTAATAAACATTCACCTTTTGTCTATTATTGTTGCCTCTAATTGCATCTGGTTTTTAATTTCCCAACTATTTTGGGTTCATTTTAAGCTAGCCATATAGCAATTTTTAAACAATAGTTGAGTTAAATAAAACTACCCAGCAGGTTGGGTCAAACAATTAACCCAACTGCTGGGTCAAAACAACCCAGTCACTGGCTCTGCCTATTTTTAACCCAACTTGGGTTATTTTTAACCCAGCATTTTTTTAGAGCAATACAATGCTGCTTGTGAAATTAACCATAGCCAGATTTCCACCATCGGCATTTCAGCCACAAACTCTCCTTTGAGTTAAGATGGGTTGAAAATGACATTTTCATGACAGTTCAGGGAAAAAAAAAAAAAAACAATGACATAATTTTCTGTATACTGTTAGTGTGTCCACAAGACCAAAAGTGCCCATAGTTAAAGAAACACCCAAAAATGAAAAACCGAAACAATGCATTTATTGTAAAAGCCACTACATTTGTTGAAATCAAGATGCCATTTGTTATTTCGGGGGCTGATGTAAGCCAGAATGGAGACCCCACTCACCACATGTTGAGTACTTAAGCCCCGAGAGGGCCGTGCGGCTGCCCTTCCAATAAGACTGCGCACTGTGCCTTGTAATTAGAGCGGGATTCTGGAGGGTTGCTTCCGCCACTTGAAGACAAGATTTGACAAATGGGAGGCACAGCTGCACACAGAAGTTTTGGAAATATTTCGTAGCGTGGCTTTGCCAAGTCCCAGAGAAACAGTAACAGCATCTGTCCTGTGGCACTCTGGAAGATGGGAAGTTCTGCTTACTTTCCAGCAACAGGGATGGAGTATGTCACCAGTTTTTTGGAAAGGTTGTCCAAATTTCCTTTATCCAAATGGCACTTGATTGTGCACTGGAGCCTTAGGCAAAGGATGACGGTATGTGAAGTGTGGACAAATGGTGTGGTCAGCGAGAGACAGAGCACTGCACACCAACTGAGATAAGCCTATTAAACAAGGGCATGCAACACAATCTGTCTCGGCATTGTTGCACAGATACGTAACCCAGGTCACATTGTCTCATTGAGGCATCGGGACAACAGAAAGCAGTGATTAAGAATAAGATGGATTGCTGACTCTTAGGGTCAGCTATGTTTGAGTGTTTGCTGCCGTTGTTTGCCCAAGAAACCCCTCTTCTCCGTCTTCTTTTGATGCCATCTGTGCAAGGCTGAGAAAGAGGATATATTGTCCAAACAAGGACCTGCAGCGACTGACCGCCCCACCGAAGCGTTAATTACAAAACCATTGCAGCTTCCAGCATGGCCCAACAATTTATTTATTTTTTTTTCCCCTCAGAAAGTTTAAAGTTCTACTCTAAGTGCCAAGCAAAACACTCTGTAATGGACATTTTCTGCCCAAACAATTATGTGAAACACAACTGCCCTTCAATTTGTTTATCATGGTTGATGGCAGAGTAAATGCCACTCCTGGGCAGAGGACAAAAGTTCAAACTCTGCTTCTATTTGTCTGTATGTTTTTCTTTGTCCGAGTTCTCCAAACCTGTCTTTAACTACTCAGAGTTCATATGAAAATGTTATAATTTAGACATGTCATTTTATGGTGGACAAACTTAAAAACATTACAAGCATAATGGCTCTTGACCACTTTTTGGCATGGCTTTGTCTTTAGACACGTAGCCACTGCCAGCGATAAACATACTTAACATGAACTATAGTCGTGCAGAAACTTAAGTACTTAGATTGAACCAGATTTAACTGTGCTGCTATTAAACAAGAAGTGATATCATTCAGGTAAAACATATTAAACAAACATTTTGCTTGCATAGGTAGACATATCTGCATTCATTTTGTTTCATTTTTTCAAACTAGTCCGATGTTAATTAAATCTTGTGACTAAACATTTAAAATTTATATTAATTGTGTTTCAAGCCAAATTTTGTGCCAATGCTATTATCTCCAGCCCAGTATTGCCATTCAAACAAAATATTGCAGTTTCATTTGATGCCAGTAGTGGTACAGAAATTCCACTTAAATTAAACTGAGGAATTATCTGAAATGATTATTGTAGTTATTATCATTATGCCCAGCATTGAGGAGTAGCTAACTACAAGTAGTGACACTAACTTCATTTTTCAGTAGTAGCTTGACAGTAGCTCAGCTGTTTTTAAAACAGTAGCTAACCTTTTCAGCAAGTTGCGATGTAGAACAACCAAAAGCTGTATTCTGTTTTACATTTGGAGAGCCAGCAGTGCATTGAAGAAGTGCAGTGATTTTAAAGTACTGCTACTTGTTTATAAATCACTCAATGGCCTAGGACCTCAATACAGTGCAGATGAGATCACTCAGATCATCAGGATCAAGTCACTTAGAAATACCAAGGGTTCACTCAAAGCAGGGAGAGTCTGCTTTTAGCTGTTATGCCAGCCACAGCTGGAACCAGCTTCCAGAAGAGATCAGGTGTGCTCCAACAGTAGCCAAATTCAAAGCAAGACTCAAAACACATCTTTTTACCTATGCATTTGCTGATTGAGCACTATGCTATGTCCGAACTGTTTATATTTTATTTTATACACACTATATTTTTATTCTTTCAACTCTTTTTCTTATTTTTTATTTATTTCATTTTTAATGCATTTTATATATTTTATGTATCTCTTTTATTTTCTGACTTTTAATGCATTTTATATCTAGCTGTCTGGTTAAAAGAGCTGGGAGAATTAGGAAGTACGTTTTTTTTTTTTTTTTTTTTTAATCCCTGGATGCAGCTCTGTGACAAATATTTATTTATTTATTTATTTATTTTTGGTTATCCCTGGATGCAGCTCTGTATAGAGTTAGTCCAGGAAGATTTGTCTGTTAGGGTACTGTTTAAACGCACAGTTGCCTGACAAATATTTTTATTTTTTTAGAGTTGTCCCTGGATGCAACTCTGTATAGAGTCAGTCCAGGAAGATTTGTCTGTAAGGGTAATGTTTAAACACACAGCTACCTGACAAATAAAAACAGTTATCCCTTTGCGTGAGGAAGATTCATTTAGATCCACTCTGATGGATAGATCCGTTTAGATCTGCTCTGACGGACAACAAAAAACTCCCTGAAAATTTCCTAACTCTTCCATCTAGATAGCAAAATTCTCTGTTTTTACTGTTATATCTATTTCTTATGTGTTCCATTATTATTATGTATTTGGTTCTTCTTTATGTAAAGCACTTTGAATTACCATTGTGTATGAAATGTGCTATACAAATAAAATTGCCTTGCCAGTGTCATCTGATGATTATGTAAAGGATGCACAGGAGTGGGTTGATATTTCACCTGAATTGACTAGTAAACGTTAAACTTTAGAATCTAATTTATGCAAACCAAAGATTAAAATGATGTCTGCATCAAAAACTTCAAGCACACACAGGTGAATAATCTCACTAACCCCCTTAAGATCACTAACGTTTTGTTTTTTGCCATTGCTTTGGCAAAGCATCTGTCAATCGAACAGAAATCAGTGGGTTGCAGCGGGTTTCAGATCGAAGCACACTGTGTTCACACAAGCAGCTCATGATTTGTGTCTCAGAGTGACTCCGCTCACAGTAAATGAGCTTCATCGCTTGTAATGTGCATTTTTGACTACTCCTGTGTATCCAATTTAAGCTGCATACATTTTGTTCTTGCATTGATGTTACATCTGTAGCAATTTTGACAGTAAGTTTTAGATTTACATTTGAGTATTGTGTGTGCCTTTGGATAGATTATAAAATAAAACAATACTCTTTGAAATCATAATAGTATTGCATTTCATTGTATTAATCCCAACAATTATGTGCTTAAAACATTCTTCATTAACAATTATTCAGTTATTTGTAATATGCAATTTTTGATAGTAACTTGTGTAACTAATTACTTTTTCATAAGGGTATCTTAACTACTTTAACTTATGCATAGCAACACTGATTATGCCACAAATGCTGTCCATAGATTCAATTTACTGAATTCTGAACTTGTTGTACATTTCTTTAAGCCACTTTACAGAACCGCAAAGTTTTCTTCTGCTTGTCTGAGCGTAGTGTTATGGTAAGGATTTATTGCATTTGTTGACCGTATAGAGGACTATGAAATTACAACATTGCTGTTTTCTTATATATTTTTCCTACAGGCTTGTTTGCTATCCATAATTTCTTCCCAAAGATCAAATTAAGCTCATGACCGTTCACTGTTTATTTGGACTTGATAACGTTTGGATGACTTTCCATTCCAAGAATAGTGTCTGGCAGATGAGACCAAATAATCTCACGCATTTGTTGGCAACCCCTCTTTGTCCATTCAGCTCGGTTCACTTTAACAGAGTGTTGCTCTGTTCTCACATAGATAGATTTACATCGATGCTGCCAAGCAGCAAACATTTCCCTCCGCAGGCATTTTAACATTATACCCAACTTTACATTTGGCAGAGACCACAACATTCCACTAAACAATTTGATTTGAGTCATCCAATCCACACACTTACACATTTCTGCGGGGTATGATATTCTGACCACGACCATCATTTCTAAATATGTAAATATAAATTGAATTATTGCCCTGAAGAATTGGTGGACGTTTCGGATGAATTTGTGGCCACTTCTGAAGAGTCAGAATAGAGAACGCAGCCCTCAACAGATTTTCACACCCTCAGACAAGGCGTAAATATTTCACACAAGTTGGTCGAGGTGAGTCTTGAAAGTTCTCGACCTAGTTCAGGCACTAGGCAGAACGGTTCCTGAATGTGCTTGCACTGCATTCATAAAACATACAACCTCAGCCATTCCGATCAGTTAATTGTATCAGCCTTGCCTGTTGTTGTTGCTGTTACTGTTGCTGTTGAGGAGATTTCTGAGCATGCCCAGAGGACCTGCTTCTTAAGTGTGAGGTGGCTTTCGGGGGAGAGATGGCTAGAGCTTCTCCACTTAACAGAACACTCATTATCTAGCTTCCACTAGCGGCCCTAACAGACCTGTTTGGATTGCCATTAGAGGGGAAGGTGTTCTGGGGGAAAGAGAAAATAATGAAGCCAGTTTCTCCTGATTGGCATTCCCACCAAAGCCTTCGCCATTTTTGAGAGGATAACAAAGCACTGAGACCTGTGGACCGAGTACTTTCACAGCTTATTATCCTGAGGGTTTGTGGAAGTCCTGTAACTATAGTCACTCTTCATTGTTACTGTTGTTGTCTTCAATTGTCAATCTTTGCAAACAAGTTCCGTTTCATTAACATTTGTGTGAGAATAGACAAAGTTTGAGATTGTCAGTCTCCCTGTCATAATGAGGATGACCATGAATATTCATGAGCAAAGAGATATGACTTAAAGCTGGATACACAAATGAATGATTTTAGGGAAGAAATTGATCAGCCCTTGTAACTTCACTGTAGTGTTGAGTGTAAATGCTATGGACCTTCCTCTGGTGGCTCTATCCTATGGTGTTAATTTTCTTCTCTCTCTATATGGCGTACACCACTAATACTGTTTCTTTGGCCACTTTTTTATGGACTATACCTCACCGTTTGGTGGTGACGCTCCACTGAATCTACAGCGCCATGGCAAAATAAGTCATATTTCACCACAACTGTTTCTATGAACTCACTTATATCCAAAGTAAATAATATTGCAGTCAAGGTACAATTTATCAGTTCATGCATTCCCTGGGAACTGAACCCATGACCTTGGCCCTACTAGCACTATTCTCTACTGTTTGAGAGAGCAGTTTGACCTGTGTAGTTGAATTCATAAACAAATTACATTTATGAGCTGAGCCAGCACATACATTGATATGCATATTTTTATTTATTTAGTTATTTATTTATTTATTTTTCTGGAAGATCCAGTTCCAACCTGCGGTATGTTTCTAAAACTTGCTGCTGCTGCTGCTGTTAGTTATTGCTGCTGCTATAGCTCGTTTTTCAAGCCCTTTATTACGACTTATATTTACGTTTTAAAGTCATGCGCCCTCTAGCTGGTGTAAAAATAATGACAGTGTCGTGTTACGTCTGTTGTCATGAAATGATGTATGTCGTCAAAATGCGTGTTCATTTAAATGCAATGTGTGGACTTTACACCATTTGTCCTATTTCCATTTAGCAAAATTATTATTTTTTTTTTTAAATAAACGACTACACCTACCCCACCCCTAAACCTACCCTTAGTGATTTATAGTGCATATACACTTTATGAGCACATGCGTTCCCTGGGATCGAACCCATGATCGCGTAATCACGATTGCATATTGTTATATATTGCAATGCTCTGCCAATTGAGCTACGCGAAACCTGAAATACGACACAGATAAAAGAAAGCAATGCATTAAAATGAAAGTGTCTTGTTGTCGATATGGGTGCAACTTTAGTAAATGCTCCTATGGGTCGTATTTCATTAATTAAAATTAAAGTGTCTTGTTGTCGATAAGGGCGCAACTTTAGTAAACGCTCCTATGGGTCGTATTTCAGGGAAGTGACAAACGACCTATATAGGCGTATTGGTTGGAGAACATGTTGTAAACATCACTAGGGGCTTTCATACTGTGTAGTTATAGGAACTTAGTTATAGGAACTAGCCAACAGGGCAGTTCTAGACAACTAAATGTTCCCCTAGGGCAATTTTCCTGGTTGCATTCGCACCGCCAGCAGGAACTCTAAAGTGACGTAAGCCGTGCGTGTTGTTGTGACTTTTATTTTGACCGCGTGACAGACGTTTATTTTGAGAGACATATAGAGAGTCCTTTCTAATATGTTATAGACAGAACTGTTATACAAATAAAGTAAACAGTATATGAAAAAGTATTAGCCATGTGGATGATGCCCAATGTCGCTAACTGAGCAGAAATACATAATCATGTTTCGTTTGGTCCCCTCAAAGTCATGTTGGATTTTCTCCTTAGCGTAAAGGTTGAGAGGTCCATCTATTACAGTTTTCTATGTTCATAAATTTAGTTTGTGGAGTAAATATATAGGCTATAACCTGTGTACACAGCTTTTTTAAAAATGGCTGGTGCTGGTGTTTCCTGTGCGTTCGGCCAATCAGCGTACACTTGCGTTACTGGTAGCTCCTATTGTCCTGGGTTAGACTCTACTCTGAAGTAGAAGATAATTTATTTCTTCCAAAAGGGTGTTCCTAGAACTAAAATCATTCCCAGTTCCTGCGGTGTGAACACATCAAAAAGCGGGTACTTCTGCCATTAGTTCTAGGAACTATGAAAAGGTTCCTCCATTGCAAAAGCCCCTAATAAATCCTTTCCATTGCAGGAAAGGTTATTTATAGTGGAAAAAGGTTCTTCTTTTAAAGAAATATTGTTCACACTAAGAAAAAATGGTTCTTTCTGTTCACTGAAAGGTTCTTTGTGGAGCCAAAATGGTTCTTCTATGAAATTCCTGCAAAACCACTTTTTGGAATCTTTATTTTTAGGAGTTTACTCAGAAACTTAAATGACAAAAAATAGTATTTGAAACAAACCATGGGGGACATTTTAAGTTACATGGGTTAATGGTCATTACACAAAAAATATCTGATAATCAAATATTCCAGAGAGCTCTGTTATAATGTAAATGAATGGCCTAAGCTTTTTAAATCTTTCAAAATCTTGAGTGCTAAGAATTTTTCAGGTCATTTTCTGTTGTTTTAAAGATATCTGATTCAGCTAATTTTAATATTTTGCCATCTCATTGCATAGCACCTCGTCGTAAGGTCAGCAGAGGAAAAAGTAAGTGTCCAGATGCGAATCTCTGAAATTAGCACGTCCTTCATCAGAGCGAGCAGCCCGTAAAAGAACGCGCTAGCACGCTAGCACAGGAAATTAGATGCTCTCTTGGGTCTCCGCTGCCTTCTGTGGTGACTATAAAGTCTGGAAAACCTCACTCCATAATCAAGCCTAGAGCCCCGGTGGCAGTCCAAAGAAAACAACGCTGTACTGAATAACCTCATCAATTTTCCTGAGGGCTTATGAAAAAGAAAATTCTTTGCTCGTTTATAAATTTTTCTCCGTGCACAGAAATAAAGGTGTTCACTGTTTCGACGTGTTGATTTAAGAGGCCATTTCACTACATGGGAAATATGCAGGGTCACAGCACAAGTATGTAAAAGACAGAGTATAAAATTTCCTCAGACTGTGCTCCTGAACTTCAGCATCAATGAGTACACAAGATGGCTCTACAAAAGATGGACCTGCTTCCAAATTCCTGAGGTTGTCAAGCAGGCAGATGAGTGCTTATACCTTGGAGTTACACCTGGGGCTGTGTGTCCGTGTGTTTCGATGTGCATCTGTGTGAATGTGTGCGTGTGAGGCAGTTGTTGTTATTGCCGGAGATAGCGCATTAAACCCATGAGAGTCGTGGCATACACGCTCCATTAGCTTCATGCGGTTTATGCTGACCTGATAGAGGCCAGTCAGTAATACACTCATTAATATTTCAGAGCGCCGCTCACCTGGCCACAGGCTACACGCAAGCTCACCGCAACAGCCAGTCAAATTCATTCGCCCCTGAGAATGAGGTCTTCTCCTCCTGGACTTCACAAGCTTTAATGAGCTTGATGGATAGGCAGTATGTGATGCGTGTATACTACAAACAGATATACACGGCTGCCGCGTTCTGTAGCGTTGGGAGAGTTATATAAAGAATGAAAGCACTACTCTTGCATTACTGGTACCATGCCTGACTGTGTGTGGCTGATTTCGGGGTCTGCATTGCCCATGTGACCCTCTGTTTGAACTCTAGTTTCACACCAAGCTGAAAAGACTTCAGCTCTTCCATATTCTGCTTCATCCTCCTCCACACTGAGTATAGAAATACTCTAGTAGTCTAGTGTGATTGCACAATATACTGTACATGTGTAGTGCTGCACATTGTCTCAGATCTATCTATCTATCTATCTATCTATCTATCTATCTATCTATCTATCTATCTATCTATCTATCTATCTATCTATCTATCTATCTATCTATCTATCTATCTATCTATCTATCTATCTATCTATCTATCTATCTATCTATCTATCTATCATGTCTGTCTGTGTCTGTCTGTCTGTCTACACAATCAATCAATCAATCAATCAATCAATCAATCTATCTGTCCATCTGTCTGTGTACACTATCTATCTATCTATCTATCTATCTATCTATCTATCTATCTATCTATCTATCTATCTATCTATCTATCTATCTATCTGTGTCTGTATGTCTACACAATCAATCAATCTGTCTATCTGTCTATCTGTTTACACATTCAATCAATCAATCAATCAATCAATCAATAAATCAGTCAGTAAGTCTGTCTGTCTGTTTATCTATCATCTGTTAGTGTACGTACTCTATCTATCTATCTATCTATCTATCTATCTATCTATCTATCTATCTATCTATCTATCTATCTATCTATCTGTGTCTGTATGTCTACACAATCAATCAATCTGTCTATCTGTCTATCTGTTTACACATTCAATCAATCAATCAATCAATCAATCAATCAATCAATCAATCAATCAAAATCAGTCAGTAAGTCTGTCTGTCTGTTTATCTGTCCATCTGTTAGTGTACGTACTCTATCTATCTATCTATCTATCTATCTATCTATCTATCTATCTATCTATCTATCTATCTATCTATCTATCTGTCTGTCTGTCTGTCTGTCTGTCTGTCTGTCTGTCTGTCTGTCTGTCGCATGCCTGCAGAGTGAATATGTATCATATGTTGGATCACGTATCCCAAAACTGATTAGAAAAGATTGGATTGTTTGTGTTCTCACTGTTCTGGAAGAATCACATCTGTCACAGACACACACACACACACACACACAAAAAAAAGGTCTGATTTGGGACATTTTCACCATGTAATGTGAACATTACACCAAGGAACCAGTATGAGTATCCTCAGGGCTGAAGATGGGCAAGTAATTATATCCAGGGGCCAGCATGTCGGCATCTGACCCATCCCGTTATGTCTGGACCACCCTGGATTGAGACAGTCATCAGATGCCCCTCTGGGCTTCTCACTGACTTACAGTGGCTCCAAAAGATATTTGGACATAGTGTCAGCTAAAAATGTATACATTTCATTGCATGCATTTTATAGTTATTAATTGCTGTATATTTAAACTAGCCATTTTAAACTATTATTTACTTCCTTATTCTAGAAATGTTTGGTTATATAGTATATTTGATACTGTCATGCATTTATGCTACATTCCCATGACCTGTGTTGCAGAAACTTGCCTCGGCTCATGCCACCCAAATTTGAGACTCTCATACCATCTGTCGTTTCGTCATCTTAATTTCTCCCACCCTTACCGGATGAAAATAATATCAACTGGTTTTATGAAATACCCCCCAAGTGCAGCCCCCCAAGAGCCGAAATATATGCATTTCACTCTGTTGGACCAGCATAGGAAATATTATCTGATCTACAGCAGCCAGCCATTGAAACCCTGAGCTGGAGACACCCAACAGATGGGACCCATGGAGACGGGAGGAACTACCATAGGAGACCCCCTCCCTTCCCTGAAGTGTCCTGGAGTGGGCCGGTGCGGACATCTGTCAGGGTCCCCAGACAGGTGACCGACAACCCTCACGCAGGCAATGAAATATGTATGAAAAGAGGACGTTACGTCTTAAAAAGGAGGGCGAGAAAAGGGACAGAGAAAGACACACGGCCACTAATCAATGATTCGATTCTCCTCACATTAAACATACTTTTCATGCAGTCAGATTCCACTAGCAGTGTCACCTGAAATGTAGGCATAAATTAGAAAAAAAATCATTTTAAATTTAACGCAGAGCTTTATAGCCTAGAGGATGATCTACCCTCTCTTTCACTGCACAAGCTCCATTCATTCTAGTCAAATTGTAAATAAAGGACACTAACCAATTATAAAGCATGTATATGTCTCCATATCTCTGTCACATGATGCTAAACATCAAATGCTTTGATTACAGTATTTACAATAAGGGTTGGGAACCAGTTTCATTGCTTAAAAATGACCAGAGCTAGTGTTAAAATGATACTAGTTATAGTGGATTAAATTTAGCATTCTATACTACTAAAACAAACAGACAAAATAACAAATGATATAGTAAAATATAATATATAACAAATATATAATAATTAGATTAAATAAAAGTATTAAATACATTACTATATTTAAAATTAAAAGTAATACTACAATTAAAACTAATATAAACTCAACTAAACAGAACAGACAAAAAAAAAAAAACAATCTGGATTTGGGAACAAATTACTTTAAAATAATAAAAAAAGAAATGAAATAAAATAAAATAAAATAAAATAAAATAAAATAATAAATAATAAAATAAAATAAAATAAAATAAAATAAATTAATAAAATAAAATAAAAAATAAAATAAAATAAAATAATAAAAATTAGAACAGTTAATCATTGGTTTGAATCAGAAATCATTTACTCAATTTCTACAGTGATTTATAAATTCACTTAGTGATTCGGTTAAAATATTCATATATATGACTTTACTAAATGTTACTTAATATATGCAACAAAAAAATAGGTATTGTTATTGTTTATCATTTTTGTTTGGGATATAATTTGGACCAATTATTGAGGGTTTGTGCTAAAAATTTATGGAATTATTAAGCATCCAAAATCACTAAAAATCGAAATCGTCACCAGAATCATCAAATCGGTTACGATTCCCAACCCTACTTACAATGACTTTCACCCTCATCCAGAACACAATATCATTTTTTCTCTCCAGATGGTCTCGGCTGCTATGAACTTTCTAATTAAGAGAAAGTACCTGACTTGGTCTAGCAGATAATTGACCTCAACTGGAGTTGAAGCAGAGGGAGCCAGGGGCACTGTCAGCTAATGGAAGGCAAATCCGCTACCTGGGGAAATGGCTGTGTTCACACTAATCCTCTGGCCTGCAGGCTCGGGCCTGATTTAATAGGGGCACTGAGGGGATAGGGCATTGTCCACACTGCCTGTCAAGAGCACAGCAACACGTGAGACAGGCTGCACTGTCTGTCTCTCCATCTCTATTACCAGCAGGGCTGTGCATTTTTCATTCATGAGGAGAACGGTATAGTGAGGCAAGAAGACGGATGGCTGCACAGTAGTGTTGTTTAGATTTTTGGGGGGAAGAAATATTAGTGAGGAGTGAAATTTTAAAAATAAACTAAGAACTTTTTTGTTGTTGTTCAAAATGTAAATAATAAGTCAATACATCATCAATCCTAAAATGTCTTTTTGTCTTTTTGATTCACTATGGTAAGCCTATTATAAGTTTTTATAACCTGACAGGATGGTTTTGTGGGGAATTGTGTACATACGTCACTCGCCTGTGCGTGTCTCATCATATCTGTAAATAGAGAAAAGTTGCTCTGGCTACTTTGAAGCGTATCTGGGGTGGGAGCGGTTTTCACAACGAGCGAGAAAGGTTGACATGAAGCAGCTAAATATTGAACCTCCAGGGAATCACCTGTTTAAAAATAATGCAGAACAGGAGAGTCTGCTGGCAAATGTGATGGAGCTCGTAATAAAACAAGAATCAACATTGGCTTGACTTTTCAGAAATGGCGAGAACTGAGGGATTTGAAATGTTGTAAAAGTGACGTTTTTATTACTCAACCGGTGTGTAAAGTATTTTATTGAACAGATAAAATTGCCATATGTGGCTCTCTAACAGAGTTCATTGTAAAGAATTATGAAGCTCATATTCACAGTTACACAAAGCCGAAGCACAACCAAAACAATGTTCTTCCGCAAAATGCATGCAGTTGTGTTTTTTTAAACACTACAGGGCCAAAATTTACATAGTGCACCTTTAAATATTTTAAGAATTTCATTTTGCTTGCTGTACATATAAAAAGTATCCAGTTGCATAAAAACAACAGCATGCTAATGGTTGTAGGCCGAATAATGGCGCATGGTCAAGGTCATGGGTTCAATTCCCAATGACTGCACAAACTGATCAAACATCATTTTTTCCTGTGATCAAAGCTGAGTTTTCAGCATCATTACTCCAGTCTTCAGTGTCACATGATCTTTCAGAAATCATTCTAATATGCTAATGTGGTGCTCAAGAATTTATACAATATATATATATAAACTAACCATTTTGTAAAACTTTTTTTTTTATTTAAAATTAAATTTGTAAAATATATTTGAAAATTAAAGCATACCAAGGTAAAGCATGTTTTTGTTTTTATTTTGTAAAATTAAATGTATTTAAAATTAATCTGTATTTTTTTCTATGAAAATTCATAGTCAACTATTTTAACCGCTATTTGTTTTCCTTTATTGCCGCAAGTTGATGATAGAACAGTTAAATGCGATGCAACAGAAGACACTTTGGGTACAATTACATGACAATGATGAACTAAAAATGGAAAAGTTTTTCCTTTGCGTTTTTTTGCATACAGACAACAATGTTGTCAAAACGATTCCCGTTCACAAGGATCCACGAAAACGACTAAAAACGCTGTATTCTGCTGCCAGGTCAGTAGATGGCGATGTCACTTTGTAAAGAAGCACTATAGACTATAGACGTAATATGCATGCGCATTACATTAGCATGTTCACAAATTTGAGCTTTTGTAGTTTAGATGGAGACAATAATATTGTTTTCAACAACTTTGGAACACTTTAAAACACATTTTCAAAAGTTTCAGATTTTTAGGCCCCGAAAACAACCTGCTTTTATCGTGTCAATGAACGGCCAAAACACATACAAAGTTTCCAGTTTTTACTTGAAAATGTTTGATTATACAAGTATTGACATCAGAGATCATTCTTATACATTTGCAAGGGTTTAAGTTAGCCAGAGTGACTGCATTAATCTTTAACAGAGCTAATTCAGTTAACTCAGATACATATAGAATTTCCTGCATCTTGTTTGAGACTTGAATGCTTATTTTGAGTGCCTACACAGCTGCCAATATAAACATTCAGTGAACTGGGACGTCCTAACAAACAGCCTTATGCCTGTAATTAGTGTTTGATGGGGGAAACATGTCGGATCATGACTTAATTAGTGACCATGGTAAACAAGGCAGACAATGATATGTTTCAGGAATCAACCGCCAATCATTCTGCAATACACATGAGTGGGCGTGGCTTGACTTACAGCTCTATATCCACCACTACAAATTCTAGTATATGCCATATATGCACTGACATATATACATATACAAATATATACAATGCATTTTTTTTGTTTACATAACCAGCTTAATAAAAAATAAAATAAAAGATAATTTATACTAGAGTTAGTAGAATATTGAAAACAGATGTTTTATGGAAAATTATTATTATTATTATTTATTTATTTATTTATTTATTTATTTTTTTTTTATCAGTCTGCCTCAGTCTGTTTAATATGAATCAATTTTTTGGGATGAGTGGGTGTGCATAAGATGTTAGACACATGTTTTGTCAGTATGCATCATTCATATGACAACTGCATTTGATTTGACATTTATTATCACTGTGTATTAATATCTAGCTGTACATTTCACATACATACATTTGTACAATTTTTGAAGAACTTCTGAGCCATGACACTTCAGTGGTGGTTGTGGGTGGTTGCTAGGTTGCTATAGGCGGCTGCTAGGTGGTTACTCATGGTTAGCTCGTGTTAAAAAGCCCTTTTTTGGCCATGTGGACTAAAAAAAAAAAAAAAAAAAAAAAATTTATATATATATATATATATATATATATATATATATATATATATATATATATATTAAAAATTACTATAACTAATAATAGACTCCACTTAGCCTCTACTGAGACTTTCTTTTATTTATATTAAATTACAAATTGATATACTTTTTAACCACAAATGCTCATCTTGCACTGCTCTGCGATGCGCCAGGCATTACATTGGAAAGGTCACACATTACCTAGGCGGAAGTATCAAGCGTTAAAATGCCCTTTAAATGCCCTTAATGCCCTTTTAGTCAAATACCCTTTACAAAAAAAAAGGTAAAACAACAATGTCAGACGATTTTGAAGTTGGAGGAGAAAATAAGATGGAGTTTTTCTGCGGTACTTCTGCCTACGTCACACGTGACCTTTCCAACATGATTACGTAATGCATGGCGCATCACAGAGCAGTGCAAGATGAGCATTTGTGGTTAAAATGTATATATATATATATATATATATATATATATATATATATATATATATATATTATTTTTTTTTTTTTTAAATGACTGATTGTTTCATTAGATAAGACCCTTATTCCTCGTCTGAGATCGTGTAGAGCCCTTTGAAGCTGCACTGAAACTGTAATTTGGACCTTCAGTACGTTGCTAGCCATTGAAGTCCACTATATGGAGAAAAATCCTGGAATGTTTTCCTCAAAAACCTTAATTTCTTTTTGACTGAAGAAAGAAAGTCATAAACATCTTGGATGACATGGGGTTGAGTAAATTATCAGGAAATTTTAATTCTGAAGTGAACTAATCCCTTAATGCACTAAATATAATACTTAGGTGTTAGAGGTGTGTTCAAATCACATTTGCTAAGGCAAACTATAAGACACGCAGTGAACCTTCAAAACAGCAGTCCAAAAGTCAGCTGTGATTCCTGAGCGCGGCTTGGCGGCATTCTCTAACACGGTTAATATTTAATCGCTGAGAGGTGATAAAGCGGACAGCCATCACTCTATATGTAAATAAGCGACGTTTCATTCCCTGCCCGCTCATGTGTGACCTCAGCAATGTGCCCAGCATGAAACACGTCGCAGCTATTGCTGGAATGAAGGGGTCAGCGTCATAATTAACCTTGCTCATTTAGGAGACAGCATTCCTCAAACTCATCGTTCCTCTCAATAGACGAGTCCTCTTGCATGAGAGACCATGAAGGACAGACACTGACAGACTCTGTCAAATCCAAGTTTAAAACAAAGAACTTGTAATCTTGTTGTCTTATTAACCTGAGGTGTAGTGGGAACGCCATCAAACATTTCTAATCACCTCAAACAGTTTAACCTCAGACAGGTGTGCTATTATTTTTGAAGCATGCAGACAAGTTGTTGTCATAAAACAAGCGAAAAATTGAACCAAGCTATATTTAGAAACCAGAACATCATAGAGACATGGAAGTAGACTGGTTTGTCTGTGGTTTGTGTTTTTAATATATAGCAACAATTAAAGGGGTTCAAGCGCTTTAAGGCTTTTAAGCACTTGCGTAAAAAGATATTATGTTTTATTTAGCAAGCATGTAACCACTTAGATCATAGATGGAAAAGACCATTTACAGCCAATACGGGAAATTAACCATAGAAAATAAATGGTTTTTAAACCTTTTTTAACAGTTATCAAGGTTGAGCCAAAAACCTAGGACTAGTTCACCAAAGTTGTTTTTTTTTTAAACAATCTCCAATACTTAATGAATGATTCAATGGTTAGAGGTGGTCCTAGAGGCAAAGTTGCTCAGAATGAGTACGTCTACCATGTGGTATGAATGTCGTGGGCTTTCCGTGAAAAATCTTGCGATGCACGATCCTTTACACATGTGAAAAATCGAAGGCGCCCCCCTGGTGGCCGAGTTCTTTCAAATTTCTCACAGGCCTCCAGGGCCGTGAGTCAAACAGGCCCAGCAATTTTCGTTCCGATCGGCCTCCGTTCATCTTGTCTGATAGCTGCTCAAAGTTCATTGGCCGATGCTGAACATGTTTTTCAAGATACATCAACGTCCTCATAGACAATCATAGTACCTCAGACAACGACACTTAATGCCAATTTTCAAGTCAATCGGACTAACAGTGAAGTAGTTATAGACATTTGCATGTTTTTTTTGCTGTTATAGCGCCAACAAGTGGCCAGTCGCTGCATCCTTTTTCATGCGACCACAGAATGAGCTCTTACATAGCTGTGCTGAGTTTGGTGAAACTATCTCATTCCGTTCACGAGTTATAGCCATTTTAGTAAAAGTGGCTCCGCCCAATTTGAAAGTTTTGGTCGCCCTTAATTTCAACTTTTTTTGACTCCAGAGAATCTCACTGCACTGGTTTGGTTTCGATCGGGCCAAAAACCTAGGACTATTTCGCAAAAGTAGGTTTTCCAAAAAATCCAAAATACCCGAAAATTTCTTCTATTAATGGTTCGGGAGGTATGAGCCATTTCATACTTTTCACCACTGTAGCGCCCCCGTCAGGCCGATCAGGGCAAGCCTTGGTGATGTTGTAGACGGTGTGAGTACTACCAACCCTCAAAGCTTCAAGTCTCTACGACTTACAAAGTTGTATAAAACAAAGATTATTGGAGCACATTTTACAAGAAAATGTAAAGTACAAGAAAATTCATGTTCAATTCAATGTGTTAATTGACATTTCTGTATAATTGTTTGGAAAATTTTCGAGAAATATCCCCCAAAAAACGTTTCGGTCTAGCAGATTGTGTACAACGTTTTTCAGCAAAACTTTCATCATTTAGATTATTTAGAGACCTTCAAAATTTGCATATAAAATATGACACAGTTGCAACTGGGTTTCGATATGCTACACTCTTAAAACTAAAGGTCTTTAGTTTTCAGAAGCAACCACTTACTTCACTTTTCTTCAGAAAGTATAAAAATCTTGTTAAAAATCTAGTCCTGCATCTTTAATGGGACAGATAGGCATCTAGTTAGTCTCATTTTGCAGAGCCTGTGGTGGATGTCTGGGCCGCACTCCGTGATCAACTCCAATCGTCGCCTGTCTGTTTAATTGAAGGCAGGGCTGAGGTGTTTCTCGCAGACAGACAGGCGTGTGTAATTATTTCAGCTTGTCAGCTCTCATCCTGTCTGTCTGTCAGCTGCTGTAAGACATCCACTGCTGCAGGGATCAGGGAGACACTGAGCTGGGATACAGGGATGAAAGAACGGAGATCTGGACAGAGGAGAAACTGGAGGTCAGAGGAGAGAGAGTGACGGAGGCAATCGCTCCTCTTGATTGCCTCTTCGTCTCCTTCCATCGGTACACTTAGGTGAATGTCACGAAGACCTACAATCTATAGAAATAATATAAGGTATATTTTGCATAAAGGAAATTAAGCTTATTTTAGGGAGAATTAAGATTGTTTTGCATTGTGACATTTTTTTGTCTTGTTTTTCTCTCCCCAAATTCTCATTATTGTACTTTATGCTAAAAAAAAAATAGAGTAAACATAGAGTAAACACAACTAACAATACTAAAAACAGCACAATTCATATGAATTCTGAATATTACAAATTAAACATAGTGTTACACTACAAAAAAAAGAAAAAAAATCTTAATCAGTATTGTGTTTTTCAGCACAAATATCTAAACATTAATAAATCAAGATGCATTTACTTGAGAAGCAAAATGACTCAAGAAATTAAGTCTTGTTTTCTGAAAAAATACCAAAATCAAGAAAAAATTTGCCAATAAGGCAAAATAATCTTGTTTTCTCTATGAATTAAGTTATTTTCCTAAATCAATTGGCAAATATTGCTTGTTTTAAGCAAAAACTCATATTTCAGAAAAACAACACTTAATATATTCTGTCATTTTGCTTCTTAAATGTATCATAATTGAAAGTGGTCCTTGATTATGATTTCACTTTAACTTTAGTTAGTGTGTAATGTTGCTGTTTGATCATAAACAACATCTGAAAAGTTACGACGCCCAAAGTTCAATGCAAAGGGAGATATTTTCTTTTACAGAAATCGCTTTTTAAGGACTACAACAAACGGCTGGTAGGGACTACAACGAGCTTCTTCCCAGGTTGGTGACATCATAAACCTCAACATTTACATAAACCCCGCCCCTGAGAACACACAACAAAGGGGGCGGGGCCATGTTGGGCTGCTTTAGAGAAGAGGAAGAGTTGTTGTAGTAGAGTGTTGTTGACATGCCGTCATTTTACGCCGGACTGCTTCACAAACGAGGGTCAATTCAACACTGGATTTGCACAAAAGATTAACATGACGGCACATGCTAGTGGATGAGTTGAATCAACTCCACAGCAACTACATAAATTTATCCACTAACCATTCAGAAACGTCCAGTTTCATTCTAAAAGTTGAAACTTCTTCTTTCGGTTTCAACAATGTAAGGCTGAATACCGTTACTGACAATCCTCATTTTGGCTGTGTGAGATTCTCCAGCTTTGTTGTTGTTGAGCTGTTAAAGCTCCGCCCTCTTCTGGAAAGGGGGCCGGGAGCAGCAGCTCATTTGCATTTAAAGGGACACACACAAAAATGTTGTGTTTTTGCTCACACCCAAATAGGGGCAAATTTGGACAAGCTATAATAAATGATCTGTGGGGGATTTTGAGCTGAAACTTCACAGACACATTCTGGAGACACCAGAGACTTTTATTACCATCTTGTGAAAGGGGCACTTTTTGAATTGGTTCATTTACATGAACTGTACTGAACTGAATCATAAAATGATAATTGTGATAAAATGGGACAAACAGCTCTGATCTAATGTTTTGTTACTGCTAATCATTGGGAAAAGAAAAGTTTATTTGATATTTTTTTAAGAAAATCACCTTGTTTCCACATCATCCTAAATTTTGGAGAGTTTTCTCTCCATTTCTTGTTTTGTTTTCGTGATTGAAGACCCAGGATGTTTGCCTGAGTTTCTAAACATAGCTTGTTTTGGTTCAATAGCACGTTCAAGTCCTGGAGCCTCATGATATTTTGTTCCACCACGTGCAATTAGTATGTCAAATCAAACACCATAAAAGCAAATAGCAAAACAAATGTAGCTTCTATTTCCAGTATTTGGACCCTAAAGCAGAGTTTTGTGGAGACATACACACGCTCATGCAGACGAGGACTTTCCTTTCTCACAACGGAATGGAAATTACCCAGAGTGCATAACAATGTTTAAACCCTGACCTCGAGACTGTCGCAGGATAAATTTTCCCAGTCGAGCCTGTTTCACCCCTGTGACCTTCCACACCAGGCCGTGCAGCTATCAATCAGTCAAAGCCCGTCCCTCCCTCTGACCTCTGGAGCTTCACACATACACACTCTATCCAGCACACACGCAAACACATATACCGGTCATTTATGACTTATGAGACCTATAATAACCATTGACTGATTAAGAAATCAATATGTGGGGTTGGTTAGGTGAGATTTTTGCTGAAAGTCGCCTAGTTTCTCGTCTGAGGAAAACTAAATCCTACTGTTTCAGGAGAGAGCTCAATAATGTCTCAAACTAAGTCATACATTACAATATGAACCCAAATATGTCTTGAAATGAATTCTCAAAAAACCAAAAGATCTGAGCTATGCATCCACATTCATTTCATAACTTTGTACTATTAATATCAACAACTGTCTAATGTTTATTTTATGTCTCATTTTTGTGTATTTTATTCCTCATTTTACGCATTTCTCATTTATCTGTATTATGTTTCCAATTTTTTATGTATTTTCTCAGTTGTAGGTCACTTTGGATAAATGAATATATGAATATATGTATATATTTTTTTACATTTTTATAATTTTAGTATTATATAATTTGAAAATTATATACTAGTTGCTTCTTAGCATGCATATTACTAGGATATTGGCTATTTTTGTGTTAATATAATAATATAAGATTACTTTCATTGTATTAACTCAAATTTTTAATTTCAATTAATTATTTTTTTAAGTTAAATCAACAACTCTTTTTTTACAGTGTATGTAAAAACATTTTTTTCTTTCTTTTCTTTTCTTTTTACATTTCAATACAAATACTTGAGTATATCATTGAATTGATCTCCTCTAATGAATGGACATAAGCTCTTTGAATAACATTTCTGGATATGATTTTCCGATGTACTAAAAGTGTCCCTGCAGCTGGAAGTCTTTGTTTAGGGTTCACTCAGGGACATGTAGGAATTTGCTCCAGTTAGAGCAGGGCTAATGACTGACAAACGGCTTAATTACGGGTCACTTCCTCTGAGGTCATCTATCTGGGACTCATCTTCCAGTCTAATCAATCTAGTGCCCTCACTCCACAAGCAGGTGAAGGCCTTGAGTGGCAATATGAGCACTGACAACGAGTTCTCTCTTATTAAATGTTTATTTATGTCCTTCAAATGTGGTATTTCAGTAATTTTTCATACCTTGGCAATCTGAGCACAGTTTGAGACATATTTGAGATATGAAACTCTAGAGGAGACACATGTGGGATTATTTGAGTCTGTAGTATTATATAGGTTTATGATTGGCTGAACACCATTAAGACTATAATAACTTAATGAAAAAGTAAAGGCTGTGCATGCTATGGCACAGGAAACTCCCCAAATCTCCATTTAAACTCATTGCTGTCTAAGGGACCATTTACTTGACACCATTTTGAAATAAAAATGTAAAACTTTATGCATTTTGGCCGTTCATTTACACAACAACAGCATTTTGGGGGCCTGATAATGCAAACTTTTAAAATCGGGTTTCAAAGTGCAAGTTTTTTTCAAAATGCAAGGTGACGTCATGCGCATGAGTATTATGTGTTCAGTCTATAGGTGCATAGTTTCTTCACAAAGTGACATCGCCACCTACTGGCCTGGCTGCAGAATACAGCGTTTTAGTCATTTTCACGGATCAGTGTGAACGGGGATCAGGTCCAGCGGAATCGCTGGGCAAACTGGGCAATTGCCCAGGACACCAGACCACTAGAGGGCGCAGCACCATGACCAGCACGATCGACAATGTCTTCGCCGGGAGTTTGATTGACAGGCGTTTTAACCAATCATAACGCCAAATCCACCGTTATGTCCGACAAAGTAGTCAGGGGGAATTAGTAGATTAACGTCATGAACTTGAAAAATAGTGTGTCCTGACATCTTTCCGCGGTTGAAACAACATTCCTTCTGATGTTCATTCATGTTTATTTGATGCTATAAGGTTAACTAGCAGGAAGAGATGATTGAACTGAGGGGTACAGCAATTTGTCACAATAAACATAAAAGAGCCACAAAATGGTATTTATTGTTTAACATTTCTTTAAAAATTACAAAATTTGAGACTTTGTTTCATATCAAAAGTAATCTGCACTGTCTTGTCTGTCGATGCGTTGTCAGTGTCCTCTTTGCTCCACGATGTATTTTTCACTCTGTGAGAACATGATGTGTGGCGTGAGAGCGGCATGGCTTGTCGAACATAAGAACAGTAACTAAAGGGGCGGGTGTTTGTGAACGGTCAAATTGAGCACCAAATCTGTCGCAAATTGGATTACTCCAAGATTATTGAAGAGTTTGCAGCAGCCAAAGCAAGAAAGGTCCTCTTTTAAATGGGGAGTCAACTGTATTAATTTATTACACCTGTCTTGAGTCAACAGTATGGGTCAATATGATAAATTGGCATTTTTTCTCTTAAAAATTTGAATGTAGGGGGCGGCATGTTTATATTTTGCCCAGAGCGCTGGATTGTCTTCCCCCGGCCCTGACAGGGATCGTTTTTAAATCGTTGTTGTCTGTACATGAAAAATACACAGGAAAAAAATCTGTTTTTAGTACATCACTGTCATGTAAACGTGCCCCGAGACAGGGTTGTGATATTAAAGAGATCTGATTTGTTTTTTTTCTTTTCTAGGGTTGTGTGCTCATGTAGCGCTGAGGTTAACTCACCTCGGCTGTGATCTGCCAGAGAAGGAAGCAGTAGTGAACGGGTAGAGTGTATGTGTGTGTGTGTGTGTGTGTGTGTGAAGGGTATGACTGCCCTCCTACAGACACCTCCTGATGTGATGACAAGTTCCGAAGGCCTCCTGCACAGCGTGAAGCCCCCAGTCCCAGACATCTGAGGCATCTCCTGCCCCGCCTAAGCAAAAAACTTACACAGCTAAACGTTTTGTACTCTATCCACGTGTTCCCTTGCTCTCTCACTTCCCTACTCTCTCTCTCACAACCTACTACTGTAGTTTCATTGAGTTCTGACACTCTCTGAACAGAAATGAAGATAGCAAAGATCATGCATGATGAATGGATCTGTCCAAATATATGCAAGTTAATGACATATGGCATTATTTACAGATTTTGTGAGATTATTTCACCTCAAAATCCAAAAGAAAAAAAAAAAACATTTATTTATTTGTTTATTTATTTATTTATGTTTCATATTATTATAATGAGATACATGGTAATTTGTATATAAATATATAGAGACAGAGAGAGAGAGAGAGAGAGAGAGAGACAGCAAGACATTATAGAAGCTTGTTTCCACCACTAAATAAAAAAAATTAAAAAGGTAATTGCAACTTTTTATCTCGCAGTTCTGACTTTTTCTCTCAAATGCAAGTTTTTAATCTTGCAATTCTGACTTTATAGCTCATAATTCTGAATTTTATCTCAGAATTGTGAGACATAAACTCACAGTTGCGAGTTATAAAGTCAGAATTGTGTGATATAAACTCAGAATTGCGAGATATAATGTGGGAATTGTGTGTTATAAAGTCAGAATTGCGAGAAAAAAGTCACAATTCTGAATTTTTTTCTCTCTCAATTGCGAGTTTTTAATCACACAATTCTGACTTTATATCTCATAATTTAATCTCATGACTTTTTTTCTTAGGATTGTGAGATATAAACTCAATTGCAAATTATAAAGTCAGAATTGCGTGATATAAAGTCAGAATTGAGTTATAAAAACTCGCAATTGCGAGAAAAAAGTCAGAATTGTGAGATAAAAAGTCACAATTTTTATTTTATTTATTTATTTTTTTTTTAAAATTCTGTAGCAGAAACAAGCTTCCATAGAACATGATGCCGCCAATGTATTCTTAATATTTATTCTTAGAATTGGGGGAAAAAAATTAAAAGTAAAACATCTGGACACATTTCGGTAATGAGAATTTGAAGGGGAACTGTACTCAATTGTCATGTAAATGTCACAGACAGATATAGACATTACCTCTCCAGCACAAGTGCCTTTCTTTAAAAAGCATTCTCACGTTCACATATTCTAATTTCCAAGCTCTTGCAGCTCTCTGAGTACATCGGCTGGCTTGGAGAAACAGAATGAGTAGATAAGAAGTAAAGTCAAGGGGTGAGAGGCCAAGACAACTGCTCACAATCAGTTCTGTTCAAGCCCCCGCCCTCTTGGATTCAGCCTATAGGCCGTCCTGTGACCGCTGCAGATGACGGACATGTGGAATGTGCCGTTTGCTGGCCGTATGGGTGGACGGAAACAAGGGAGTTGGAGGGAAGACCAAAGGACACCAATTAGCATGTTGGGGGAAGCGTCTTGACTGATATTTGCTGCAGCTGAAGGGTTGCGGAGTTCACATATCTATCAAATCAAATACCTGCTAAGCAACAAATGTATACACATATAATATGATAACACATAACAATCAAGTTACAATGGTTGCGCTTCTCTTGCATTAAGAATAAGGTGAATCGAAAGCATAAAAGTAAAAAGAAAAATTTAAAGACAGCTGAGAGAGGCAAACATGGGTTCTAAATTTGTTGTGTTGTGTTTTTGGTAGCTCCGCCCACACTGACATTTGATTGGTGCAATATCCACATTAAATATATTCTGATAGCTGTGACTTTGTCACCATGTGTAATATTTGACTTTTAGACTAAGGACAGGAAAAAATACCTTTTTTTTTTTTTTTTTTTTTTTTGTGCCTAGCTAAGACAATTGTTAAACTTTACTACAGAATGAGAGGTGTTTAGCTGTTAAGCTAAAGATGCTAGCGTTGTGTGTTACACTTCTTCCTCTATTGTGTCTCGTTCACATTCATTCAGGAACTCTATCTCAGTCACAGCGTCTTAATCAGCAAATGGAGGCTGATCCTCAGTCCCAGCCGACCCTCCTCACACCTCCTCTTCTCTGGGCCCTTTGAATGGAAATGGTGCGTAAACAAATTCAATCTAACCTGCATTGTGCACAACTCAGGGGGAGTCAAAGCCGAGCACTGCAAATCGCACGGCAATATTGGTTTTAGGTGCAAAAGATGCTGCACAAGCCTGCTTTTGGTGGTAATCCAGGTTTATTTGTGTTTAGAGTGGATTACAGTCATTCTTAGGGAGACTGACTGACTGGAGCCGCTCGGTGTAAACCACCCAGACCACCAGGACAGAGTCAAGATAGAAGTGCTGATCTTACAGCTGATGACTCAGACGTTTGAAATATGATAATAAAGCACTTGTAATTGCTGATTGAGGGCCTTTAAAGGAGTCATTCACCCAAGTTAAAATTATAACATTATTTTCTCACCCTCATGTCACTCAAAACTAGCAATTGTAATTGTAAGGATTTGAGCTATATTTGGGTTCTTTTTTTTTTTTTTTTTGGTGGAAACTGAACTGTCCTGACTGTCCAATATGAAAGCAAGGCATTAGGAAGTGTGAGATAAAATATAGTGTTCTCCATTCCTCTCAAATCCCAAATAATATGTAATCAGATTTTATTAGTAAATCTAGTAACTAGTAAAGTACCGCATTACTTTTACAAAAAAAATGTACTTTTTCACTTTGTTTTCCCATTTATTGACTGACACCTCCTGTCTCCATGCTGAGAGAAATCGTAACACAGAGGCGTTTAGTGTGAACATGATTATTATTGTAGTTCTAGCCCAACTAAAGCAAACTCTGATCACCATAATAGTGACTTCAGATGAAACAGTCTTTGTTGTCCCAACATGTCTTTGTATTAACTTTCAATTTTGAGTAAAACATGTGTGAGATATTTTCTCAATCATTTTCCACACACTGTAGAAATGGTGCCTTAGTTTAACTAAAAAATAATTGAGGCAACTATTTGCATCAGAATTTTGAGTATTTTGAAAACTAATTTGTGTTTGACCAATTAGCCTTTTTTATATGTTTTCAACATGCGCCCTTAACCCTTAAATGCATACCTCGGGTCTTTAGTGACCCGGGACGTCATTCACTACCCTCCTCCTTGTTCATTTTTTAAAGTTAGACATCAACCTTCTTGGTATTCCTCAATCAATTCATTATAAAGAATATAACAAGAAAAAAAATCATAAAATTATAAAAGAATGCCTATTTTTGTATTCATTTTTTGTAAAAATTGCATAGGGTCGCAAACGACCCGAGGTGTGTATGAGTGTACGTATATTTTTTCTGCACAACAATAATTTAATCTTAGATGACGGAATAAGTGCAATTCACCTTTATTCCACAAGGTGACAATGTCCGAAACACAATGCTGAAGTGACGACTCATTCAGACAGAAAACAAAATAATAAGAAAATCATGAAATGGCTCAGTGATTTACTGCAGAGCAAGTACTGAACGCAATGAAATATGACCGAAACTTATTGGATGGATCTGGTGAAGTTGTTAGCGATCAAAATATTGATTTTGAAGATGTTGAAAATTATATAGTTTTGAGAATACATTTGAGATCGCAAATGGGCTCATATTCGTGACCTCAAACTTAAAACTAGCCCATTATTTGCTGAATTTACTGTGAAATGAGCTCTGACGAGGACAGCGATGATGGCAATAAACATCTGCTCAAACTGAGCCCTTTCAAGCTCCAAAAGGTAACAAAATATGATTTATTTTATTCTTCTAATTGTTACTCTAATATCAGAGGAGTTTTATATTATCGCGACAGGTAGAGATCCTTCCGTGTTAGATATAGATCCGGGTCGATAAAGACCCGAATACGTAAGAATGATTGGCGAAACAGTCATGCATTTAAGGGTTAAGTAATAGCAACACAACTTTCCTTATAAACTCAAGTAAGTACAAAGTGCTTGACTCTTGCACTGTCAATACAAGATCTTGACCAAAAAAAATTTGGTCAAGATCTTGCATTGACAATGCAAGAGTTGAGCACTCTGTAAAGTCTATTCCAGCACATCCCAAAGCCTTTCAATGAATTTAAGGTGCTGATTCATATGATTCTTCATGCTCCCTTCCAACCATTCTTTCACAATTTGAGCTTGCTGAATCTTGGCTTTGTTATCCTGGAATATGGCCATGATACGTCTTCCTACATGGTTGTTTAAGAAATGAAAAGCTACACACTCCATCAATTAGGGTTAAAAGGTCTGTTCCCAAACATATAATATGCTAGAAACATAATAAATCACAGCAATAATGATCCAGTCATAGACTGTTAAATATCTGCCTATTTAAATCCAAACAGCAACTTTTTTTTTTTTTTGGCCGGGCAGTTTATTTTACTATTGCAGTTTAGATTCAGTAGATTATTGTGTCTCATTTGTGTCAGTATGTCTGGAGTGACTAATAGCTGTAGTTGGGTGTGTGGTCATCAGCGTCTGCGTCTATTGTGCATATCATGCAGTCGTCTGCTGTCAGGGAGGGTGTGGAGTCGGAATGAACACACTCCCGCTCCAACCATTTCCTGTCCTGCACGCTCGGTCGACAGGGCCGTCGCCAAGACTCACCGTCTCCCTGGATACGGCCCAACAGGGTGCGGTGGACTGTCTGCGCGGACCACTGGGAGAATCCTGGGCCCGGGCCAAACCACAGATATGAGCAAGAACAGGGATTTAATTTTACACTCTTGTCAATGTGACAAAAGGCCAGACAGTTGTTTTAATACGTTTTCTCTTTTTTTTCCCCCTCAATGAAATTCATAGTGGTGTATGAATAATACTGCCATTGTTGCTTTTGTCAAAGTCATTGTTTTTGTTAGTATTTCTCCAGCGCTACATCACATAATCCTGGAAACCGTGGCAGAACCGCATTTCACTGCCAGGTTTATATAGTAATGTAATCCAAATAACAGCAATAAAAAAATAGAAAAGTCAATGAAAATGCATTGTAGGGTGTTATTGTAATAAGTACACACCATTTGTGCTATGGGCAAATCATGCAAAAAAAAAAAAAGAAAAGAAATATCTGCCTGTTAAGTCGTGACGTAAGCAACGCCATTTCTGGGTCCAAGCCTCGACTCGTTTTACTTGAGAATGGCATCTCGATGGCCGTTTATGAGCGCTATTTATTCATATTAAACATTTAACATTTTAAAGTTAAACATTTAAAATAATTACAGTCTACACAACAGTCTCCCTGCTCACAGCATCACAGACATTAATATATTAACGATTTATAAAAGATGAATGGTATGGAGATTATAAGGTTATGATTATAATTTTTTGGCAGTATTAGACCATATCGCTAATAAAATAATAAAATAAAATAAAAAGTGTTTGCACAATTTCACATTATTAATACTTAAAAAAAAAAAGAAAAGTTTGTCATCATCAAATTCATGTGGTGCGACCAATATGCAAAACCAGAAAAAAAGAGAAAGGAAACACACAAAAAGGAAAAAAGGTTGTTTGGAACCACTAAGATTTTTAATGTTTTTAAAAGAAGTTTCGTCTGCTCACCAAGGCTACATTTATTTAATTAAAAATACAGTAAAAAACAGTAATATTGTGAAATATTATTACAATTTAAAATAACTGTGTACTATTTAAATATATTTGACAAAGTAATTTATTCCTGTGATGGCAAAGCTGAATTTTCAGCATCGTTACTCCAGTCTTCAGTGTCACATGATCCTTCAGAAATCATTCTAATATGCTGATTTGCTGCTCAATAAACATTTATGATTATTTTCAATGTTGAAAACAGTTGTGTACTTTTTTTTCAGGATTCCTTGATGAATAGAAAGTTCAAAAGAACAGCATTTATCTGAAATACAAAGCTTCTGTAGCATTATACACTACCGTTCAAAAGTTTGGGGTCAGTAAGAATTTTTATTTTTATTTTTTTTGAAAAGAAATTAAAGAAATGAATACTTTTATTCAGCAAGGATGCATTAAATCAATCAAAAGTGGCAGTAAAGACATTTATAATGTTACAAAAGATTAGATTTCAGATAAACACTGTTCTTTTGAACTTTCTATTCATCAAATAATCCTGAAAAAAAATATTGTACACAAATATTTTGTACAATTGTACACATTAAATGTTTCTTGAGCAGCAGATCAGCATATTAGAATGATTTCTGAAGGATCATGTGACACTGAAGACTGGAGTAACGATGCTGAAAATTCAGCTTTGCATCACAGGAATAAATTACTTTGTGAAATATATTCAAATAGAACACAGTTATTTTAAATTGTAATAATATTTCACAATATTACTGTTTTTTACTGTATTTTTAATTAAATAAATGTAGCCTTGGTGAGCAGACAAAACTTCTTTTAAAAATATTAAAAATCTTAGTGGTTCCAAACTTTTGGACTGTACTGTATATATGAAGGTAAGATCTTATGGATTTATAAATGAACCGGTCGTTTTAAAAATTCTCCCGGTTTACTGACATTTGTTATGACATCTGCTTCAAACTTTACAGTGCTCATGATAACTTTCGTTAACTCTACAGTAAGTAAATACACTTTAGTAAATACAGCAATGCCATAGAAATATAGGTAACACTTTACATTAAGGTTCCCTTTGTAAAGGGTTTATAAAGGTGTTTGTTAATGAGTAATAAGTCATTTATAAATCATTAATAATGCAGTTATAACTGCATGAATAAAAAGGGCGACTTTAATGCAATACCTGCCAAATAGTGAGCCGTTTTTTAACTTACATGTTATAAATGCTTAATAAATATATTTATTAACACTTAATTAACTCAAAACCAGATTCCTGGTTTATTTCATGATGCAGCAAAAAATTACTATCATAATTAGACTGAAGGGTGTTGTATTTGTGGTTTTCTTATTAATATCTTATTAATATCTCATGACTGCCACTTTTCTTACTATGTTGCTTACCAGAAGTTTCTACTGTATCTTGCCCATGATACTCTCCAAAAAGGTCATGATTCCTATCCACTACAGTTTATAAAAACTGATTTCTTGCTTTTTTAAAGATGAAATTCCAACTTTATTTTGAAAATAAAACATAAGATAATAACCATAACTTGATGAGATATTAATAATGAAAAATGTATTAAAGTATTAGTTAACTGTGAACCTTAATGTAGGGTGAACACTTGTGAACCATTTATTCATGAGTTATAAACATTAATAACCTGTGAAAGTGAACCTTAATGTAAAGTGGAAACCTGTGAACCATTTATGGGTAAGACAGGAACTTCTGGTAAGCAACATAGTAAGAATGTGGCAGTCATGAATACAACACCCTTCAGTCTAATTATGATACTGCATCATAAAATAAACCAGGAATCTGGTTTTGAGTTAAATAAATACATTTATTAAGCATTTATAACACGTGAGTTAAAAATGGCTCACTGTTTGGCAGGAATTGCATTAAAGTCGCCCTTTTTATTCATGCAGTTATAACTGCATTATTAATGATTTACAATGCATTTGTAAATTACTTATTACTCATTAACAAATACCTTTATAAACCCTTTACAAAGGGAACCTTAATGTAAAGTGTTACCGAAATATACAAAGCTACTGCAAAAACAGAAGTTCAAACACATTATTCTAAAGATGGCTGCGCGCTTATTTCTCTGGAGCATAAGGTCTATAGAACATTCAGCCTTGGACTTGTAAGAAAGCACCTAGCAACGAACCAGAACACCCTAGCAACCACTCACCAATGTGCTACAATCCACCAAAGTCCTTTAAGGGCAAGTCATTTCACTCGGTGGCCATCTTGATGACTTTACCAATTGGTGACTGGCTCTTTTATTTAGAAGGCGGGACTTATTCCGCCATATTGCGTGTTGCACTTTCTTCCATTCATATAGTAATATGAGTGCACCGTCTTTGTATATCTAAAGTAGCGCCCCAGCAACAACCTGGCATTGTGGCGGCAAGTTTTACAGTTCACGCATGAACTCAATTACATGTGAAACGTATTTAACTGAGGCTCTGTTAACAGCCAGGAAGTTGCTTATCCAGGCCATTACAGGTTGGCTCTGTTTATAACTTCCTGACTATCAAAGTTTCTATTCATAGTAGATCTCAGACCTCTAACCTGAAAATAACATTTACAAAGAAGCCTGTGAATAGAAATGGCCTTATCATATTCCAATGCTTTTGATTGCCACTGTATAAGCCCGGGAATACAATTAAGGCAGACTTACTGTCTATGTAAGCTGTCTTCATAAAGGCATGTAAGGCGAGCTGTAACAGTGAAGCCCTCTGGCAGTGTAATTACAGGAGGAGGCTGCATTTAAATACAGTCGGCGCATGCCTCGCAGCAAATAACATGGCTCTATCCTAATTAGACCAAAAGTCTTGATACGTGTGCGTTTTGATTTTTTTTCGCCCTCTTCCTCCAGGGTGCCACTTTTTAGGCACCAAAAATTGCGAGAGAAACACAAATTTCCTCGGTTGACGCCACCCCACGCATCTCGAAAAGAAAAAAAAAAAAAACAATCCAACTCCAAATCCCCTTATTATGGATCAGGATCCTTAAAAATCAACAAGAAGGGCTTTTTGCAGAAAACAGACGTAACATCGCCTAACAACGGCAGAATGTCATGCTGCAGATCTAGGGCCTCGCCGCCAACAGCTGTCAAAAGTCGCATCAAACTCGGGTCGGCCAATTAAGAGAAATTGACATGTAGATTGCCATGCTGTCAGAGCTGGCTGATCTCATGCTAAAGCTAACAAATCACACTGACATTTGTACATGTTTGTATTATTTAGAAGATGTTCATCAAGGCTTTTTTTCAAAACCTGCTATAAATATTCAATGTGACAACAATCTGCCGCTCTCAAACGTATGTGAGAGCAAACCTTGACGTGATGTGACATACAGAGATAAAGCTCTGAATTCAATCTAGTCTGTTTGATAGCCATGAAGAGAGGCGAGAATATTAATTGTGACAGAGAAAAATGAATGCATGTGTGTTATTAATAGACTAAAACATTTATCTGTATAATGCTGAGTCCTGTCAGGTTCACTGACACTTTTAAATAGTCTCTAAAGGCCCTTTCACACCAAGAATGATAAATGTGATGATAACTACATTAGTGTCCACACCATCACATGATTTTTTTTTTTTTCTGTTGTCTTCCACTTTAAAGGGATAGTTCGCCCTCAAGCCATCCAAGGTGTATATGACTATCTTCTTTCAGACGAACACAATCAGAGATATATTTATAAATCAATATTTCTCTTCCAAGCTTTATAATGGTAGTGAATGGGGGGCGAGATTTTGAAGCCCCAAAAAAATGCATCCATCCATCATAAAAATAATCCATACAGCATCAGGGAGTTGCCTTCTGAAGTGAAGCGATGGGTTTTTGAAAAGAAAATATCCATATTTAGAACTTTCTAAACTAAAATAACTAGCTTCCGGCAGTCGGCCGTACACATGCTTTGCAAGGCTGTGTAACACACTCAAGATACTCTTCTTTTATATCGAAATCCTGCAAGATATCTCTTTAAAAATTATAATTTTAGACTTCGTATGTGTGACAGGTGTTTTGTTTTGCTCTATCCTTCATCATTACGTCATGTGTCGGGTCAGAGGTTACTCTTCCGCTGCAAATCGATGCCATCTGCTGCAAGCTAGTTATTATAGTATATGGATATATTATGGATATTTTTCTTACGAAAACCCAACACTTCACTTCAGAAGGCCTTTATTAACCCCCTGGAGCCGTATGGATTATTTTTATGATGGATGGATGCACTTTTTTGGGCTTCAAAATCAGGCCCCCTATTCACTACCATTATAAAGCTTGGAAGAGCCAAATATATCTCTGATTGTGTTCGTCTGAAAGAAGATAGACATACAGTACAGTCCAAAAGTTTGGAACCACTAAGATTTTTAATGTTTTTAAAAGAAGTTTCGTCTGCTCACCAAGGCTACATTTATTTAATTAAAAATACAGTAAAAACAGTAATATTGTGAAATATTATTACAATTTAAAATAACTGTTTTCTATTTGAATATATTTCACAAAGTCATTTATTCCTGTGATGGCAAAGCTGGATTTTCAGCATCATTACTCCAGTCTTCAGTGTCACATGATCCTTCAGAAATCATTCTAATATGCTGATCTGCTGCTCAAGAAACATTTAATGTGTACAATTGTACAAAATATTTGTGTACAATATTTTTTTTCAGGATTATTTGATGAATAGAAAGTTCAAAAGAACAGTGTTTATCTGAAATCTAATCTTTTGTAACATTATAAATGTCTTTACTGCCACTTTTGATTGATTTAATTGCATCCTTGCTGAATAAAAGTATTAATTTCTTTTCAAAAAAAAAAAAAAAAAATTCTTACTGACCCCAAACTTTTGAACGGTAGTGTATAATGCTACAGAAGCTTTGTATTTCAGATAAATGCTGTTCTTTTGAACTTTCTATTCATCAAGGAATCCTGAAAAAAAAAGTACACAACTGTTTTCAACATTGAAAATAATCATAAATGTTTCTTGAGCAGCAGATCAGCATATTAGAATGATTTCTGAAGGATCATGTGACACTGAAGACTGGAGTAACGATACTGAAAATTCAGCTTTGCCATCACAGGAATAAATTACTTTGTCAAATATATTTCAAATAGTACACAGTTATTTTAAATTGTAATAATATTTCACAATATTACTGTTTTTTACTGTATTTTTAATTAAATAAATGTAGCCTTGGTGAGCAGACGAAACTTCTTTTAAAAACATTAAAAATCTTAGTGGTTCCAAACTTTTGGACTGTACTGTATACTCAATGGCTTGAGGGTGAGTATATCATGGGATAATTTGAATTTTTGGGTGAACTATCCCTTTAAATGCTTGAGCAATTGTACATTCATGTCCCATTTACATGTAATGTTGTCACATTTTCCAGGTTAAATAAACATTACATAAAACAGGCAAACCAAATTCTATTTTGTATTTTTACATTAACTATGTAATTAATGTCCAATTCATTAAAACCAAGTATAAATCTCATCAAGTTAGTTTTTAAAGCATTTTTACATGTAAAAAAGGGATTTATCGCACAAACCAATCATATCCAACCATAACCATTCATATTCAAGTGATAGCGCGATGGACGCATTGCTTCCTCTCACGTGACTTTCCCCCATTCATTCTCAATTACCCCCAACTAAATCCGCCGCACGCTTTAGGGTGTCTGTTTTAAGTCAATGGGATCAGAGGAGGCACTGTCGCTGTTTGACAGTGTTACTTTTGAAAAACAAGTGGTTTATACATTTTTTAATGTCGCATTTTGTAATATTTGCGTTGTTTTATTATTCCAATATGGATTATTTTCTCATCCAGTTTTTTTGAGGAGGCACTGCCTCCCTTGCCTCCTCGGAGGAAACGCCCCTGACGTACTTCCTCTTTGAACGTCATTCAGTAACGTTTCATAGTTTTCATATTTTTATCTCTCTGTCTTGCCACCCATTTCCGCAAGACCAATAATAATCAAATATCTGAAAGGCAGAGCCATTTTAAATTCCCTGATTTTTTTTTTTTTGTCAGCCACTGAGTCATTTAGCTGCAAGTAAAAGATTTAGAACATCAGATAATCTTTCTGATTATTTAATGAAGTCTTGCATTAGAGACTTTGTGTATTTATATAAATTATTAATTCCTGTAGATGCATTGTTATGTTTGTAGGGGACTGCATTTAATTTTAAAAACCATTAGCTATTAATTATTGTATTATCTATAACTATTTAGAACAACAAATTATTCAAAATGGCAATGGAATTATGTATCTTCACAATTTTGCAAATACAATACATGAGCATGATCACAGATTTATTTCTTGAGGAAAATGCTTATTAATGTTAGTACTGCAACCCTAACTTACCTTATTTCATTTCTAGTTTTTATTTAAAATTTTCTTTAAGGTTCAAGTTTGCACCTAATATTTATATATTACTTTATTTCAGCTTTATTTTAGTTAACAAAAGTGATTTTTAATAGTTTTAGTGTTAAGTAAACAATAACAACACTGCCGTCGTGTTACCAGGATGCTGCTAAGTTGGTCACTCCTTCACTGTTAGTCTGTGATATTTCAGTTTTATCATCCTAAATGGGTAAAATTAGAAATTCAATCTCTTTAAAAAAAAAAAAAAAAAATCACTTCTTTGCTTCTCAAAAATAATGTCTAACCCACAACTTTAATTCCTCACGGTCTTGTCCTTGTTGAATAAAACATTATCTTTTATATTTACAAACAGACTCCACTTCATATGTAGGATTGATTTTTGACTTAACATTCACCATAAGCAATTCTGACAAACCCATAATTCCATGCATTATTAATTGTTTTTTTTTAAATAAATGAACTCAGTGATACATTGTTATTGACTTTCTGGATGAATGAGGCAACAGCGGAGGCATCTGTGCGTTCTGTCAGAGTTGGAGGTTTTACCTTGGTTTACAAAGTAGCTGAGAAGCAGGAAAATCTCGCTGTGGTCAGTGTTTTTGTGTGCTTGACTTTTCTGGCTGCTGCAGTGTAGTACACTATTTTAAGACGGTCTGCTTGGCAAGATGCACTCTTCAATAATGCATTACCTGCCTAATACCTTAGGGATCTCTCTGCCTGTCTCTCGGATGGACGTGTGTGTGTGTGTGTGTGTGTGTGTGTGAGTGTATGTGCGCAGGTGAAAGGGGTCTATTGATTAGTGTGCTGAATTCAGTTAGTCATCAGTTCAGTAAATCTGGACACAACAACAATACACACACCAATGAGAAAGAGAAATCATGAGTCTCTCTCAAGTCTCAATTGTTTCTCCTAGGCAGCAGTACAAAGAAATGGAGACCGTTTGGGTCTCCAAATCTCATATTTTCTCCTGAGAAAAAGCCCCATGATCACACATGTGCTTCCTCTAGATTTCCTCTAGTTGTCTCAAACTGCAGTCAGATTTGCTGATGCACACAAGTCTGCAATCAACGAAATTTCAATATTAACTAAAATTAAACATTTCTCATTCATTTCTCCCAAGACCACATGATCTGAGCTACACTATTCACATTCCTAATTAGAAAAATAACATAAACATTAAGACAATGTTAACAATGATAATGGATAAACATTTGATGAGGTTTTTATTTTTAAGGCTTATTAGTTAATAAAAAAAAAAATAAACAAACAATAATTAAATAATTAAATATAATCACTTTATATGACCCAGTTATTTCTCACTGGATATCCTGTATATCCTGTTTTTCTTGTATGTTATGAATGAACGAACAAACAAATTACTAAACTAACAAATTAATTAATTAATATTATTCAATTAATTCCTGATTCTGATATCCAGCTTTTTTTTTTCTTCTCAAAGGATATCCTTTTACTCATAAATGAATGATTTAGATAATTAAGAAAATAACTAGCAAGGAAAACAAAAGCATAAACAAGTAGTGGTCTTCATATCAAAACTTAAGAAATTACATCAATCTCAAATGTATTTAAGCTACTCCAGAAAAGGTCATTGTCTTTAATGACTTGAAGAGCAAGTTTTTTTTCCTTGATGGTAACACTTTATACATTCTACTAACTATAAGTAACTTTGCAACTACATGTCAACTAACTCTCATTAATTTGCAACTACTGAAGTAAGTGAAGTGTGGCCAAGTATGCTGTCCCATACTTGGAATTTATACTCTGCATTTCACCCATCCAAGTGCACACACGCAGTAGTGAACACACACACACACACACACACACACACACACACACACCTCAGTTGTGGGTAATAAGAGTGGAATAGAGCACTGTTCATCCACTCGCCTCACCTACACTTCCTTACAGTAATGAGACTCAAACCCGCGACCTTCGGGTTACAAGTCCGACTCTCTAACCATTAATGCCACGACTGCCCCCAAAGAACTTGGAGTATTAGTAGACTGTTAGCATTGAATAATAACTTGACATGTACTTGCAAAGTTACTTATAGTCAGAAGAATGTCTGTTGAGGAAGAATCAAAATAAAGACAGTCTACTAATACTCTAATGACTGCTAGTTGACATAGTTGCCAAGTTAGCAGAATGTCTAAAGTGGACTATTGAAATAAACTATTACCCATGTTTCCACTTGACACAGTGAAGACTTGTTTAAACCGACGACTACCTCAGGAACAGACTCTCTCCTTTCACTAACAACAGGAGAACATCTCATCTGACACTTAATACTGCACCTCTCATGGCAGCCATTAAGGTGCTGCTATGGTCATAACCCCTGTGTCCCTACTTCACACACACACACACACACACACACACACACACACCGTAGCACACACTCACGTCCCTGAAAAGACAGCTTAATGTTCTGTTAAGCTCACCACAATGGGGCTCAAACCAGATGGCAAATTAGTGGCAATTGTTCAAAAACAACACAGTCAATTCAAACAACATCTTTTCCGTTTTGCTTCCAGCTGCTCCTCTTACTGCAGGAATAACTTCACCTCAGAGGTTTCTCCATAGTTGTTTAAACGGGAGCGTTTAGTCAGTGTCTGTTAGCTTTGAGGTCATCTAGTGCATATGGAAGCTTGTTTCCGTCAAAAACACAATTGCAAGTTTACATCTAACGACTCTGACATCTTTTCTTAGAATTGTGAGATATAAACTCGCAATTGCGAGTTATAAATGCATTAATCTTAGTTGACGTTAATTTCAGCGTTTACTAATAAATTATTAAAATCAAACGTTGCATCTGTTAACCTGAGCAAACATGAACTGGCAATGAACAGCTGTTTTTTACAGCAAATGACATTCTCTGTTGATAATCATGCAATCGTTTGTCCTTTGTTAAGCCTTGGTTCTTTGTTGACAACTAAACCTTTGCCAAGGTAGCGTTAGCATTACTGTTTTGTTTCTTTAGGCCTAACGTGTCATCCGATGTGCTGTTTGGCTCCTCTCTAGATCCTGAGCCACATTGTAAATAATGAAATAATGAAAAAGTGTCATCTAGCTACGTTTGGAGTGTGCTGTTGTCTTACGGCCGCAGATTCTGATGAGGTACTTCATTTGTGCTTAAATTTAGCGCTAACAGGATCTATCAAACCACATAATGGCAGCCTCCGCAGCCTTAACAAACCATGACTTATTTTAGCTTCTCCACTAAGAGGCTTTGGGAACGTGGGTCTGAGCCGAACACACTGGTACTTGCCATCACCACAATTTATTACTATTAAAACTTAAATCAAAATTTTAACTTTACTCCAAGAAAAACAACAACATAAAGAGTTGTTCTACTACAGCATTATAGCTCTCATTTTCAGAGTATGCAATTACTTTTTATTTTATTTGGCCTTCCAGTTAGCAAGCCAGACACACTATAAAGCTAAAAAATATTAATGCAGTTTCATTCGAGCTTGGAAAGGGCATCGGAATCATACTGAGGTTTGAGATGATAGCAGAGTGATTTTGAAATATAAAACCTAACATATGCTGGGACGGACCAAAATCACACCGCCATGACCATCTTAAAGGCCATAGTTCCATTTAAAGGTCTGGAGAGGGAGTAATATGGTGCTTTCAGTCATAGGAAAACCCTTAAACGGGGTAGTGGAGGGACCACACAGTCAGGCCATGAGGTTGGACGAGTTACTGGGCTTTTTGGCGGCAAATCCAGTCAGCAAACATTAGCATGGCCAAGTCCGCCAATGTCACACCCCCCACATTCAAGGCTGTTATAGCTAATCATCTCACAATTTATTTAAAGAGGGATTCATTTCCACATGCTTCCAACATACTCATAAGGTGCACGTAGCCAAGGACATTTGTGTTTATTTGGTGCCAAGTGAAAATACGCACACTGACTAACTTGTAAATGTTGAGTTTATTAGCTACTGAAAGATTGTTTGGAAATTCTGTTGAAATGTTCTTCATGTAACATGAACAATCTGGGGGTTTTTGACCCCATTTTATGATAGGAATAGTCATGGAGATACCGGGAAATGGAAGGGAGGGGGTCGGGAAATGACCCGAGTCAGACTCGAACACAGGTTGTGTAAGCGGCACCACAAAACGTGTCCGAACAAGTGAGCTTCCCACCAGGCCACGTCTCCAGTAGTAAATGTACTCAAGGTTTTTTGTGTAGCCACTTGTATTCAAGCCTTAATTAGGGGGTCAGACCCCTGAAATGCTACGTGTTCTGTTTTTGTGTTGAATCAGAGCTGACTAAGAAGAATTCAGGTTTTTCTAAAGCCTCCAGCTAATTCCTGACTGACAGAATATTTATTCTGTGACAGAAACTGTGGATGAGGCCATTTCTGGAGAAGGAGCCGAGCTTCATTCAGTGGTGCTCTCGACCCAAACCCCTTTCTAAAGAAGATAAGGGGGAAAAATAAGGGGTGCTTTCCACAAAAGGATATAAAATAGGGCTTGAATGTTTCTATTTTATAGGGGGTCAGTTAAAGGGGGTTCTTCTCCTTCAGAAAAGGTTGTTTGTCTCCACAGGAGGTCAAACTAATTCATATATGAGCTGTTTTATTTTTTACTTATTTTATAAGAGATTGTTTTTTCCCACCCTGTTACTAGTGACCTGTCTTAATACAGATTTAAACTCTAATTTGTGTTATTTTGCTATTCTCTAGAAATAAACAGTAAATAAACACAAAATTAAATAACATTTATACAATTAAAAAAGTCAATAAAATGTACAGTATTAAAAATATGGCAGAATAGGTAACAGGTTTACATATTTATCTTAATTTAAGTTGTCACTCAGTTGGAGAGAGGTGGGTTGGTTCCAATTGTTGATTTGTAATACTGATAACCTTTTATTTCCTATAAATGAAAGAAAAAAAAGATGTTTGGCCATTTTTCTTGTAATAACAGGGTTGAAATGTTGAGCATTACAAATGCACTTAACACTGTATGTGTAAAAATTAAATGATATTATTTATTGTCTTATGCATGGGTTCAAATTATACTTTTTATATGAGATATTTTATTTTCTACTTATTTTATATGAGGATTTCCATTTATTTCAACCCTGTTACTTTAATTTAGGACCATTCTAAATACAGTTTAAAACCCTAATTTGTGTTATTTTGATATAGAAATAAACAGTAAATAAACAAAATTAATAATGTTTATAAAATGTATTAGCTCTATAAAATATATTTAAAAATACAGCAGAATGGGTAACAGGGTTGCATATTTAGCTTAAATTAAGTTGTCACTCAATTGGGGAAAGGTGGGTTGTTCCAATTGTTGATTTGCAATTCTGATAACCTTTTATTTCCTATAAATGAGAGGGAAAATGTTTGATTATTTTTCTTGTAATAACAGGGTTGAAATGTTGAGCATTACGGATACACTCCTCACCTTGTTTGTGTAAAAATTAAATTATATTATTTGTTGTATTATGTATGGGTTCAAATCATACTTTTTATATGAACTATTTTATTTTCTACTTATTTTATGAGGTTTGCAATTTATTTAAACCCTGTTACTTTAATTTAGGACCATTCTAAATACAGTTTAAAACCCTAATTTGTGTTATTTTGATATAGAAATAAACAATAAATAAACAAAATTAATAATGTTTATAAAATGTATTAACTCTATAAAATATATTTAAAAATACGGCAGAATGGGTAACAGGGTTGCATATTTAGCTTAAATTAAGTTGTCACTCGGTTGGAGAGAGGTGGGTTGGTTCCAATTGTTGATTTGTAATACTGATAACCTTTTATTTCCTATAAATGAAAGAAAAAAAAGATTGTTTGGCTATTTTTCTTGTAATAACAGGGTTGAAATGTTGAGCATTACAAATGCACTTAACACTG
Organism: Megalobrama amblycephala; assembly: GCF_018812025.1. NCBI lineage: Eukaryota > Metazoa > Chordata > Actinopteri > Cypriniformes > Xenocyprididae > Megalobrama > Megalobrama amblycephala. The sequence goes on from NC_063065.1 coordinate 33,309,237, forward strand.
TTTGTGTAAAAATTAAATGATATTATTTATTGTCTTATGCATGGGTTCAAATTATGCTTTTTATATGAGATATTATATATGAGATATATTTTATTTTCTACTTATTTTATATGAGGATTTCCATTTATTTCAACCCTGTTACTTTAATTTAGGACCATTCTAAATACAGTTTAAAACCCTAATTTGTGTTATTTTGATATAGAAATAAACAATAAATAAACAAAATTAATAATGTTTATAAAATGTATTAACTCTATAAAATATATTTAAAAATACGGCAGAATGGGTAACAGGGTTGCATATTTAGCTTAAATTAAGTTGTCACTCTGTTGGAGAGAGGTGGGTTGGTTCCAATTGTTGATTTGTAATACTGATAACCTTTTATTTCCTATAAATGAAAGAAAAAGAAAAAAAAAGATGTTTCTTGCAATAACAGGGTTGAAATGTTGAGCATTACAAATGCACTTAACACTGTTTGTGTAAAAATTAAATGATATTATTTATTGTCACGCATGGGTTCAAATTATACTTTTTATATGAGTTTTTTTTTTTTTCTACTTATTTTATATAAGGGTTTTCCATTTATTTCAAACCTGTTACTTTAATTTAGGACCATTCTAAATACAGTTTAAAACCCTAATTTGTGTTATTTTGATATAGAAATAAACAGTAAATAAACAAATTTATTAACTCTATAAAATATATTTAAAAATATGGCAGAATGGGTAACTGTCACAGATCCCTTGTCTCCCTGGACTACATTTCCCATGATCCTCCTGTTCTCCACACCTGCACTCACTTCCCTCGTCATCTCCCCATCTTCACGGATCACCTGCACCTGGACTCTATTATCAGCACTCCCTTTATATTGCACTCACTCCCTTCACTCCTCGTCCGTTCTCTGTTGTGTTAAGTGTTAGTTTGGTGTTCTCTACCTGTGTTTATTAAAGTACTACTATTATTGTGGAAATCCGTATCTGCCTCGTCTCTGCACCAACTACCTGTAACAGTAACAGAGTTGCATATTTAGCTTAAATTAAGTTGTCACTCAGTTGGGGAAAGGTGGGTTGTTCCAATTGTTGATTTGCAATTCTGATAACCTTTTATTTCCTATAAATGAGAGGGAAAAAAATGTTTTATTATTTTTCTTGTAATAACAGGGTTGAAATGTTGAGCATTACGGATACACTCCTCACCTTGTTTGTGTAAAAATTAAATCATATTATTTGTTGTATTATGCATGGGTTCAAATCATACTTTTTATATGAACTATTTTATTTTCTACTTATTTTATGAGGTTTGCAATTTATTTCAACCCTGTTACTTTAATTTACGACCAGTCTAAATACAGTTTAAAACCTTAATTTGTGTCATTTTGTTATTTCCTAGAATTAAACAAAAAATAAATAACAATTATAAAATGTACAAAATCTGTAGCAGAATGGGTAACAGGGTTGCATATTTAGCCTAAATTTAGCTGTCAAATTTCCTGTAAATTAAAGAAAATATTTGTTTCATCAGTTTTTTTTTTTTTTTTTTTTTTCCTTGAAATAAAAGGGTTGAAATGTTGAGCTTGACAATTGCACACTATTTGTGTAAAAAGAAAATGAGATCATTTGTCATCTAATAGATGCATCCAACTTATACTTTTTGGATCACAATTTTATGGTCCCATTTTTAAATGGGGTAAAGTGATGCAGTAACAGGGATGATTATGTTAATATTGTTTGTGCTAATTAAACACAGACTTTAATTGTCTGCCTTATTTTGTTGTCCAAAAATCAAAATATTCAATGCTTCACTGTTATTGACCCATCTGTGTAGCAGTACCAAGAATAGCTGATACCTGTTGAAGTTGGTGCATCATTTCAAAGCAGATTTAGTAGCTCTTCCTCCCCACTCAAGATACAGCAATGATTTACAAGCTATACCTGCATACAAAACTCCATAGAAGGAGAGATGAACAAGTGATCTGCTGAAAATGCTTTTCCCCGAGGGCTCGGAAGAGTAATCCGTCTCAACACGTTGCGTTAAAAGCGTGTACGCAGAGCCTAAAGCCCATGCATCCCTTGTCTATTTCTCCTCCCTGTCTCCAGGCCCAGTTCCTGCCATTTGTTCTGGAGCGTGAGGAGAAAACCCCTTCTGAAAGAACAGGATATACACTAGAGGATGTCGAGCGCTGTCGTTGGCTGACATTCTCTACAATTATGCAACTTTTTCCCCTTTTTTAATGTGTCTGAGTGTGGGTGGCTGGTTGTGTGTCAATTTTCCTTAGCTACCTGTGTCTCTTTAGCCTCGTTGGTAACAGCACTAACAGGGCAAGACGCCCTTCCGTTGGATCCGTTTAAAGCCTGCAGGGTGAGAATTGCTATCCAGGACTGACGACGATGCCTTCTCGATTTACCTGAAAATCAGCATTTGTAAAACTACACCACAATTAAGTCATTTGAGTGGAATTCGACTCTATTATGCCGGCTAAATAGAAGATGAGAGCAATCTTGCCCTTACTCAGGCTTAGCAGAGATGTTAAGGAGTACAGCATCTTGTTTTCTGCCTGTGAGTCATCAAGTCTTGTTATGATCTTGGCCTGGGTGCTGCCATTTGACATTTCCTGTTGGCTTTCCTGTGCCGTCATGTGTCATTTTGACTAAGCATGGCTAATCCGCAGAGATATCCAATAGAAGTGATCGGTTTACCAGTAGCTAGGCATCTTTTTGTGAATGTGTGCAGATTGCTGATAAAAACAAAGCTCATATGATATGTTACACTCTGCCAAGATCTGACGCACTCACTTAGGAAATCTTGGGAAGAGATACAGTGGTACTGCTGAGTGTATACTTGAGTGTTTGTAAGTATCTGCTGCCAAAGAAACTTCCTGCAACATGTCAGGCATAATTTATTCATGGCTGGAGGGAAGGTCCTGCATGGGGACAGATATACACATAATCTGGCTGTGGGACAGGCAGACAGACAGATGAGTACACGGAAAGACAGGCCGTACAAATTTAATTTAGTTATAAAAATATAAACAGTTAAACTGTATTTTTTCTCCACATTTTCTAAAAGTGTGTGAGTGGTGTTTACCAGTGCAAAATTGCTACAACAATGGTAGGGTGTTCTTTGTCTACGTTATGACTTTTACACCGATCAGGCATAACATTATGACCACCTTCCTAATATTGTGTTAGTCTCCCTTTTGCTGCCAAAACAGTCATGACCCATTGAGGCATGGACTCCACTAGACCCCTGAAGGTGTGCTGAGGTATCTGGACACCATGTTAGCAGTAGATCCTTTAAGTCCTGTAAGTTGCGAGTTGGGGGCTCCATGGATCGGTTTGTTCAGCACATCCCACAGATGCTCGATTGGATTGAGATCTAGGGAAGCTGGAGGCCAAGTCAACACCTCAAACTCATTGTTGTGCTCCTCAAACCATTCCTGAACCATTATTTGCTTTGTGGCAGGGCACATTATCCTGCTGAAAGAGGCCACAGACACCAGGGAATACCATTTCCATGAAAGGGTGTACATGGTCTGCAATGAGGTAGGTGGTACGTGTCAAAGTAACATCCACATGGATGGCAGGACCCAAGGTTTCCCAGCAGAACATTGCCCAAGGCATCACACTGCCTCTGCCGGCTTGCCTTCTTCCCATAATGCATCCTGGTGCCATGTGTTCCGCAGGTAAGAGACGCATACGCACCCGGCCATCCACGTGATGTAAAAGAAAACGTGATTCATCAGACCAGGCCACCTTCTTCCATTGCTCCGTGGTCCAGTTCTGATGCTCACATGTCCACTGTTGGCTCTTCCGGCAGTGGACAGGGGTCAGTATGGACACCCTGACTGGTCTGTGGCTATGCAGCTCCATACGCAACAAACTGCGACGCACTGTGTATTCTGACACCTTTCTATCAGAACCAGCATTAACTTCTTGAGCAATTTGAGCTACAGTAGCTCATCTGTTGGATCGGACCACACGGGCCAGCCTTCGCTCCCCATGTGCATCAATAAGCCTCGGCCGCCCATGACCCTGTCGCCGGTTCACCATTGTTCCTTCCTTGAATCACTTTTGATTGATACTGACCACTGCAGACTGGGAACACCCCACAAGAGCTGCAGTTTTGGAGATGCTCTGACCCAGACGTCTATCCATCACAATTTGGCCCTTGTCAAACTCACTCAAATTATATCAGGGCATTTAGTGTTAGCAGTTTGATCAAATCCCAGGTAATGAACAGCACAGGTAAGGAAGGGTTACACAAACTCTGAATGAGAAGACGACAAGCAAGCTGTCCGCTTGTGTTAATAAACCTGCACTAGTCTGCTTTGCCTGGGGTTACATTGTTGTTCATGACAGAGCACCTGTCCTGGCTAAGTGACAGCTATAAACATCAGCCCTAGTTTCATTATCTCGGTCTTTCATAGCCTCAGGCTCCATTAAAACTGAGGCAAACCGCAAAGAATGTTGTTCAACTTATCCAGGGGTCACAAATTGTCAAAACACCCATGTACAACCTACAAAAAGCTATTAATGGATTTGATACAAGCTACCTCGGATAGCCAATGTACCAACTTCCTGTCAAAATGTGCTTTTTCTAAGAGGAGGGGTGCCAGAAGGAAATGGCATTGGCGTGTTTGTCAGCTTGAACGCTCGCAGTGGCGGCTAACACTGGAAGTGGGTTTAGGAGGTGTTCTCAGGTTTGGCTGAGCTTTTCCCCCTAAGTGGAAAAACATTAATGGAAGCTGGCTCGCTCTCGTTCTCTTCCCCCTTCTCAGCGGCGGCTCTAACTGCCGAAGGGAGGGCTGGTAGACGACCAAACATTAGTCACCACATGAATCCAGTGCTCTGAAATATGCTTCCTGTCAAGGTTTGGATAGATATTATGAAGAAAGACCTTGCTCAGCTCGGCAGGAATTGGTCACTTAACCGAGAAAAGAATTACAAATTTATTACAAAGACTTCTGTTGGCTGACAACATGCATTTTATTGGCTTGTAGGAGTTTGGGAGTTTGGGTAGTTAAGACATCTATGGTAGGAATGGTCAGTCGGGTCCTATTTAAAATGCAAGGTCACAATGACAACACTTGGGACACTTGGGGCAATGAGTTCTGTGAGTGACAAGCCACAAAACACCCTCAGTAAAGCAATGAAAAGGCCCTGTTGGACACATTTTGAAGCATTTTTTTCAAGTCCACTCATATAGTCAAGACTTCTTGCACCAAAGACAGTCATAACTTAAGTTTACACTACAATTTTTCCACCATTTCTTTGACCCTTAAAGGAATAGTTTGCTCAAAAATGAAAATTCTGTAAATTACTCACCATTACTCATGTTGTTCAAAGCCCATATGAATGTCCTCCTCCTGTGGAACACAAAAGAAGATATTTCGAAGAATGTTCGGTCACACTTTAGTTTAGGGTCCAATTATCACCAACTATTAACTACCACTTTTGTCTCAATAAACTCCTAACTACTGCTTGTTAATAGTTATTAAGGTAGTGGTTAAGTTTAGGTAATGGGCAGGATTCAGGGATGTAGAATATGGTCATGCAGAATAAGGCATTAATATTACAGTACAAAATGGCTCTTTTGGCATTATCCTGAACATTGTATAAGCATTTGTTTCATGTGTCACTGAACAGAAGAGAGGATCTCAGGAGCGATCGTAAACATCACATCCTTTTGATTTTCCTGGCAAAACCATCCCTAGCTCTTCACATAAAAATCAGTCTACAGGCTTTCATAGTCAACCTAGGAAGTTGGGGAAGGTCTCGTTTTTTAAGTTCCGTTACAAGCTGTTCACACGTTGGCAATAAAAAAGCAATTTATTAGGGCTGGGACAATACATTGATTCTTGATTCGCAATACAGTGAATCTGGATTGATCCTGATATTTTCTCTTTCGAATCGATTCTGAGCTTAGTTTTAACAGCAGATGGCGCTCTAGGCTAGTTTTTAACCACACACTCAAATGCTCATGAAGAAGAGTACTATAGAGTGCTCGTGTGCTTGTCATGTTTGTCAAGTGGTTAAATATACTTGCTATATACGCTTTATGAATGATTATTTTAGGTTTAAGTGGTGTGTAAAGGAACTGTAAGTAAGCAGAGTAATGTTACGTTAATGTTACGCTCAGAATCGTTTAGAGAGAGAATCGCTATACATTTGGAAAATATCAGAATCATTCCAGAATTTTTGTATTGCAAATTGATAATCGATGTATTGTCCAAGCCCTACAATGTATGCATGGAAATTCTTACAAAATAGCCCCTTTAGATTAAAGCATTAAAATTACTTTAATTATTAAATTAAATTATAAAAGCATCTTTATTTGGCTTTTTTTTTCACACAAGACATTTGAACTTCTGCAACTTTAAGAATTCTGTTTGTAAAATTACCTTTGTTATTATGACCTCTGCCTAATTGTTGGGCTAAATTCTAAATAGGCATTGATATGAAAACATCAGTGGTCATATGTTGATGCAGAATCTTCTCTCTCTCTCTCTCTCTCTCTCTCTCTCTATCTCTCCTTGGGAGCAGAAATGTCACTGGGACTGGAAACAAGCTTTCTCCAGCAAGCTTAAAGAAAGGTTTGTGCATTTGCAGAGAGCTGAGTGATTGAGACCACATTTGGTTATTTGTCTTTCCAGACAAAGCAATGTATATGTGTGCATGAGTGTTCGTGCGTGTTCATGTGCCTTCATGCAATTGCATGTTTTTGCATGTGCTCTGTAAAGAAGAGAGAGCATATAAATGACAGGCTGCCAAAGTGAAGGAAATAAAGTCCTTAAAATAAAGAAGTCAACTACTTCATTCCATCTGTCACCATCTTTCTCCCTCCCTTCCTTAAGGATAACTTTGGCTCTGTTCACTTCCTCCTATTCATGTGAGGATTTCATGGATGACATGCGCTGACCAAATACACACAGGGAGCACATCTGCTAAAAGTGTGTGCAAGTGTGTTTGTGGCCTGTGAGACTGGATTCTAGGAGAGACACAGAGGCGCTATTTTATGGTCCCCACCTGTCAGAGGTGAGCGCACCAGAAAGATAAATGTCTTGGTACAGTAATGATCCAGGTATTCTAGCATTCATGCTTTTTGCATTAAATATACTTTGGCAAAAATGTGTTTTAACTGGTTCAATCTGTTCTCCTAGCCTAGCAAACAGACAAGTGCCCCAATCCCTTAAAACCAGCAGGCCAACCTGGGAGACCACTTAACTAATTAGTCTAGTATAAGCTTTTTATTTATTTTTTTCACTGATGGAGAGACTCAGGAAGAAGTTATAACTTTTAGAATGAAACTGGACGTTTCTGAATGGTTAGTGGATAAATTTATGTAGTTGCTGTGGAGGTGATTCAACTCATCCACTAGCATGCCGTCATGTTCATCTTTTGTGCAAATCCAGCGTTGAATTGACCCTCGTTTGTGAAGCAGTCCGGCGTAAAATGACGGCATGACAACAACACTCTACTACAACAACTCTTCCTCTTCTCTAAAGCAGCCCAACATGACCCCGCCCCCTTTGTTGTGTGTTCCCAGGGGGCGTGGTTTATGTAAATTTTGGGGTTTGTGATGTCACCAACCAGGAAAGAAGCTTGTTGTAGTCTATACCAGCCATTTGTTGTAGTCCTTAAAAAGTGATTTCTGTAAAATAAAATAGCCCCCTTTGAGCTCATGTCGTTTATGCTCAAACAGCAACATTACACAGTAAAGTTAAAAAAGTGAAATCATAATCAAGGACCATAATATTACATAACACGTTAAATTGTATGTGAATATATAGATATTTGAATATAAAGTTTTGTGTGAGCACATATTTTTTCAGAAAATGTAAATTACTATTATAAAGTTCTCAATATTACTTTTACAATATTATAATATCCTTTTAATATTATAAATTACTATTTTAATGACTGCCTAAAAAATTCAGTAGTAACCCATAACAAAATTTAAAATGATAACCATAGCTTTTTTCAAAATATAATTTATTACTACGTTATATGTGGTACTCAATGCCATTGTATATATATATACATAATACAGTTTCTGTTACTACTTTTAGTTTCATAATCTTTCTGTCTTTTTGTCCTGATGACTGTCGTGGCCGAGTAACCATAGTTTTGTTTATTATAGTGGCAAATTTACAATTTTACAAAAAGTGAACATACTGCAGCTAGAGACCTATTACAGAAAGTTCATTTCTATTAGTGGTATGCACACAGTTTTGTATAATTCAGTCATAAAATGTATCTGGGAAAGCTACCGCTTTCATAATGCGGTTTCCTCAGCTTCTGATTCTGTTAAACACATTATCCTGAATCAGGGTGGCTTGAGAACTTTGAAAGAGAACCTAAAATTGAAAGGTCTTGTTTAATGTCAGTGTACTGACAGTTTTACTAAACACAAGTGCAGCACATGCTTCTATATAACGGCATGTATATTTCCACGTCAAAGTTCTTAGTTTTTGAAAATACAGTGCCGGGTCCAAATATAATAATGCCATCCACACCATATTTCATGCAGGCCAACTATGCTATCCTTCCTAGAGGTTTGAAAACCAATCTGTATTCCCTCCAACCCTACATGTTGCATCTGTCAATCAAATAGAAATGAACAGTGTGATTATAAGGCTGTCTGGACAGGGGCCATTGCTAGTGAAAAAAAAAGAAAAAAGAAAAAAAACACACACACACACACATGTATTTTTTTCCCCCTCCATCTCTGTCTCCTTCCAGGATTTGGCAGGTTTATTTTGGTCAAGCTATGGCTCCATCCACGGTATAATAATGCAGCTGGCAGTAGAAAAAAACAAGCATGCTGTTTTCATCACCAACCCCCAAGCCATCGATCTATCTGAGACACGTACACCCAAACATACAGATGTACAGATGAAAGCTCACACACCTACACCTATTCCTTCATGAACGCCGGGAAGAGTGACTTTTAATTACCAGAAAGTTCCATATTTGCATGATGAGTCGTAATACGTTTGACACGTCGCAAGCTATCCTGATGAAAACCTGTCCTACTTTCCTTCGCCTCCACTCCAAGAAAAATAATCTTTACGAGAGCACTGCTGTTTAGTTAGACCTACTCCATACTGCAGGCGGGCCGGGGATCCGAGAGAGGCAAATGAAATGAAAATACTGGATTAATAAAGTGAAGGAGAATAAAATAAATGTTTTCTTCTGTTGAAGGAATACTTCATCCAAAAAATTTAAAATTCTGTCATTGTTTAATCACCAAATCTGTATGCTGTTGTTTTATCCGTTGAACACAAAAGAAGAAATTTTGAAAGATATTCACGCAGTTTTTTTCCCCATGAACCACAACAGTAACCAATGCTTTCAAGATCATAATAGGAGGAAAAAAAAAAAAAAACACCCAACCCAGGGGTTTTCAATCTTTTAGATGCCACAGACCCTCAGATATCAACAACAACAACAACATTTATTTATAAAGCACATTTAAACACAATGTAGATTGTTCCAAAGTGCTGTACAAAGTACAAAAAAGATCTACACAAGAATAATTTACAGGTTTCCAAAAGCTAAAGAATAAAAATATGATTTAAGTGAGGATTTAAAAATGTCCAAAGAAGGAGCAGACCTCACATGATAGGGGAGACCATTCCAAAGCTTGGGCCCAGCCACAGAAAAGGCCCGATCACTCTTTGATTTATAGCAACACCGAGGCACAGTTAAGAGCAAGTGAGTGGAAGATCTAAGTGCCCTAGTGGGACAGTATGGTACAAGAAGATCACTTATAAGTATGGAAGCATGTTTCCGCCATGAAAAGAAATGAAGTCAGAATTGTGAGATATAAAGTCAGAATTGTTTGATATAAAGTCGGAATTGTGAGTTATAAAGTCAGAATTGTGAGTTATAAAGTCAGAATTGTGAGATATAAAGTCAGAATTGTGAGATATAAAGTCAGAATTGTGAAATATAAAGTCAGAATTGTGAGATATAAAGTCAGAATTGTGAGATATAAAGTCAGAATTGTTTGATATAAAGTCAGAATTGTCAGATATAAAGTCAGAATTGTGTGATATAAAGTCAGAATTGTGAGTTATAAAGTCAGAATTGTTTGATATAAAGTCAGAATTGTGAGATATAAAGTCAGAATTGCGAAATATAAAGTCAGAATTGTGAGATATAAAGTCAGAATTGTGAGATATAAAGTCAGAATTGTGAGATATAAAGTCAGAATTGTTTGATATAAAGTCAGAATTGTTTGATATAAAGTCAGAATTGTGAGTTATAAAGTCAGAATTGTTTGATATAAAGTCAGAATTATTTGATAAAGCCAGAATTGCGAGTTACAAAGTCAGAATTGCAAGTTATAAAGTCAGAATTGTTTGATAAAGTCAGAATTGCGAGTTATAAAGTCAGAATTGCTTGATATAAAGTCAGAATTATTTGATATAAAATCAGAATTGTTTGATATAAAGTCAGAATTGTGAGATATAAAGTCAGAATTGTTTGATATAAAGTCAGAATTGTTTGATATAAAGTCAGAATTGTGAGTTATAAAGTCAGAATTGTTTGATATAAAGTCAGAATTGTGAGTTATAAAGTCAGAATTGTGAGATATATAAAGTCAGAATTGCGAAATATAAAGTCAGAATTGCGAAATATAAAGTCAGAATTGCGAAATATAAAGTCAGAATTGCGAGATATAAAGTCAGAATTGCGAGATATAAAGTCAGAATTGCGAAATATAAAGTCAGAATTGCGAGATATAAAGTCAGAATTGTTTGATATAAAGTCAGAATTGTCAGATATAAAGTCAGAATTGTCAGATATAAAGTCAGAATTGTTTGATATAAAGTCAGAATTGTTTGATATAAAGTCAGAATTATTTGATAAAGTCAGAATTGCGAGTTATAAAGTCAGAATTGTTTGATAAAGTCAGAATTGCGAGTTATAAAGTCAGAATTGCTTGATATAAAGTCAGAATTATTTGATATAAAGTCAGAATTGTTTGATAAAGTCAGAATTGCGAGATATAAAGTCAGAATTGTCAGATATACAGTCAGATTTGTTTGATATAAAATCAGAATTGTTTGATATAAAGTCAGAATTGTGAGTTTTAAAGTCAGAATTGCGAGATATAAAGTCAGAATTGTGAGATATAAAGTCAGAATTGTGAGATATAAAGTCAGAATTGTGAGTTATAAAGTCAGAATTGTGAGATATAAAGTCAGAATTGTGAGAAATAAAGTCAGAATTGTGAGATATAAAGTCAGAATTGTGAGATATAAAGTCAGAATTGTGAGATATAAAGTCAGAATTGTGAGAAATAAAGTCAGAATTGTGAGTTATAAAGTCAGAATTGTCAGATATACAGTCAGATTTGTTTGATATAAAATCAGAATTGTTTGATATAAAGTCAGAATTGTTTGATATAAAGTCAGAATTGTGAGATATAAAGTCAGAATTGCAACTTTATATCTATGGTAAGTCACAAGCAGGACATTTCTGTAGCGGATGCTGCGTAGCTCCATCCAGTGTGAAATCAAATCTCATTGGTCCAAAATCCTCATCAAATAAAACATCAACTATATTCTGATTGGCTGTGATTGTGGAACTTTTCACATCGCGTCTCAGTAATTGCTAAACATCTCATTTGCAGTTCCACATATTCAGATGTGGCATTTTCGACACATGCAAAAACAATGGAGCTGGACATCAATGGCATCAAATCTAGCACATTTTTTGTTTTTCTTTGAACATACAGTAGATTTGACAACTCTGGTGGAAGGGAAATTTTTCAGCAAATAATGACTTAAATTTCTTTCAGTTTTTCACACAAATGTGTCATTTAATATTAGAAGACTTAAAATATAGTTCACAAGTCATATGGACTACTTTCATGATGCTCTTCAAACTTTTTTTTTTGGTGACCATGAACTATCATTTTATGTAAAAGAGCACCGTGAACATTCCTCAAAATATCTCCTTTTGTGTTTCACAGAAGAAAGAAAGTCATAGAGGTTTGGATCAACACGAGGATGATTATTTTTAGATTAGAGTAAGGCCACTAAACAGAAAGCCATCCGGCTTACGGCATGATTAAGTCATTTCGAACCACATGCGCTCGCCCCGGACACATTTTGGAAGCGTTCGCACGTCCCACGGAGAGGCGAGTTGATCCACTCTGCAGAAGAGAGCTGCTAAAGCAATAATCATTTGAGTAAATACATAAACACACAGGCTATAGCATCTCTCCTAGCTCGCGTCAGGTAGGATTTATGCCGACGGCGTTCTCGGGTGTCCCAGACCACGGTTGAGTTCACGGCGAGCGAGCGCGGTGTCGGTTTTGGGTAACATTCTCCTTCAAGGCTCAATTCCGTTCAACTCTATTAGTTTCGCCACTAACGCTTTTCCGTGTTCCGCGTGAGGAAAAACAAACACACAAGCAAAGGTCCCTATAAACATTTCTAAATTTAACAAGTCCTCCCTGTCTTGCTCAAGTTGTTTTCTTCTCTTTTGCCTTTCTTCTCTTTCCTCTGCCCTGCTTTTCTCTTTCACATGCTTTTACAGTGAGGTGCACTGAAAGCGCTCTTTGTTGCTACGGTCTACGGCGTCTGAATAGGGCCAAACAAATGGCCCTGTCCGCTGAGCACTGCAGAAGAGGTTTTGAAAAGAATTCCTCCCCTGACTTCTCCTTCATGAGCCCCACAATGACAGACTACCCTTTTCTTCCCGTGCTCCCACTAATGGATAAGACAATATTTGCAGGAGTGTGAGGTGGGGGTCTCTTTTGCTTGAATATTCAGCCTCCGTTCATGCCAGCCAAACCACCCCCATCCCTCCCTCTCCGATAAACACTCGGCCCATTTCCCTTTGATTTTCTTCAGTCCTCTTGTTTCCCCGGCGTTCCGTTTGTTTCTCGCTTCTTGGATGCTCCGAATCAAAAAATCAAACAAGAAAGGCAGAGAGAAAGCAACAGGTGTGAGGTAGCGAGGGACAAATGCATTAGACGGTGCCCGTGAGATTACATCAGTTTTACTTAGAGGAAAAGCAAAAAAAGGGGCAGATTGTTTGATTTGGTGACGAGATGGGCCGATCTACCTTTTCCCCAATCCAAACAGAGCCAAAGGGAGCTTTTTGTGCTTTGCTCTCAAGTAAACCTTTGAATGTTAATAAAATGAGCTGTTGAAATGGAAAACACAACGCACTGATTTAACATAGCTTTGCATAAACCACAGAAGTGATTGTTTTACATTTGAAATGGCCTGAGGATATGAAAATGATTTCAACGGCGTAATTAAATGACATAATTAACGCAATCGTTTTGAGTAAACTGTGAAAGGTTTCAGTAGAATAATACAACTGTGGATAAACAGTGCATTCATTTTAACTGACAGTGCAGTTGTGTAAAAAAGTGCCTTTAAAATGCTTTTTCAGATATTACATTTCATGCAGTGTGTAATATAGCTGTTTGTGGATGTAAAATGTCTGTAAAGCTTTAATGATCAAAGTGCATGACAAATGCATTTATTGTGTCCTAAAAAACAAAGAAAAAAAGAATAGATTCTGAACTGCTGAAGCGAATTGTCAGTAATTCCAGTCTCACTTTCTGTTACATACCAGCGTAACAAAGTAACATATTTGCATAACACCAGCCTATTGGCTGCCCGTGAACAATGTCTAATTTGACCCGCCATCAAACACTGTAGTTGTAGCTGAGGCCTGGAAGAGTTTGGTTTGTGTTGAAAAGATGATGTTTTCAGCGCTACAAAACCACTTTGCATATTTCAAAAGGATTAGGACTCTCGCTGGAATTGATACGGGGAAAAAAAACAATGCCATTGTTCATATTACTGTGTATTAAATGCTGAGGAAACCTCCGGAGCTGAAATTCAATTTTGGTAATGGGCACTTCGTTTCTGAAACGCGCTGTAAGCAGTAGACCAATCACAATAGACTGGGCTGTCTGACCAATCAGAGCACAGTAGGATCTCAGAAAGGAGAGGCTGAGAGAGAGTGAATCTTCGAATTAACTGTTTTCAGAATCTTTGCGAAATGAGGTGCTGCGAAATGTATATTATGAGAAAATGAATGTCCCACTTTATATTAAGTGGCCTTAACTACTATGTACTTACATAAAAAAAATAAGTACAATGTACTTATTGGGTTCATATTGAATTGCAAAACACTTGCTGTATTGCAGGTTTGGTGGTATGGGTAGGTTTAAGGGTAGGGGTAAGGGTTAAGGGATGGGTCAACAGTGTATTTATAAATGTTACAGAAATTAATAACAGATGTAATTACATGCAGGTGTTTTTAAAATATAAGTACAATGTAAAAACATGTATGTACACAATAAGTGCATTGTATCAAATGATTAATTTAAATGTAAGTACATAGTAGTTAAGGCCACTTAATATTTTTTTTGACAATGGATGAATATAAACCTATAGTAGGAGACCTGCAAAACAAAAATAGGAACCTTTAAAATAGCACAGTAGGGGAACTTTAAAGGATTAGTTCACTTTCAAATAAACTTTTCCTGATAATTTCCTCACCCCCATGTCATCCAAGATGTTCATGTCTTTCTTTCTTCAGTCGAAAAGAAATGAAGGCTTTTGATGAAAACATTCCAGGATTATTCTCCTTATAGTGGACTTCAATGGCTCCAAATGGTTGAAGGTCAAAATGACAGTTTCAGTGCAGCTTCAAAGGGCTTTAAATGATACCAGATGAGGAATAAGGGTCTTATCTAATGAAACGATCGGTCATTTTCAGAAAAAAAAAAAAAAAAATGTAAATGTATATGCTTTATAGAAACAAATGATCGCCTTCCAAGTGGTTCCGCCAAAACCGCACTTTCGTATTCTTCAAAAAGCTTACGCTGCATGTCCTACGCCTTCCCTATTCTACTTACGGAAAAAAAAAATGGAACTGCCACTGCGTTCGTTCCGTAAGCAGGTGATCATTTGTTTATATAAAGCATATACATTTACATTTTTTTTTCAAAAATGACCAAACGTTTTGCTAGATAAGACCCTTAAACCTTTTCTGTTGTCGTACTATCCCACACTGTAAAAAAATCCCAGTAAAATTTACGGTAAAAAACCGGCAGCTGTGGTTGCCAGAACTTTACCGTAAAAAATACAGTAGCAACGTAAAAAAAAAATCTGTTAGATTTACGGTAAAATAACGTATTTCATTAACTGATATAATGTTAATTTACCAACCTAATGAAGTACTAATATCTGTTTTGTACCTTTATAATACACTGACAGTCACCAAACACAGTGGTGATGAGAGTCACATGATGAATCAAAGTTCATCACAAGCAGCTTTTCCACAAGCTGAGGAAGACAATACTAATATATAGAAGGTGCACACAGTGTCATTGACACACACACTAAACATCATCATGGTAACATGCATGAAATTTAAAAAATGCAATAAACATTAATTTTACAACATTAGATGTAACATTAAACCCCAATGTACATAACTGATTAGAAAAAAATGAGAAAAACTAATAAGAAACAGAATTATTTCAACGAAAATATATCAAATGTGAAGTGTCACGCAGGGAATTGTGGGAATGTCAATTTACGGTTTTTCACTGTAAATTTTACAATGAATTGTTATTTTTCACTTCCAAAAACTGTGAATTTAACGGTATTTTACCGTAAAATTACATTAAATGTACCGTTAGATCTATTACAGTTATTCACCGTATATAGTACGAAACTTTCTGTAAACCAATTGACAGTTTTTCACGTAGCATTTTTACAGTCTTTTACTGTTAAAATCACGGTCATTTTTTACAGTGATTAAGACCATTTTCTGCACCAAATCTCCATTGCTGTCTCATTCTCAGTCTTCATTTCTGTCTTTTTCATTTTATTTAGACAGGTCGGGTACGAGCTACTAATTGTTATGCCAATGTTTTTACAGCTGATAAAGGCAGAAAGAGCATTCCAGTAGACAGAAAACTACTCGCTCTGTGAGTCAACATGGCACAATGACAAAGAAAAACAGAGGCTCAGATCATTATGGTTTAAATGGTTGTATTGGATGTTTGCCAGTTGCTTTCAGTCTCCAAACAGACTTACGGTCTCCACACACACACACACACACACACACACTAGGATATATTTAGTTCTCCTGGCAGATTTGTTATGATCCATGTCATTCATGACAAATCAAACTGATATGTGATTATCAGTATTAAACTTTGGCATGTAATTGTGCTGCCAAAAGACTTACATTGAACAGAACCCCAAAAGAGACCTAATAGAGGCCTTTTATTGACCTGGGCAAGTAAGCATTGACTTAGCAACCCCATAGAAACGACCTGGCAACCAATGAAATCGGTCTAAGAGCAACACATTTTCTTCAGAAAAATATTTTTCTGTCAAACCAAGAGAACAGATGTTTAGTCACAAGCTGCTGTCATACGAGGATGTTTTTTTTATCAAATGAATGTGAAATTTGTCTGTTTTTATGCCGTCTTCAGTGTTTCTTTGTTATTTATATGGTCTGGGTTCAGAGTTAATGAACTGTGAATTGTGTTTCTTGCACATTCTTTAGAGTTCCAGGAAATCGCTCATCTTTACTTCTCAATACCTGTTAATGTGCTTTAAGAATGGCTGCTACGATCAACAAACAAGCGCTGTCAGGAAGAAGAGCTATTTTCAGCATGCTGAATTTGAAAGGAAAGTTTTTCTTAGCAAACATGAGAAGGATGTTATTTTCTACAAATGGTCATTAGGACGCGTGTTCTGCTGTCAACACTGGGCCGCAAAATACAGCACAAGAAAATAGCTACTCACTCTATAAAGTTGTTATTTAGGAGTGTTCAGTGTTGGAACGGCTTCCATAAGAAAGAAAAATCACAATCTCTTTAATGTCTCAGGTGTTTCTCCTAGATGGCTTTGGGATTTAATGGAGAGTATCTTGAGTGTCTCTTACACCAATAATCTTACACGTATCTCCTTCACTTTCACACATCATTTTCTCAAACTGTCCTCGGATTTGCCACTACTGTAAAGAGTCAAATACTTTATCATCTCAAACATTTCTCGAAATCAAATTCTTACAATACCAAATAATCTCATCTGCTATGCACATTCATTTCATATGCAGCTGTTACTGTGTCAACAATTGTGTAATTTGTGTTTGCATCATTTTAAACTGCACTATTATGCTATTTTAAAGGTTCCTAAATGTTTTGAAGGTCTCCTACTATACAGGTTAACATGCATCCAAGGTCAATTTAGTGGGGTCCTTGATTATGGTTTCACTTTTTTAACTTTAGTTAGTGTGTAAAGTTGCTGTTTGAGCATAAACAACATCTGCAAAGTTACGACGCTCAAAGTTCAATGCAAAGGGAGATATTTTCTTTTACAGGTCACTTTTTAAGGACTACAACGAGCTTCTTCCTGGGTTGGTGACATCACAAACCACAGAATTTACATAAACCCCGCGCCCAGGAACACCTAACAAAGGGGGTGAGGCCATGTTCAGACTTTTTACATTCACAGACAGCTATATTACACACTACATGAAAGGAAATATTCAATAATAGGGCCACTATAAGTCTCCTGAGAAATGAAAAAGCAACATCTGAGCAATAATGTTTCATTTTCTGGAATGCAACAGACAACCCACTCATTTTGTGAAGGTATTGGAACATTTACTATATTATACAGCGGAAATAAAAATCTGCGTTTCGAATTTGCATCATTAAACACCGTAGAAAATGAACACCTGGTCTTGAATGTGGCCGTTTTATCCCATAATTCAAAGGGCTGTAGGGTTGTTCCGTTTTCCATTGATCTACAGCACCTCTCCATCTCATCTCCCTTTAGCTTTACTCAGTGGGAGGAACTGTCCTGTAAAATAGTGGTATTAATTTAGTTTATCTTGTTTTGCAGCAGATCCGGAGATGAGATTACAGTGCGAGAGCCGCAGCTTTGTGTGAATGTTTGTGTCTGTGGGCGGAGGAAGGAAAATTTCCTCTCACACTTTAATTCTCATTCTGCCCCAATTACCATGATTCAGCATCTCTGCGTTTCCTGACACAAGCGAGGAACTTTTTTTTTGTGGGGATTAGGGTTTGAGAGAAGCAGTTCTTATTCATGTAAATCAAAAAAGTGATGAGAGATAAAAACTGGGCGGCACAAAATAATACAAAAATAATAAATGCACAACACTTTTGATGTTTTACATCGCTTTGCCTTCATAACAAACACAGATTGCTAGCAGTGTAGAGTGATTTATGAATGAAAGACTCTTAAGAGTTATTTTTAATGAATTGGTCAAAAAGTCAAACGTGAAATTAACCAATAAATGCGTGCTACTGTATGTACTTAAGGTTCATATGACAATATATAGTCAAAAATTTACACTACTACTAATAATAGGTCCCTTTTAATCTGTCCTATTTAATCTGTCACTTTTGTCCACTTTCAACCACTTCTGTCCTGTTTTTGTTTTGTTTTTTTCCCAAGGGGAGTGTAAGTGTATGTGTGTAAATCTATTGCCCTTTTCAGATCTTTCGATCTAATGTACGAAATAAGCTCGTGCAATTTACATATGAACATGACCGGAGATGACTGAAAAACAAACGGAGAGCAGAAGCTTTCGTTTCTGCTCTGAAAGCAGCAAGACCGGCTGAACGTGTGTGCAAGAACATTGTGATTAGTACGTTTTTCATCTCAAACCAAACTTGAGTCTTCAGCTGACTGGCTAGCGCGCTTCCCATAATGTTAAGCGTTAAGTCAGTAGGTGTAGAGTAGGTGGTCTTCTGTGGCTGTTTGAGTGCGTTCGACCACATGAGCGTCTCGCTACGAAAGCAATCCAATTGAATGCGTTTCTGACTACCTATAGAGGTGGACAAGCTCAAAATGTTTTAGACCAGGTTTACACCTGTATTTAGCGTTGTCCATGTGTATCCAACCGCCCAAAATGCATATTTATACCAGCTTTAAACAGCCAAAGAAGCACAACAACCTGTATCTTCATTCAGTTCTCTTGTATGGAAATGAGCAGCATGCACATTCTTCAAAATCTCTCCTTTTATGTTCCACAGAAGAAAGTCAGTCATAAGGGTTTGGAATGACATGAAGGGGAGTGAATGATGACAGAATTTTCATTTACAAGCAAACCGTTCCTTTGAGTGATTCGGAACCGCAATCGTTAAATTCCAAACGATTCCAAGTGAGCATCGAGAGACAGAGGAGGTCTGATCACCGGGGCTTCCACCCTGCAGTCAAAGTGATTTGACATGAGAAACTCTGGAGTCTGTGGGGGGAACCGCAACCGCTCTGCATATCTGATCAGAATATTGGGAAGACCGGAGGAATGGAAAGTGAGCGAAAAAGACAAGCCTATGAAATGTGTGCGTGTTCCTGTTACCTCAGTAATCCTCACTTTGCCTCTTGCCTCCAGTCAAATTCACTCCAGCCAGACTGCGGGGTTCTGAATAACTGCAGGCGATATCTTAGCCTGTCTGTCCTTCTGGCTGTCTGTCCATCTCGTCTGGCCGTCTGCCCGTCTGAGACTGACTCCCGAACAGCAGCGAGACATCCAGTCCGGCAGCAGGAGTGCCAGTGAGCGTACTTTACCACGGGGCAAATCCTCACCCCTGTCCATCTGCAGAATTAACGAGACGAACTGCCTTCCCATCACAAATACAAAACCCTCTTCCTCTGTGACAGCTCCACGCTGCTCTGTATGCCAAGCCCATCCTGGACAGTGTATGGCTGAACAGATGGGCGCTAAAGCCAGAGGAGCCGTAAAGGTTGTTGCTGTAACTTCATCAACTTAAATATAACCAAAGGGTGACACAGTAGATGAAGTTAGCATTAAGCGGAAATTTATGAAAATTATGTCATAATTTCTCGAATCTTACTTTCATGGAACATTAAAGAAGATGTTTAGCAGAATATGCAGGATAACAGTCAATGTGAATGGACGCTGCTCCAAAAAACAAGCAAACAAAAAAACAAACAAAAAAAAAACAGGTCTATTTGTTCGACTCCTGCATTATATTTCAAGCCTTTGGAAGTCATACAGTAGTGTTGATATTTGTATGCATCTAATATAGAAAAAATATATTTAATTTAATTTAATTTAATTTAATTTAATTTAATTTAATTTAATTTAATTTAATTTAATTTATATTCTTCAAATCACTTGTCTGATGTTAGGTCACAATATTATATTATATTATATTATATTATATTATATTATATTATATTATATTATATTATATTATATTATATTATATTACATTATGTTATATTATATTATATTATATATTCTTCAAATCACTTTTCCGATGTAGGGTCACATATGTTTTAAATTAAATCAAATTAAATTAAATTAAATTAACTTTATTTATTTTTTTTTTATTCAAATCACTTGTCTGATGTAAGGTCACATTATTCTATTCTATTCTATTCTATTCTATTCTATTCTATTCTATTCTATTCTATTCTATTCTATTCTACTCTATTCTTTCTATTATATATTCTTCAATCCACTTTTCCGATGTAGGGTCACATATGTTTTAAATTAAATTAAATTAAATTAAATTAAATTGAATTAAATTAAATTAAATTAAATTAAATTAAATTAAATTAAATTAAATTAAATTAATTTTTTTTTTTTTATTCAAATCACTTGTCTGATGTAAGGTCACATTATTATATTATATTATATTATATTATATTATATTATATTATATTATATTATATTATATTATATTATATTATATTATATTATTATATATTCTTCAAATCACTTGTCTGATGTAAGATTCCATATATTATATTTTATTATTATATTATATTATATTATATTATATTATATTATATTATATTATATTATATTATATTATATTATATTATATTATATTATATTATATTATATTATATTATATTATATTATATTATGTTTGTTACATATAAATCAAAATTCAAATTAATTACAAGTTAGTTTTTTTTAATGATTGTATGGCAAAATGTAAATAAAATTGAAACTCAAAGTTTCTGAAATATCTAAGAGCAAAATCTTTTTGTTTTTTGCATATTATGTATTAATTCTGGCAATACTTTACAATCAGTAATACATTAACTAACATTTGTTTGTGTTTAATAATTTTTTTTAATATTAATTAATATTATTTTATTTTATCAGTAAATGCTGAAATTAACATTGAACTGAGAATAATAAATGCTTTAGAATTATTAATTTTAGAATTATTTTAATGCACGCACACACACATACACACACACAAACCCATTAAATACCAATCACCACGAGAAAAATGCTTCAACCAAGCTGACTCTTCCTGGGATGAAGTAAATTGCGGTTATATTTTAGGTCTGTAAAAAAAATAAGGATGGGCTCTGTGAAACACCATGCAATTACCTTAAACTGTCCTCCCTTCCTAAATGATCAGACTCCAGGAATTCTTTCCCGTGGCGCTGTTGTTTGACTAGGATGAGTGGGTTTGTTATGGCTCACATACACCTGCTTTAGTGTATACTTAGACTGTCAGAGACCCGCCCTGGGACTAGAGCGATTCCACACACTCCTGTCAGCTGAGAATTATGGCGCCACCGCTACCATTTTCACAATATTTTTACTCTGGGCACGTCTGCAACGCTGCCTGTTGGTCGTATGGTTATTGCCATACAATAGTGCATGTTAAATGTATGTTTTGTGGGCTCTGAGACTATGAATTTTAAATGAGACAATGTTTTTCTTGTTGGGCTCTTCTTGTAAGGGTTTGTTTCGCTGCTGAAAGGCTGCATGAATGCATGAGGCTCTGTGGGCGGATGACCTCGGGGTCAAAGGTTACCATGGTAATCAGGTCAGAGGGGATGTGGCTTCAATTTTCCACTAGCAAAAGGGCTGAGCCAGTGTCCATCTGTCATACAAACGATACACACATTCACATGGATACTACTATGTTCTTTCACACACTCTCTCTCACACACAAACTGACCTGCTGACTTCTACTGAAAACAGAAAGCTAGTTTATCTGAGATTGTTTAAACCAAATTGATTAAATAAATAGCAGAATTGGATATATATAATCTATAAAATGAGAACGAGTGGCATACATTAATTTAATGCTAAATGAGATGATTAATTGAATATTAAATATAATTAATTTTATATTTTTATATTTTAATATATAATGAAACAAGAATAAGTCTCTTAAAGTAACTTGATACTAAATTGGATACATAATTAAATATCAAATATAATTTAATATAATTAATTTAGTTACAGTTTTCAATTTGATATATAAAGATAAAGCGTCAAATAATTGAACTATTAATAATTCATCAATAATTGAAATATTAATACAATAGTAGATATAAATATAAAATTAATTAAAAATTAAATATAATTAATTTTAAATATATTTTTTTTAATTTGACATGCTATATAAAATAAGAAAAATCCACCTAAAAATGTCAATACTAGTTTAAATAATTAATAAAATATCATTAAACATTAAATACAATTAATTTTACAATATTTTTTTTTTACATTTCATATATACAATCATCTGTAAAATAAGAATGGCTCCCTACAAAAAAACTATATAATTTTTTTATATAAAAAAAATAATAAAAATAATAACAAATAAAAATTTAATATAATTAATTATTTTTTTATATTTTGCACATATAATCTGAAAAAAAAAAAAATGAGTCCATGAGTATATAAAAATAATTTAATAGAATTACAATATATATATATATATATATATATATATATATATATATATATAAAGCTGCCTAAAAATAACTTGATACTAATTGAAATAATTTGTAAAATATTAAATTTATATTGTAATTTATTATAATAGATTTATTCAAGGTAAAAACCTATGCAACTGCTTGGAATTCTGGGACCCAGGCTTGTGACCAAAACAGCATCAAAAACAGTCGGACACACGGAATGCATAGGCACATACACTCTCTGGCATATCGTGAAATATAAGCTGATGTGGGAAAAGTGTTACTGTGACAGAGAGAGCTGTTTAGAATTGCTAATAGAACATCAGGCCATTTCAAAGGCTTGTCTGCATTCTCCTGCATCCCGTTCCATCGCAGAATGAGCACCCAATCAGATAGCAAAGCCCTGCTTGATTCTGCGGAGGAAACATTAGCGCTGAGGAACGATATGGATTTCTCTGAGTACGGCGCCAGATAGGAGGCTGCTTTAATCTTCCACCCTGGATTCAGATTTCTGTTACAGATGCCTCTCTCACGCTCACACACTCACTCTGTGTCTCCCTATAGCTTTAGAGCTGAAGTGATCTGCAGGCTTGTGATTGGTTGAAAGTGCAGAGGTCAGCAGTGGTGTCTCTCCAGCAGAACAAACACCTGTGTGTACCTCGCAGACGTCGTTCGCATTCTGAAACTAAAACCTCAAGCATTTGTGAGTACACATAGTTGGTTCAACATCTACATGTAAAATGATAGCCAACAGTTTATCACATTAACCTATAACCTATAACCTGTTGCTACTTTCAGAAATCACACATTTTGCTGTTTAAATTGCAAAAGATGGTGTGACATTATTATTTTAGCAATGATAATATAATCACCAGGCTCGTTTATGTTGGTTAGTGGTTTAACTGTGTTTTGAAAAGCTGCATACGGGAGGTCAGCGTGATTTTGCTAAGTAAGACATGTTCCTTTGTTGATCCTGGAACAACATTCCTGTCCGAAAATTTAGTCTTAACCTTATTCCTACCCCTAAACCTAATCCTACCCATAACTTATCCCTAAAATAAGAGGGGAAAGATATGTGATGTAGAAGCACCTAACCCTGGTTGCAAGCCTAAACTTGACATAAACGGTAAACTTGTCCCTCAAATCTGATTGGTTGATTGGAATGTTGTTCCAGGATCAACAAAGATGTTGATCCAGGAACATGTCGTACTTGGTGAAATCACATTCACCATAGAGGGGATAACGCAGTTTAGGGTAGACCAATATACAACGAGTTGCAATAGTCTAACCTTGATGAAATAAGTGAGTGGATCACAATTTCCAAGTCAGTATGGGAACGAAAATGCTTTGTTTTAGCAAACGATCTCAGGTGGTAAACTACTCTTGACAACAGCACTGATCTGCTTATTGAAAAGTAAAGATGAGTCACTCCAAGATTCCTCACATGATCTTGTACATTCGATGACAACGGACCTAACTGGACAACTAGGCTGGGTATGCAAGACAAAGAGGAACCTAAGATCAAGACTTCAGTTTTGCTCTCATTTAAAGGTGCAATATGTAAGATTTATGTCGCTAGAGGCCTATTTAAAACAAAGGCGTAGCTTGATGATGCCAAGTTTGAGAGCGGAATCTTGGGAAATGTGGTCTTCACATCACAGCCGGTGGGAACAATTGGGATAGGACTCGGGAAGAAATCATGTTCATGGATGCGATTATTAACATTACTGTAGTATGAAGCAGAGCAGGAGCGAGTGTTGTGGAGCTGAACGAGGAGCTGGAGCGATTGTGCAACACACGCCTCACGAGCAGCGGGACTTTTATTTTGTCAGTCGCCGGCGCCGCTTCCGCTTTTCCGGTCATGAATATGAGGTAACGCAGCTCTGTTTATCATATTAGATACATTTGAGAGTGTTGAAAATGATGTTATAACGTTACTCTGTGCGTTCGCTCGGCGGCTGCTGTGAGACACTGTTACACACTGCAGTAAGATAGATCGATTTTATAATATCATATTAAATGCTGGATGGCTTGTGTTGATAAATGACATGCAATTCATTTTAAAACATATTGTATGATAGAGAAAATGCTGTATTACTGTTACTAAAAATAAAGCTGCATCTGATTATGCTATGTTAGCTACTTGACAAAATAGTGTTTTTCTCTGAGGCATGGTAAAGCATGGTACTCGCAAAAAATCAAGAAAATTAGATTTAAACAATAAGACTAAACATGTTGAGCTATATAACAATAATTACTTTTCTGTCTATAAACTTAACCAAACAGTTCCCTTGTGTATTAAAACATGTAATATATTAAAGTGTCTTTGGTGCTTCAATAAATTTTACAAAATGAAACCGGAAACCGAGGGTAACGCGGGTATGACGCAATTGACAGGCGACTCCTCACACGTCCCGGAGCCTTGGTTAAAATTGAAATTTTCTCAAGGTTTACAAATAGTTGGAAACATTTGGGATATTGCAAGAACTCAAGTGAACAAAATATATAACACTGACCTAGTGGTTTTTGGATATTTTACTGCAAAAATCTTACATATTGCACCTTTAATTGAAAAAAAAAAATTTGCCAGCCAATGTTTAATATCTTTGAAGCAATTTAAGGCATTCTCTGATGAACAATTCTTGTCTATACTCACTGGGAAATAAAATTGGGGATCATCGGCATAACAGTGGGTTAGCTCAGGGGAAGCATGTACAATGAAAATGGCAAGGGTCCTAAAATTGACCCTTGAGGGACACCGCATTGTAGCTGAGCTGATGTAGAAGACAACTTGCCTAAATTAACGGAGAATGTCCTTTCTTTTAGATAGTATGAAAACCACTGGAGGAAATGTATTTATTTATTTAATTGATTGATTTTTACTTTTATTTTTCTTACAAACCATAAAACTGGGAGTAAGACTCATAAAAAAGACCTATAAGCGTCTATCAGATGATTTCACAAGCATTTAGTGGAAATTAGTCATTGGTGAATGTGGCTAACTTTCCTACACAAGTTAACTTTGCCTAAAAATTAGCATTTTGCAAGCTGCACTAGCTACTGTATTAACATGCTAATGAGCTATGCCTAATTAGCCATCATTTTTTGCAGATCATGAAGTATTGATCCATTTAAAGAAAATGGCTATATCATATGCAGATGCTCTCATGAGTTTTAAAATGTTTACAAATGTTTATCCACAATATGTGAAAATATGATAGTAGCTCAAGGCTATTCCTCATTGCACGAACACCCTGATCAGTCTCTGTTGTTCTAGGGTTGAAAAGACTCACTCGCTGAGACAAGGCCCAGTGAGGGTCATTGTGTTTGTGTGCATGGTGAGGAGCATGGTGGTCCTGGCCCACAGACAATGGGTCCCATCCTATTAGCGTTGTGTAAGGAGGCCTGCTGGGAGAGGACATGCTGAATTAGCCCCACCATGTTCACCTCATCTGTCACTGCTGCCAGGCCATACGGCATGTAGGACACAGTTGTAAAGTGACAATAGATATTACTAAAGTCTTTTGTTGACCACCAGAGATTGACAGGAGTGGCGGTGTGCTCCGTAGCCAATCGGCCGGATGTTTGTTCAATGTTTCAGACTGTAACTAACTGTTTCTGAAAACCTCGAACTGAGTTTTTTAAATTCCACATCTTTGGTCATCTATACACTGGTGCACACTCTCCCTATCATTAATCATTATGGGTTTGTGATCTTTGAGATCTCGCAAGATTGAAATGTGACAAGATTTCTCGTCAAAGCGAAAAGCTGATGATATTGCCATGACGGAGTGTGAGGGTGAAATTAGGATAGAATATGCCACTGCTATGTTTACATTATGCCTCCATTGTTGTTTTGGTTTTTATAGAAATAAAAAACATTTAATTCTGTTGGATAACGTTCACTTCAATCCCATCCAGCTCATTGTCGTATGTAGTGCAGCAGGAATCAGAGTTCACTGATCACGTGATGAGAGTAAGCGATGAGATGACTGACAAGACAGCGGAGGATTCGTTGCACAACACAACTTAACACCGTGTCCTAAACAGACGCAATGCGATAAGATTCCAGTGATGAGCAATTTGACTGTCCACACTAGACATGACGTGAAAATGAGAAGCAATAAAATCAATCAAAAACCACAGCCAATCAGAAGAGAGTGTGGGCGGGCTCTCTCTGCAAGAGCACAGCAGACACAATGAAATGGGCAAGTACTTAGTAAAATTCATAAATATTACACAATTTAAACATTATTTAAAGTACATATGGAGTGATTAAACCAATCTTTGTCATAGAATGCATTTGTTTGTTCGCATTGTGTTGACAGTTTGAACGTTCTTGTGCCCATTTGTTTATTTTCAAGATCTGAGGTGAATTAGCCAGTGTTGTTTTCATTACAGCTAAAAAGCCGGAACACAGAATGATATTCAAACTCACATTAGATGCTTTTAACATTAAATAAAGCACATAAACAGTACCTGATATTATCATTGCCATATTTTGTGTTGCTGTTTCAGCCGCGACGTCGCGGAGAAATAGAAACCTTTTCTAAAATAGAATATTCGCGTGTCGCCGTCGCGGCTGGTTAGGACAAAAACTCCGATAAACATGGAAAAGATACCTGTTATCGCTTGTCGCGGCATCACGTCGCGTCTGGTTAGGACACGGTGTAAGCGTCTGATAAATGTCTTATCTAGTAGAATGCATGCTCAGCACCACCGTACTCCCTATTCACAGAGTACACATGATCACAAAAGCGAAAGTAAAACGCGAGCACGCATTCAAACGCAATTTCAATACCCTGCATTTTGAAAGCGGCTCCCTGATGCATGCACATTTCTCCCAGTATGAAAACTATCTTAGGCTGGGCTGTGTAGTTGTAACCATCTCTCAACTCTGTATCATACTTGAAGAAAAATTTGCTCTCTATTTGCACTTTGAATATTGAGAGAGAACTTTGATTATGGTTGCACTTATTGTTTGCACTTAAAGGTACAATTTGTAGGACCTGCCACTAGAGGGCGCACTACCAAAACAATAACAATCGCGTGGTTTGATGACGCTAAGAAGGTGCGTGGAATGATGGGATTTGTTGTCTTCTACCCAACCGCTGACGGTCATCAATCAGACGGAAAGATAAATCATGGACTTAACGGATGAGGTAAAGTTTTATAAATGTATAAACTATGGATCAGACGCGTCCTTGCGCGGGTCTAGAGACGCGATGCCCCGCGTTTGGCGTGTATGCTCCATAATACTAATCGTGTTGATCGTTATAATGGCATACGTTTTTTGTAAAGATACGAATCAAAACAACTCACCTGTCGAGTAAAACACAAGCGAGATCGGCATCTCTTTCTAGGTGAAGTTTGTCGCGAAGCTCTCTCCATCTAGAAAATGCAACACCGATATTGATCCTCGCTCTTTCTCTCCTCTTGTCCCAAACTCTTCTTGGGTCGTTTGGTTGGCCCGTACGCTTACGTTTACGGGAGCTGTCCTTGTCGACAGAACCAGCGGCAGATGGTAAACAGTAATTATGTTCCATAAATAAGTAACACAATCCACCATGAAACGTGCAAGAAGTAAATAAGGAACTGCTTGAAGCAAGCTAGTGGTTTGCTGGACGCTAGACACTACTTCCGCATTTGTCCACGACACTGTTGTCATGTGGTTTCTACGTCAGTAAAGGCGGTAACAAAGGGTAACTGACGTCATTGACAGGCGACTGCACTGCCCCTTGTCACTGTTTAGAATGGGAATTTTCTCATGATTTACAAGTAGTTGAAAACATTAGAGATATTGTTAGTAATCAGCTGGACAAAATATATAACACTAGCCTAGTGGTGTTTGGATATTTTACTGCGAATATCTTACAAATTGTACCTTTAATAAGACTAAGAGAAAACTGTTATTCATTTTTATTTATACTGTTTTAATTTCTATTATCAATGTATGGAAAGGAGTTCAGTTAGGAGGACAAAAGTTGTAGAAGCTCATGTACAGTAAGGTCTGAAGAGACTCAGATGAGTTTGTGGCAAAATCTTTTGTTCTTGAGTATTGTTGTCTTTTACTGCATATGATAATTCATACTCAGAAAGTAGAACTGAAATGACATTCATTACAAGACGGTTAGTTAAAAAATTAAAATGCACCTGTAGACTATTTTCTAGTCATGTATTTCAATGAGGATTTCTTAAAAAACTGTTTAAAAATCTTGTCTCGTGAACTCAATCTCGTGTCTCGTCTCATGACCTAACGGTCTCGTCACACCCCTAATCATCATAAAATTGTCTTTTTCATTCTGAATGCTAATAGTCAGTTATCATAGTTTTTAACACTTCTTGCTAACATACAACTGCATATTGAGCTGTATTATGGTTATGATGGAGTAGTCTGGAAGTGGTCTTGTGGTGAGAAAGCAACCACGAGGCGACTGATATATACACATTCCAGGCAAAACCACAAAATGGGGCCGATGTAGTGTTTATTACAAACCTAAATTGTCCTGTGTTTGCAGTAATAAAATCCACCGCCATGATTTCACAGCTTGTTGTGGTTCATACAATGCTAATCATGATCCTTTGAGTGCAAACTGGGGGTCAAAACTATTCAGCCATTTACAGTCCAATAAATGTGTCTCCAGAGGTGGCAGTCTTTTGAAGACTGTGTGATAATCATCCAATTATATATAATTGGTTAGGTGTTCACCCTCTAAATTAGGTTTCTTAATAAGACACCACCACTAAATTTTCCGGGCAACTGTAAAAATAATGAAAACATTGTATTAGCTGGTCTATATCGGTGTGGCACGCCACCTGAAAGTCCTGTAGAAACAATCCCAATTAAGACAAAACATCAGGCATCTGAGTAAACACACACAAATATAAACACACACACACACACATACACACCAGGGGGAGGTGAAGCTAAACGTTCAGGGATCCAATGTTTGCTTTCCTGAGATTGAATATTTAACGAAGTGTGCGGTTAAACAGTAACATAATGCTCCTGCATTGACAGGCTCATTAATTTTTAACCTGTCGCACTGAGATTCCACTGTGTTGTCTGAAATTGGTTTTGCATAAAGAATTAGGACTTGACATGAAAGCTGGGAATTTAAAAATTGATCAAAAGTCCGAATGGACGTGTTGCTCATTTATGGTGTCTTCTCTCCCTTCATCTCACACTTTCGGTTACAATGACATTTGCGACTACACTGTGTACTAACTCGTTGTATTTTTTGATGTCTTTTGTCATTGTCCATGTCTCCTGGGCCAATGCTAGGCACAAAGATCACCTATCAACAAAGCTTGATATGTTTCTGTCCTTTACCATGTCAAACTTTCACGCTCTCTCTCTCTCTTTTCACATTCACACACATTCCTTTATTCACCAGACACATTGTAATCAGATTGATAATATAAAGTGAATTTGGACATACAATCGTTTTACAGTGGAATGCGTGTACTTGGTTTGTCATTGCATATAGAGTTTCTATTATCAGGGAGATAACTGTAATATGCATCCTATGTAGGGTCGTGGGGATGCTGAAGTCTGGAAATCCCGCCACCCATTTACCTATCCTGCATGTTTTTGGATCAGCTGGGACTTGAACCAGGGACAGCTCAGAAGCTGACCCACAGATATCACTTTTCCACCAGCATGAACCGGGAGCTAGTTCAGAGCCAGTGGTATTGCTGGTTCGGAGCTGGTTCGAGTGACGAGCCTTCAAAGAACCGGTTTGCCTTTCCACAGGCTAGAGAGCCAGCACAGAGGCAGGTCTTACATCACTGTATACGTCTCATCTTTCACAGCAACGATAGCGTGGCAGCGCCATACACAATCACATCATGACTTGGTCGAGATGCATCCGTGCCACGCAGATCGGTGCATGACACCAACGCACCGCGAGAATGATCCAAAAGCACAAGTAGTTGTATGCTCTCCAAACACTCTCGCGGTGCTTTGGTGTCGTGCCACAAGCCAGTCGGTCCTTGCAGTGCCAATGCATTTTGAATAAGCCTTCCATCAACAACGACGGACGTTGCATTACAATGGATGCTCATGGCTTTGCAAACCTATCGGCATCCAAACATGGTGAATCTAACGTCTTCGTGCAGCTTGCCATAATTTGTATAGATGGAGATTACAATCGAGCTGCTATAAGCTCAATTAGCTGCTATGGTCACAAGTTTCTGATCGTCTTGTTGGTCATATTAACCCCGCCCCCAGCCCCTGACACAAGTGGTTCTTACTTCTAGACCAGAATTTTTTGGTGCTACTTACGAACCACTTTTCCTGGTTCAGAGCTGGTTCTCTGTGTGTCAAAAGACAAAGAACTGATTTGAAACTAGGCTCTGGCTCTGAATCAGCACTCAAACTGCCTTGGTGGAAAAGGGGTATGAGTCACTATTTCACCCTTGTAATGGTAACTTGAACCTGAATTACATGATTAAGGAATGTTCACACTGACAGTTATTTGCAAAGCAACTGGAGGTGTCATTTTGAAACGCCATGAGCGACGGCGAACATTGATGATCCAACTAACTTGAGCAGAGTTCAACTTGCAAATGAGCTGATGCGGTGACTAGCAAGAAGTGAAAAAAACTGGAGCTCATGGGATCCGCCCTCTGATTCAGTTGGATACTGCAGTCGAGTAGGAATACCTACGAGCAACCAACATTACAGGGACTTGGCAATGTGTGAACGCCCCTTTAGGCTGAACTGTGAGTTGTGAGAGTACAGTAAGCAAACATTTATGAGGTGTGCTGAGCTCAGCATTTTCAGTGGACTGTGCAGATAACTTGTTTGGGAAGCAGTCCATGCCCAGGGCTGGATTATGTTTCTCCAGGGGTTCATGTCTTTGGATTACTGTAGATACTGAGATGAGGGGTACTATGTGATGATTGGTTTATATTGTAACTTACCAACTAGGAGCTCAGCTGTATGTGCTGAGGGGGCCAGTGGCCCTGGTGTTAAACTTGCACTAGGGGCAGAAGGTGTTCAATTCACACTGCATTCTCTGAGGGGGCCTCATATTATTCTTGAACTGTCTGCATCAAGAGTCTCAGGTGTTCTGCTCATGGTGCATGTGATGAGGGGCCAGGGGGCCCTAACATTCAACTTGAGGTGCACGGAGGTTTCTGGCGTCCCAAGTAGTCAGCTTGCACTCACAACAAGAAGCCCATTGCCCAATCAGTCAGATTGTCCTTTTTGCAGCAAGGGCCTGGGGGCCCTAGTTGGGGTCCTAGTGGTCAACTTGTGATGTGTGTGCCAAAGGGCCCAAGGGGTCCTAGTGGACATCATGTGCTGTATATGCCAAGGGGCCTGGGAGCCCTAGTGATCACCTAGCAACATATGCACTGAAGAGCTTGAGGGCCCTAGTCGGCAGCTGCATGTGCCAAGGGGCCTTCAGGCCCCAGCAGTCAGCTTGTGATATATGTGCTGAAAGGCCCCAGGGCTCTAGTAGTCAACTTGCAATGTATAGACCCGAGTGGTCAGCTTACACTGCATGTGCTCAGGAGCTCAGTTGCACTATATACTCCAAGTTGCCCTTAGGAGGTCATCTTGATTTGAATTTGTGGTCAGCATCCTTTGGCACTCTTGGCCCCTAGCAATCTGAGACCCCAGGGAACTAGCACCACTGTCCAGGTTCATACTCCAGCCCCTGCAATGATAGACAAACGCAATAAGACCCAACATACATATATTAAAGTGAGCGTGCATTTCTTTCATCATGAGTTAGTGTTTGAACATTCTTAGAAACAATCTGAGAGACAGTCAAGCTGAGACATGAGTGGAAAAATCTTGCTGTCCATCCCATCATCACAGGAGAACATGTGATCGGAGACGCCCGCCATAGGCCTACATACCGGCACATACAGAAAAACCACCCTACAGAATTCAGGGCGCCAACAAAAATAGAAAGCACAGGAACCACACCAATAAGGCAATATAAGACACTTCCCTTGGTTTTATGAAAGGAACTCTGTGAGTTTTTCCTTCTGTGAAGCCAGGTGGCCAGGCAGCCTCAGGAATTAAACCAACATTGTTTTCTTAGTGAGACTGGACTAAAATCTTCAAGGTTTTAACAGAGTGTCAGACCCTCAACTCAAACTAAATTATATCAGGGACACAACAGGGAAGGCTTCTAAAGAAGTCATTTATTTCCACTAGAGCAAATGAGCTGGTGTACTTAGAGGGCCACATAATCATTAGCACCTGCAGACAACAATAGAAGAGGTTGCAGGGAGGGTCAAAATAATGAGGGCGAACAGTATCCCCTAATTCTCTCCTTTCAGAAACAAAACACACATCTGCATCCTTGAGGTGCATTGTTAGCTACTGGAATACACACTGCATTGTGAGTCTGCAAGCTGTATTTGGGGAAAATGTACCTCTAAATACTATCAGAGTTTTGTTCTAAATGACCCTTAACATCTATATACCCTTAACATCCTTTGTCAGTGTGTCTGGCACTGTTGCAAACAAAGAAAGCACCACAACACCTTCCATACAAGACTTTTACATTTTTTGAAGAAAACATTAGCTGTATTTGCCCATGTGAAATGCACTGGAAGGTATTGTAGGGTGTTGTGGATGGTGTCAGTACGGATGTGCCCGCAGCCAAACACTGGCATGGTTAATGGCTTTATATATATATACGAAAAATAGGGGCATAAAGTCACTATTCAATAATGAGTAATTGAAGTGAATGAGAGTAAACTTTATGAATGAAATGAGCAGAGCATAATTTCAAATCAAAATGTCGCTTTGCTGATGTGTGTCTCTCAGAAATCAGAGTTTTGACAAGAGTGATATAATCTGAGATACTACATCATACAGATTTCTACCACTTGCAATTAATTTTAGCAATAAAAGTATAAAAGTGTTTTGCAATATATACATTTTATGTATTAAATAAATTTTATGATTATAATAAAATATATATTTTATAAGTCATGGCATATTTGTTCAATTAAAACTATGAAGGGAACAGAATTAGGCCTTCATTTAAAAATGGCTTCTCATGTAATATCACAATATATATATATATATAATACTAATATTAACTTCCAGTTAAAGCCCTGCCCACTTCCGGATTTATCCAAATACAGATATAGATACAAAGAATTTTGAGATTGTTACAGATACAGATGTTGGCTCTGCTGCACACCACTAATTGTCTGTTTTCAGTATGTTTCTATGTGGTTGCTGACCTGCCCATGTCAAAGATCCGACTCACAAGTCTCTATAATAAGCTGGTCCCTAGATATGGCCCAGATCCCTCCTCCAGAAATGTTGTATTGTCCACCAGGTGAACATCTGACACCTCTTTGACCCTCATAAATTGGGGTATTATTAATTTCTGTAGCATAAATATTTAAATTATACACAACTTTTAATTCTTAAAGGGTTAGTTCACCCAAAAATGAAAATTATGTCATTAATGACTCACCCTCATGTCGTTCCAAACCCGTAAGACCTTCGTTCATCTTCGGAACACAGTTTAAGATATTTTAGATTTAGTCCGAGAGCTTTCTGTCCCTCCATTGAAAATGTATGTACGGTATACTGTCCATGTCCAGAAAGGTAATAAAAACATCATCAAAGTAGTCCATGTGACATCAGTGGGTTAGTTAGAATTTGTTGCAGCATCGAAAATACATTTTGGTCCAAAAATAACAAAAACAACGACTTTATTCAGTATTGTCTTCTCTTCCGGAATCCTTTCCATTGAATTGATTCCATTGAATTGATTCCATTGAATCCTTTCATCTGTCGGCGTTGGTAATGCACTTTTACGTCGCCGTGGTTGTTTTTAGCGATTTGGACTACTTTGATGATGTTTTTATTACCTTTCTGGACATGGACAGTCTACCGTACATACATTTTCAATGGAGGGACAGAAAGCTCTCGGACTAAATGTAAAATATCTTAA
Source organism: Megalobrama amblycephala (assembly GCF_018812025.1). NCBI lineage: Eukaryota > Metazoa > Chordata > Actinopteri > Cypriniformes > Xenocyprididae > Megalobrama > Megalobrama amblycephala. The sequence continues at coordinate 33,343,923 of NC_063065.1, forward strand.
ACTGTGTTCCAAAGATGAACGAAGGTCTTACGGGTTTGGAACAACATGAGGGTGAGTCATTAATGACATCATTTTCATTTTTGGGTGAACTAACCCTTTAAGGCCTGTTCACACCAAGATGAATGTCCAGAATGAACATTTGGTGCAATAAACATTTACTTTTGAATGAACATTAATGTGACTGTTCAGAAAATCACAAACATTCACATAGCATAAATGGCAGAGTTTTGTTTTTATTATTTTTCCATGATATGCTGCAAAGATTTGTGTATTTGGTCACGTATTTCTGCATTTCCATAAGCGCCACCTACTGTCAGAGAGTGAATTTGCATTTTCATTTGTTTCATTTCATTCTGTATATTCATATTGGTCTGAACAGACAATTTGCTTGCAAAATGTTTGTGCTGAACATTTGTGTTGGTGTGAACAGGCCTATGAAGGTACATTATATAACTTTTTTTTGTTCAAAAGTTACAAAACATATGAGCAAATACATCATGAATCTATTTTTCATCTCGTTTTTGTTTTATCCTGAATCACTACGATACACCTATAATAAGTGTTTATATTCTGACTATTTTAGATGGACGGGACAGCAACCTCTGCGGAGTAGCCCGACTACAATTTTCTTCTGCATGACACATGCAGTTTTGATTATTAGCCGCTAGAGCACCAAATACTTAAGTATGAGCAATAATAAACTTGTTAGTGTATTTGTCAGTGTCATTTACTAGGTCAAGAATACTTGAATGCGAAAGGAGTCTGAAAATTACACATGCAAAGTAGTTAGCTATATAGGCCTATATACCGTATGGCCTGTTCTGGGGTGTGGCGGAAAGGGTCCGGATGTGTGAGACCTCCACAAAAGGGCACTGATATGTCTGTTCAATGAGGCATGGAGCAGAGGCGCTGGGAAACAGCTCCATGGTCACTCTCTGAAACTGGAGACCACCAGGAGATCCTTCAGAGAGACGAGACATGATACTACTTTCTTTCAGTCCTGATACAGGCCAGCCAACAATGCAAAGGACGCTGACTGCTCCTCTCACCTGTGTTTCTTTCTGCCAGGTCTGGGAACAAAATGGTGGCAGATGTTGTTCCACAAAAAGGTCTGAATTGAAGAAGGGAGGTTAAAGATTACTGAAACTAATCCCTCAAATCAATGAATAGTTTCAATAGTATATCTGTCGGACAACACCTTTCCTCCCTTTCAAGCACGTTTAAAGGAATAGTTTAAATGTGCTTTGTTGACTGACTTGCCTTCATGTCTCTCCAAACCTGTATCAACATACAAGTGTGAAACAACATAAATAACAGGGTTCGTACAGATACTGTAAAATTCAATTCCAGTACTCTCAAGGACTTTAAGCACTACTTTTTTGCTTTTCAAGGACTAAAATCCGAGATCTCACTTATCAAACAATATCTTTATTATCTTTAACATTTTAACAAAGGTAAATAGAGAAATAAAAATAAACTAATAAAACTAAATTGTACAGTGAACCCTAATGCTCAAAATACTTAATTGATTTGAGTAGGACAGTTGAATTAACTGTTATAAAGTATTTAGAACGTTCTTTTTCTTTTGTATGGAGCCCCGGACATGACATGCAGGGAAAAAAAAAATAAATAAATAGTAGGCTAAATCGTGTGCACGATTTACTAATTTGTTCCCTCGATTTATAAACAATGCCCATGATTTATAAATTGAGGGAACAAAATAGTTAATCGTGCGCACGATTTATTAAATCGAGTGAACGAATTAGTAAATTGTTCGCACAATTACATTGTTTTTTCCTTTCATGTCATGTGCGGGGCTCCTGTATGAACTCATTTCTTTTAATTTAGACTAACTTAAGTTTAACTGAAACTGGCTGGGATTTTTTTATTTTATTTTCCAGCATGCTACACCATGCTATTGTTAACATGTTAGAAAATTAGCAAGTTGGCATTTTCTGAATTAGTTTGTTATAAAATTTACGCTGAGATAATCTTGTAATTTTAAGTTAAATGTATAAATTAGTGTACTCAAATATTTCAAGTTAAGAACAATAAAAATGTATGAGAACAAAATAAAATTTTACTTAAACTGAGTTTCTTAACTTTAAAAAAAACCTCACTTTTTTGAGTTCTGACAACTTATTAGGGTTTATAGTGAAGTAAATAACTCATTTGATTTGCAAGAACTCAAAATAAAAAAGTTAACTAAATATTTTATGTTAATTGGGTCCCACTTTATATTAAGTGGCATTAACTACTATGTACTTACATCAAAAAATAAGTACAATGTACTTATTGGTTCATATTGAATTGCAAAACACTTTTTGCTGCCATTGAGGTGGGATACGGGTAAGGTTAGGGAAGGTTTGGTGGTATGGGTAGGTTTAAGGGTAGGGGTAAGGTGTAAGGGATGGGTCAACAGTGTAATTATAAATGTAATTACAGAAATTAATAACAGATGTAATTACATGCAGGTGTTTTTAAAATATAAGTACAATGTAAAAACATGCATATACACAATAAGTGCATTGTATCAAATGATTAATTTAAATGAAAGTACATAGTAGTTAAGGCCACTTAATATAAAGTGGGACTGTTAATTGCTATCAAAATGTATGAGTTAGCCAACTCAGTACTTCAAGTTAGGAGCAATTAACATGCATGATTTCTACAAACTCAAAAAATGAGTTCTGCTTACTTAAAATTGGGAGCATCATAACTGAAAAAAGAAAAATGATGTAACTGATTGCCTCAATTTTTTGAGTTAGCCCAACTTATTTGGGTTTACAGCACATGTAAAGACTGTGGTAACTTTAACCATTGAAATAATACTATGACAAAGATATTGCTTTCTTTATTCAAACTGATTTTGACTCCCATAAATATATGATTGACCTGAAGAATGAAAGCTGCATCATATACTTGGATATTTATATGAGCAATGCCATGCTCAGCCATGCAAAATGTCTCTATATCTAAATCAGATGGGCTGCAGCATTGATTTTGTGCAAAAAAAGATTGTTTTATCAATACAATTATGCACTAAATTCACATATATTGTCTTTCAATAATTCAACCACTTTTCAAGTACCTTTCATGAATATGGCTGTTTTCCACTGTTGTGGGATAACATCTTCTCATATGAAATAGCTAAGTATTCCTCTCTCGAAAACTTTTAGCACATATTTACTATTACAGTTCTCAATAAAAAGTGTTGATTATAGCATTACACTTAAATCTATGGCATTATATTTAGATCTATAACATTATATTTAGATCATGGCATGAAAGGTTGCAGTGATGAACATTGTAGTCGACCACAGACATGTTGAGCTCATGAAAGCAGTGATCTCGTCAATGCAACTCAATTTCTGCACACTAACAAATGCTTTCATCATAACTAACAGTGCAAACACGATGTAACTAAGAGATTTGTTGAATAAAACAGGAGTTTTGGGCACGAGTCCAGAACTCAGTCACTGATTAACTGTTTGATTGACAGCTCCAGCGATTGTAAAGGGAGCGTTCTTTGATCGCTTTCTATATATAATTTAATCACCATTTAAATAACAGATTATTTTCATCCTGCTAAGAGAAACAATGTGAAGTTGAGCGTTAGTCACTGGTTTGATTTACAGACACATAGACAAAGAACATCTGACTGTACATGAATCATTACATATCAGATCCGCCATTAGAATGAACACAGTTACTGACATGTTGTTGCATTACTGTGAAGTTCATATCTTAAAAGTCTGTTTGCAAAGCCAAAATGGGACTGATTTACCAAAGAATCCACAGTGAAATGTACCGAATACAAATAATTAAAGCTCAACTGAGACATTCACATTGTTGAAAATAAATAACCATATTCCTAGCATTAGGATCCTTTGTATCTCTCGCCTGCATCTCTCACCAATTCATACACACAAGGGGGTGACGGAAGTTTCGCCAAACCTCTAAACACTTTCACTACTACCTTCCCAGTGTCTACAACCTACTTTCTGTGACAGGATGATGCCTGCACCACGGAATGTAGGTTACTAAAAATTATCTCTTATTACTCCCCATTAAATCGAAAGCCTGTCTGCAAACAGACAAAATTAAGTCAGGCAGACAGGAAGCTGCTGTTCCTAAAGTTTGCTGTAAACAAAATGAGATTACCAGGCAACTTCTGAATTTGATTTACTTAGGCTTAATATAAACAGGTTGTCAAACCACAGGTCTGTAAAACTGAGAGAAACTGCATAAGTAAGAGAGGAATTAATCCACGGGTTAGTATTCAGAGGAATTCAGCTTCAAGAGGAATTTGTCAGGGGAACTGACAACTGCGAAGGAAGCGTAACCTTTTTTAGTGTTGTCTGAGATGTATTTATTAATAAAGTGCATATTGTTGTGCTACGCTTTGACTGATTGTGGATTGCAAAAAAAAAAAAAAAAAAAAAATCCCCAGATAAAACAATTACGAGGGCAAATCATTTAAACATGAAGCGTTAAATAAATAAATATGAGTGTGTAGTCATAATTGTCTTGAAAGAGAATCTTGCAGCTCATTACGCACATATATTTTGACATGTTTGCATAATCCAAAACCTAATCCGAACGCTGCGCCGTCTCCTCCGTAACGACTAAGATAACAAGCGGAAGACAGCATTACTTGTGAGAATAAATGCTGATAAAGTTCTAGCAGCTGTATTATTTGATAAATAGGATTTTCCGAGTCTGTGGTTTAAGGCACTTTTCATCATACCGTTTTTTTTTTTTTTCTTCTTTCTTTTAACATAGCTAAACTATTATATCTGAGCTACAATGAGTGAAAGACACATCCTTTCACTGAAACTGCAGGGGGAAACTTTACAGTGGCTCTTGGAAAGAAAGACACGCTAATTACATGTCAATAATTCAATGCTTAATTTTAATGACCGGGAGAGGCTGGTTTACTCTACACTGCGGAGTGAGTGATTATCTGCGGTGGGAGATAAAGGGACTACAGTACTGGGAGAGAGAGGAAAGGGAAGATAAGGTAGAGTATTCTGGTGATTGCTCTTCCGTCTCCCTCGCTCTTCCGAGGTGGTAAAAGGTCTCACAAACTCCTGACTCGACAGATTTGACTGCAATAGCCCTGGAACTGTGGACTGGAGATGGGTGGGGTGAACACACACACACACTCAGGTTTGTTTTTGTGAATTGTGGGGATATTCCATAGGCGTAATGGTTTTTATACTGTGCAAACCGTATTTTCTACCACCCTACACCAACCCTACCCCTAAATCTACCCATCACAGGAAACTGTGCACATTTTTATTTTCTCAAAAAAACTAATTCTGACTGATTTATACGTCTTTTGAAAAATAGAGACATTATAAGTCTTATAAGTCACCCTCTCCTTGTAATACCTATGTCATACCCATGTCATTATACAAATTTGTGTCCTGATATGTCACAACACACACACACACACACACACACACACACACACACACACACATTCAGATGTTTACCTAGCATCTATATGAGGACATACCACATATATAAAGCCAATTTATATGTTCACAACTGTCTGCATTTGAATGCACTGACACTATTGGATGAGAACTGAACTGAGCTGGACGATGACATTACTGAATGTCATCATAGCTGAATTGAACTCATTCCATAATTGATGAACTTTACATTTCATTGTACTGAACTGAATCAACACTACACTGACCTGAGCTGAACAATGACACTATTGTGTTTTTAGAGGTGCTTTACAACAGAACTGAATTCTGTTTGCATCACTGAATCATTCTGTTCCTGTTTATCACTGTGTAAAGCTGCTTTAAAACAATTGGCATAGTATAAAGGGCTGTATAAATAAAGGTGACTTTGACTTGAATAATAAATAAGCATGATATATATACAGTGCTACTTGAAAGTTTGTGAAAACCTTTTGAAATTGAAGATCAAGGAATATTGTACTTCATTTGTCTTCTGGCAAACATCTAAGTGTCCGCTGTTGCTTCTGAAGGGTAGTACTAAATTAAAAAAAAAAAAAAAAAAGATATTTAAACAAAATAAGAAAAAAATTGTACATCTTCATCCTGTTCAAAAGTTTTCACCCCCCGGCTCTTAACTCATCATGTTTCCTTCCGGAGCATCAGTGAATGTTTGAACCTTTTTTAATAGTTGAGTTTGAGTCCCTCAGTTGTCCTCAGTGTGAAAAGATGGATCTCAAAATCATTCAGTCACTGCTGGAAAGGGTTCAAATACGCAAAAGATGCTGGAAAACTGAAGAATCTGCAGGATCTGGAGGATTTTTCTGAAGAACAGAGCTCAGTTTAACTGCTCAGAACAAACAAAAGACTCATGAACAACCATCACAAAACATAAAAACAGTCGTAGATCATCAGATAATATCACACAGTATTGAGAATCAATGGTTCACAAACTTTTTAATGGGGTCATTTTAATAAATTCAGCTTTTTTTTAACTTACTCAGGACAGTACTAAATAAAAAATAACATGCATTTTGTATGATCTCACTTATTTTGTTAAAATTATTCAAATTTTCACAGACTCTGCAAATGGTTCACAAACTTTCAAGCAGCACTATACATACACTATATATATATATATATATATATATATATTCTTTTAATATTTATTGTTATCTTTATTCTTTATTTATTGTTATATATCTATTTATTTATTTTTTTTCTATTGTTTATATTTAAATGTTTAAATGGTATTTCAAAATAAAAATAACACTGTAAGTTTTAAAAAAATAAAAAGGAACCAATATTAAAAGAAACTGATATTAATAAAATAAAATAACTAATACAATGAAATATTTAATATTTGTAAAATATTTTCTTTTTAATTTAACTTTTGGTTTCATTTTAAAATAAACATTAAATAAAAGCATAAGCTATTTTTTTTTTCATTTTATGTTATTTTAGTTTTAATATTTTATATTTCAATGTTATTTTAAAACAAAACGAAATAACGCTATAAGAAATGGGTAATAAAAAAATAAAATAAAATAAATAAAACAATGAATTAATAAAATAAAATAAAAGCTGCATGTGGATATTTGAGGCACACAGACTATTACTATAATACAGGTTCCTTTTTGATTTCTGTCCTTGCACGTCAGTTTAGGAAGAAGTTTATTTATTTATTTATTTATTTATTTGTTTGTTTGTTTGTTTAATCATAGCATTATTTCTGAATTGCATGAAAAAGCAGGAAGTTTGCTTAAGTATGGAGGTGAAAAGGTCTGGAGAGGTTGTAAGTGTATATATGTATGTATATATATATATATATATATAAAACTATAAGAAATGGATAATAAAATAAAATAAAATAAAATAAAATAAAATAAAATAAAATAAAATAAAATAAAAAGCTGCAATTATGTGGATATTTGAGGCACACAGACTATTATTATAACAAAGTTTCCTTTTTGATTTCTGTCCTGCCGTCAGTTTAGCAAGAAGTTTCTATTTTTTGTCATTGCATTATCTCTGAATTGCATAAAAAAGCAGGAAGTTGGCTTAAGTAGGGAGGAGAAAAGCTGTGGAGAGGGTTTGGATTCTCCCCTGCCTGAGTTGTCCTAAATGAAGGCACGTCTGCATGCATTCCTTATGTCCCTGACAATGGGCCGACATACTCTGTGCCTAATGGCTGCTGAGCTCTTGCCTTTGTCCCTTGATTAACTGCTCTATTCAGGGCTCAGCCTGCTAATTGCATAGCCTGTATAGCTCCCCTGCATTACTGTAAGAATTAATGAGACACAATTACTGCACCCAGCAAATCTCCGGCCAGTCAATCCCAAAGAGCCCCCCTCACTCCAGCCTGAGCGCACTAGAGACTATAGAGCTGCGCCTCATTGCACGAAAAAAGAAAAAAAAAAAACCTACTCAGCAGGGTTGTTTCATAAAATAAATGTATTTGTTTCAAGCTAGCTCATAATTAGGCCCTAGAGTGAGTGATGGACTGAGAGAGATTGAAGAAAGTGAGACACAAGAGGAGATATGAAATAATATTCTATAGTAAAAGACACAGAATAAAGAAGAAATTACATTTCTGATGAAACAGGAAATGAGAACTAGGCCAAACAGCACCATGACACTAGAAAATAACATGCATTTACCAGTCAAAAATTTGGACTTGCGTGCAGACTTGTTTTGAACATTTGATTTAAAGGCTTTTGCTTAATTGTTAGACATTTGTTTTGAAGCCAAAAGAGAGCCAGAGAAACAGCAAACAATGTATGCTCAGCATACATGAGAACACCTTTAATATGGTTTAAAAAGCATCCCAGGATGAACCAAAAATCACAATAAAGACATAATGTTACACACACACACACTTGTAAAATGACCCTAACACTGGTTGTTACAGAAGAAATATGTGAATAACACATTCTAATTTTGAATACAATTTAGGACTGATAATATGCAAATTAGCATGCCGTGCCAATCTGGAAGTATAAACTCTGAAAGAACTAGCCATATGCCTCATCCTCAATATCTATACTATATATTCACTGTGAACACAGACACAGCTTCACTGTCAGATCAGATATTCATTATAAACACCTTGTTTATATATAAAAACACTTCCTTAACCGCAGTCAAAAACATTATCACTCCAAAACAGCAGCGTGAACTTTATCAGTCTGACCCTCATTAAATCGCCAAGCTTGGCTAGCAGCACAGCACGTGACCGTTTCCCCGCTTCAGTGAAGTTTGATGAGTGATGTTTTCCTGCGGGTGTTGCTGGCTGCTGGCTGGAACGACAGCCGACAGTATTCCACCTGCACTCACCTGTACAGCAGTCAAAAACTCATTTCTCAGTGTAAGTTAGAGAAAGGTTCCCCGGGAACCATATGACTCACCGGCTCAAACTCAAAAGCTAATCTGTTTCTTTTGTGTAACTGGATATGTACAGAGTAATCCGGGGTTTCTCTGACTACACTCTGAGCACAAAACAAACTACTACACGCAAATCCCGGCTCATCTGTGCATTTAAAAACGCTCACCGCAGTTCCTGTCACTCTGTGCTAACTCTGTAAACATCAAGTTAGCGTGCAGAATGATGTTGTTGAGGGAGAAGCTAGGGGTCCTGTTAAACCCTACACTCTAAAAATGCTGGGTTAGAAACAACCCAAGTTGGGTTGAAAATGGACAAACCCAATGATTGTGTTGTTTTGACCCAGCGGTTGGGTTAAATGTTTGACCAGCATGCTGGGTAGTTTTATTTAAATTAACTATCGTTTAAAAATGACTGTGTGTCTGGTTAAAAATGAACCCAAAATATGTTGGAAATTAAAAATCTGACACATAATTACTAGAGGCAACAATAATAATCAAAAGGTGAACATTTATTAATAATTTAATAACAATTTAATAAATGTTTATTATTTATTAAACTTAGTATTAAATGTTAATTTCCAGGCTATTTTGTGTTCATTTTAGGCAAGCAGTAGTAATTTGGGTTGTTTTACCCCAGCATTTGGGTTATTTTACCCCATAATTTGGGCTGTTTTACCCCAGCATTTGGGTTGTTTTAACCCAGCGATTGGGCTGTTTTACCCCAGCATTTGGGTTGTTTTAACCCAGCGATTGGGCTGTTTTACCCCAGCATTTGGGTTGTTTTATCCCAGCTATTGGGTTGCTTTACCCCATCATTTGGGTTGTTTTACCCCAGCATTTGGGTTGTTTTACCCCAGCGATTGGGTTATTTTACCCGAGCATTTGGGTTGTTTTAAACCAGTGATTGGGCTGTTTTACCCCAGCATTTGGGTTGTTTTAACCCAGCGATTGGGTTATTTTACCCCAGCATTTGGGTTATTTTAACCCAGCATTTGGGTTGTTTTACCCCAGCGATCGGGCTGTTTTACTTCAGCGGTTGGGTTGTTTTAACCCAGCGATTGGGCTGTTTTACCCCAGCATTTGGGCTGTTTTAACCCAGTGATTGGGCTGTTTTACCCCAGCATTTGGGTTGTTTTAACCTAGTGATTGGGCTGTTTTACCCCAGCATTTGGGTTGTTTTAACCCAGCGATTGGGTTATTTTACCCCAGCATTTGGGTTATTTTAACCCAGCATTTGGGTTGTTTTACCCCAGCGATCGGGCTGTTTTACTTCAGCGGTTGGGTTGTTTTAACCCAGCATTTGGGTTATTTTAACCCAGCATTTGGGTTGTTTTACCCCAGCGATCGGGCTGTTTTACTTCAGCGGTTGGGTTGTTTTAACCCAGCATTTGGGTTGTTTTAACCCAGCGATTGGGTTATTTTACCCCAGCATTTGGGTTATTTTAACCCAGCATTTGGGTTGTTTTACCCCAGCGATCGGGCTGTTTTACTTCAGCGGTTGGGTTGTTTTAACCCAGCGATTGGGCTGTTTTACCCCAGCATTTGGGTTGTTTTAACCCAGCGATTGGGTTATTTTACCCCAGCATTTGGGTTATTTTAACCCAGCATTTGGGTTGTTTACCCCAGCGATCGGGCTGTTTTACTTCAGCGGTTGGGTTGTTTTAACCCAGCGATTGGGCTGTTTTACCCCAGCATTTGGGTTGTTTTAACCCAGCGATTGGGCTGTTTTACCCCAGCATTTGGGTTGTTTTAACCCAGCGATTGGGCTGTTTTACCCCAGCATTTGGGTTGTTTTAACCCAGCGATTGGGCTGTTTTACCCCAGCATTTGGGTTGTTTTAACCCAGCGATTGGGTTATTTTACCCCAGCATTTGGGTTATTTTAACCCAGCATTTGGGTTGTTTTACCCCAGCGATCGGGCTGTTTTTCTTCAGCGGTTGGGTTGTTTTAACCCAGCGATTGGGCTGTTTTACCCCAGCATTTGGGTTGTTTTAACCCAGCGATTGGGTTGTTTTACCCCAGCTATTGGGTTGTTTTACCCCATCATTTGGGTTGTTTTACCCCAGCATTTGGGTTGTTTTACCCCAGCGATTGGGTTATTTTACCCGAGCATTTGGGTTGTTTTAACCCAGTGATTGGGCTGTTTTACCCCAGCATTTGGGTTGTTTTAACCCAGCGATTGGGTTATTTTACCCCAGCATTTGGGTTATTTTAACCCAGCATTTGGGTTGTTTTACCCCAGCGATCGGGCTGTTTTACTTCAGCGGTTGGGTTGTTTTAACCCAGCGATTGGGCTGTTTTACCCCAGCATTTGGGTTGTTTTAACCCAGTGATTGGGCTGTTTTACCCCAGCATTTGGGTTGTTTTAACACAGTGATTGGGCTGTTTTACCCAGCATTTGGGTTATTTTAACCCAGCATTTGGGTTGTTTTACCCCAGCGATCGGGCTGTTTTACTTCAGCGGTTGGGTTGTTTTAACCCAGCGATTGGGCTGATTTACCCCAGCATTTGGGTTGTTTTAACCCAGTGATTGGGCTGTTTTACCCCAGCATTTGGGTTGTTTTAACCCAGTGATTGGGCTGTTTTACCCCAGCATTTGGGTTGTTTTAACCCAACGATTGGGTTATTTTACCCCAGCATTTGGGTTATTTTAACCCAGCATTTGGGTTGTTTTACCCCAGCGATCGGGCTGTTTTACTTCAGCGGTTGGGTTGTTTTAACCCAGCATTTGGGTTATTTTAACCCAGCATTTGGGTTGTTTTACCCCAGCGATCGGGCTGTTTTACTTCAGCGGTTGGGTTGTTTTAACCCAGTGATTGGGCTGTTTTACCCCAGCATTTGGGTTGTTTTAACCCAGCGATTGGGCTGTTTTACCCCAGCATTTGGGTTGTTTTAACCCAGTGATTAGGCTGTTTTACCCCAGCATTTGGGTTGTTTTAACCCAGTGATTGGGCTGTTTTACCCCAGCATTTGGGTTATTTTAACCCAGCATTTGGGTTGTTTTACCCCAGCGATCGGGCTGTTTTACTTCAGCAGTTGGGTTGTTTTAACCCAGTGATTGGGCTGTTTTACCCCAGCATTTGGGTTGTTTTAACCCAGCGATTAGGCTGTTTTACCCCAGCATTTGAGTTGTTTTAACCCAGTGATTAGGCTGTTTTACCCCAGCATTTGGGTTGTTTTAACCCAGCGATTGGGCTGTTTTACCCCAGCATTTGGGTTGTTTTAACCCAGTGATTAGGCTGTTTTACCCCAGCATTTGGGTTGTTTTAACCCAGCGATTGGGCTGTTTTACCCCAGCATTTGGGTTGTTCTAACCCAGTGATTAGGCTGTTTTACCCCAGCATTTGGGTTGTTTTAACCCAGTGATTGGGCTGTTTTACCCCAGCATTTGGGTTATTTTAACCCAGCATTTGGGTTGTTTTACCCCAGCGATTGGGCTGTTTTACTTCAGCGGTTGGGTTATTTTAACCCAGTGATTGGGCTGTTTTACCCCAGCATTTGGGTTGTTTTAACCCAGCGATTGGGCTGTTTTACCCCAGCATTTGGGTTGTTTTAACCCAGCGATTGGGTTATTTTACCCCAGCATTTGGGTTGTTTTAACCCAGCGATTGGGTTGTTTTACCCCAGCGATTGGGTTGTTTTACCCCAGCTATTGGGTTGTTTTACCCCATCATTTGGGTTGTTTTACCCCAGCATTTGGGTTGTTTTACCCCAGCGATTGGGTTATTTTACCCGAGCATTTGGGTTGTTTTAACCCAGTGATTGGGCTGTTTTACCCCAGCATTTGGGTTGTTTTAACCCAGCGATTGGGTTATTTTACCCCAGCATTGGGTTATTTTAACCCAGCATTTGGGTTGTTTTACCCCAGCGATCGGGCTGTTTTACTTCAGCGGTTGGGTTGTTTTAACCCAGCGATTGGGCTGTTTTACCCCAGCATTTGGGTTGTTTTAACCCAGTGATTGGGCTGTTTTACCCCAGCATTTGGGTTGTTTTAACACAGTGATTGGGCTGTTTTACCCCAGCATTTGAGTTATTTTAACCCAGCATTTGGGTTGTTTTACCCCAGCGATCGGGCTGTTTTACTTCAGCGGTTGGGTTGTTTTAACCCAGCGATTGGGCTGATTTACCCCAGCATTTGGGTTGTTTTAACCCAGTGATTGGGCTGTTTTACCCCAGCATTTGGGTTGTTTTAACCCAGTGATTGGGCTGTTTTCCCCAGCATTTGGGTTGTTTTAACCCAACGATTGGGTTATTTTACCCCAGCATTTGGGTTATTTTAACCCAGCATTTGGGTTGTTTTACCCCAGCGATCGGGCTGTTTTACTTCAGCGGTTGGGTTGTTTTAACCCAGCATTTGGGTTATTTTAACCCAGCATTTGGGTTGTTTTACCCCAGCGATCGGGCTGTTTTACTTCAGCGGTTGGGTTGTTTTAACCCAGTGATTGGGCTGTTTTACCCCAGCATTTGGGTTGTTTTAACCCAGCGATTGGGCTGTTTTACCCCAGCATTTGGGTTGTTTTAACCCAGTGATTAGGCTGTTTTACCCCAGCATTTGGGTTGTTTTAACCCAGTGATTGGGCTGTTTTACCCAGCATTTGGGTTATTTTAACCCAGCATTTGGGTTATTTTACCCCAGCGATCGGGCTGTTTTACTTCAGCGGTTGGGTTGTTTTAACCCAGTGATTGGGCTGTTTTACCCCAGCATTTGGGTTGTTTTAACCCAGCGATTAGGCTGTTTTACCCCAGCATTTGAGTTGTTTTAACCCAGTGATTAGGCTGTTTTACCCCAGCATTTGGGTTGTTTTAACCCAGCGATTGGGCTGTTTTACCCCAGCATTTGGGTTGTTTTAACCCAGTGATTAGGCTGTTTTACCCCAGCATTTGGGTTGTTTTAACCCAGCGATTGGGCTGTTTTACCCCAGCATTTGGGTTGTTCTAACCCAGTGATTAGGCTGTTTTACCCCAGCATTTGGGTTGTTTTAACCCAGTGATTGGGCTGTTTTACCCCAGCATTTGGGTTATTTTAACCCAGCATTTGGGTTGTTTTACCCAGCGACTGGGCTGTTTTACTTCAGCGGTTGGGTTATTTTAACCCAGTGATTGGGCTGTTTTACCCCAGCTTTTGGGTTGTTTTAACCCAGCGATTGGGCTGTTTTACCCCAGCATTTGGGTTGTTTTAACCCAGTGATTAGGCTGTTTTACCCCAGCATTTGGGTTGTTTTACCCCAGCGATTCGGTTAAATGTTTGCCCAACCGCTGCCCAATTATTTAATAGTTGAGTTAAATATTTTTATTTATATTTTTTTATTAATTATTGTTTAAAAATTACTGTATTGCTCGCTTAAATTAACCCAAAATAGGTTAGAAATTAATATGTTTAATAAATGAACATTTATTAAATTGCTTATTAATAAATGTTCACCTTTTGATTATCATTGTTGCCTCTAGTAATTATGTGTCTGATTTTTAATTTCCAACCTACTTTGGGTTCATTTTAAGCCAGACATATAGTCATTTTTAAACAATAGTTGAGTTAAATAAAACTACCCAGAGGGATTTAACCCAACCACACCTAATCGCTCCATTTTCAACCCAACTTGGGTTGTTTTTAACCCTGCATTTTTGTGTGGAAACCCAACGTCTGTGTGTATGTGTGTGTGTGTGTGTGTGTGTGTGTGTGTGTGTGTGTGTGTGTGTTGTTCTAAAAAACCTTCTGCAATCCTACTTGGTGAAAGGAGTGAATTGTTGTGTGTTGTGAATGAGAAGTGAATTAGCGTTAGCTTCGTAGACACAAAAGAGGATTATTGCTGCTGCGTATGGCATATTTTCAATACTGTTAGCAATTTCTGGAATGTCTATTCGGATTTGGAGTGTTTACGCACCTGTCAATCACCTCCGTCACCCTTTTTCCAGAGCCGAAAGAAAAAAAAGCCCCTCTGCTCCATTCATCTTTGTCCTCAATGCTAACAATGCAAACTCTTGTACATTAGCCTCTTCGCCCTTCTTATCAGACCGGGAGAGCGTCTCGCTCTGTACCTGAATGCTCTTTGTTTCTCTGTGACCCCCTCTAGTGCAGGTCACTGCCTGCAGCCATTCCAAACTGGATTTGGCCATCATCAGGTTTCAGGCTCTCACACATAGAGCGGGTCAGGGGCCCCCGAGTGGATCCGCCGTGTTCGGCGTCAATCAAGTTTCTATTGCTGTGCTGATGGCTCACGGGCCTGCGGTTTTCAACCTCACTTGTAGCCTGAGCGCAGCAAGTGTACGTTGCTTTGTGATTGGAACACTTTTCATTTTGGGATCACACTTTTTCCTGTCTGGGTGGAAATGTGGAGAAAATCTCATTAGAGCCAAAGTGAAATGGAATACTGGCTTGCCATGTACTGAATGATGTGCAGTATATACTGCATACTATTCCTCAAAATAGTATATGATTGTAATTTTAAACTGTAAAATTAAAGTTTTTTTCAATTTAATTAATCACAGGTGTGTTTTGTACATGGTTGTTCATAGGTATAAAGTGTGTGAGATGTGCCAATTACAATGTAAATATCATAAAGACACAACTAATGTAGCTAATTTTGTTTATTATATAAATAATTCACTTTATTTTCATATTAAACATCACAATAGGCATTTATCACTCAGTTTAGTGCTTTATATGACAATGTTTTATTTAAATTAATAATATTTTATATTTATATAAATACATATAATACCAATGTATGGTAATGTAAATTATATTTATTTACGAAGTATTTACAAAGTGGCCAAAAGTGATATCAGGAGGAGATATATGCTTTTAATGACCCTCCGAGTTCAATGAAACTGTCAAAATATGAAGAAAATATTGTTATTATTATTATTATTATTAATAATTTATTTTAATATTTTAAATATGAGGGAAGAACAAAACACTTGGTTAAGATATTTATCTGACAAAATTATTTAGCAAAAAAAAGGCAGACTACAGCTACAGGTTTTATTTTACTAAGCAAAAAATAAAAATAAATAAATAATTGCATAGAAAAACAAACAAAAAAAAAAACATGTGAAAATTTATGGAAGCTTGTTTCGGCCACTGAAAAAATAAAAAATAAAAACAAAAAAGGTAATTGCAACTTTTTATCTCACAATTCTGACTTTTTTTTTTTTTTTGGTCAGAATTGCGAGATTTAAACTCACAAATGTGAGTTATAGAGTCTTTTTTTTCTCACAATTGCGAGTTTTGCGATCACACAATTTTGAACTTATAACTCACAATTCTGACTTTTTTTTCTCACAATTGCAAGATATAAAGTCAAAACTGTGTCTAATAAAATCAGAATTGCGCATTTATATATCTGCACAATTTGGCATACTTCATTGTGTTATCACGAATAAGACTCCAAGTATGCAATATGCTTACAAAATCTTAAATTTTTCATAATATTTGAATAAAGGATGAAGATGTCAATTCTCCTAGGCCAAACATCACTTTTTGCCACTACGGTACAGTGCTCAGCGTAAATGAGTACACCCCCTTTGAAAAGTAACATTTTAAACAATATCTCAATAAACACAAAAACAATTTCCAAAATGTTGATAAGATTAAGTTTTATATAACATCTGTTTAACTTATAACATGAAAATAAGGTTAATAATTTAACTTAGATTTTCACATTTTTCAGTTTTACTCAAATTCAGGGTGATGCAAAAATTAGTACATCCCACAACAAAAACATCATACACATCAATACTACTACATCTAGTACTTTGTATGGCCTTCCATGATTTTTAATGACAGCACCAAGTCTTCTAGGCAT
Source organism: Megalobrama amblycephala (assembly GCF_018812025.1). Classification (NCBI taxonomy): domain Eukaryota; kingdom Metazoa; phylum Chordata; class Actinopteri; order Cypriniformes; family Xenocyprididae; genus Megalobrama; species Megalobrama amblycephala. The sequence continues at coordinate 33,360,589 of NC_063065.1, forward strand.
GGAATGAACAACATTTTGCAACATCTATCTTTTTCCATTCTTCAAGAATGAGCTCTTTTAGAGACTGGATGCTGGATGGAGAGTGATGCTCAACTTGTCTCTTCAGAATTCCCCACAGGTGTTCGATTGGGTTCAGATCAGGAGCCACTGAATCACTTTCACCCTGTTCTTCTTCAGAAATCCAACAGTGGCCTTAGATGTGTGTTTAGGATCATTGTCATGTTGGAAAAGTGCAGGACGACCAAGGGTACGGAGTGATGGAAGCATCTTCTCTTTCAGTATAGAGCAGTACATCTGTGAATTCATGATGCCATCAATGAAGATGCAGCTCCAGACACCAGCAGCACTCATGCAGCTCCACATAAGGACACTGACACCACCATGTTTCACTGTAGGCACCATGCATTTTCTTTGTATTCCTCACCTTTGCGACGCCATACAGTTTTGAAGCCATCAGTTCCACAAACATTTATCTTGGTCTCATCACTCCAGAGTATAAAGTCCCAGTAGTCTTCATCTTTGGCAAACTCTTGGCAGGCCTTTTTTGTGCTGGGCTTTAGGAGAGGCTTCTTTCGTGGACGGCACCCATGCATGCCATTCAAATAGTCGCCCCAGTTTGGCTTTCTACTTCTTTAGATAACTGCAGTGAACTTGCATGCCGGATTTTCCTTCAACCCTTCTCATCAGAAGACGCTCCTGTCGAGGTGTTAACTTCCGTGGACGACCTGGACGTCTCTGTGAGATGGTTGCAGTTCCATCTTTTTAAAATGTTTGTACCACTTTTGCTACAGTATTCTGACTGATAAGTAAAGCTTTGCTGATCTTCTTGTAGCCTTCACCTTTCTGGTGTAAAGAAATTATTTTCTTTCTCAGGTCTGGTGACATTTCTCTTCCATGTGGTGCCATTGCTGACAGCATGAAATGGGGTTTTAACACCCTTTTATAGTCAACTGTCTGCTGGACACCTGTGTAATGAATAATTAGACTCACCTCTGGTTGAGTTCTTGTTAAATTAGACATTTGTAGTCTAAAATTAAGCTTTGCTCCAGAGACTTTCAGTGGGGTGTACTCATTTTTGCATCACCCTAATTTGAGTAAAACTGAAAATTTTGTTCTCCAAGTTATATTATTAACCTTACTTTCATGTTATAAGTTAAACAGATGTTATATAAAACTTAGTCTTGTCAACATTTTGGAAATTGTTTTTGTGTTCATTGAGATAGTGTTTAAAATGTTACTTTTCAAAGGGGGTGTACTCATTTACACTGAGCACTGTATATAATATGTGTGGCTTAATTTTCGTCTGTGTTTGAAGACATTGGTGTTCTGAATCCTCCCTACTCAAGATATCTCATGCTCAAGTAGGGAGCAGTGAACACTGCGTAGGGACCCTGTCAATTGGAACACAACATCCGAAATTAACTAGTAACTAGTAGCTAGAATTGACACAGAAAAACAGACACCATCGTTCATATCGCTGTGTATGCTGAGGAAACCTCTGGAGCTGAAATCCAGATAAAGTTAATAGGCATTTTGTTTCCGACATGCGCTGTAAGTGGTAGACCAATCAGAGCAGAGGAGGCTCACGGAAATGAGGGGTTTAGAGAGACTGAGTCGTCGAACAAACTGTTCTCTTTGAAAAATGGGGTAATGTGTATATTATGAGAAAATTAAAGTGACAATGGGTGAATGTAAACCTATTGTAGGAGACCTTCAGAACGAAATTATGAACCTTTAAAATAGCAGTTTAAACTGATAGCTCATGAGCTCTAAGTTTATTTTTGTTTATGTTTCTCTCTCACATTCTTTTCAGATTGCAACTGCTTGTTTCTGTTCAACAGATTTAGTAGCATTGTAGTGTATTTTACTTATTGTTTTAATGACATCTATATAAGAAGATCCATGGGGGAATGTCAATTCTCAACCATTCAGACTGGTCACTTTTTTGTGGTATTCAAATTTAGCGCGGGCTTAGTACCAAACCGACTGCATACTGCCACTTTTCCAGTGGTTAACTTAAGAGAAGTGGATGTAAAATCAAATTCATTATTACCTATTAGCATTATTGATTTGAGGTTGAGACATTTACCCTACTCTTTCATTACTTATTGTAAAAACACTAAAAATACATCACTTTCCTGTTCCATGGTCAGGATTGAGGTTCATGTCTGCCATATACTGCCCAGTGTTGATGATGGCAAAGCAAAATACTCTTTATATGTATGTATATATATGATTTAATCATAGGTGCAGCAATACATGAAAAGAGAGGGTTGTGTAACTAGTGTCATTTTTATTTGTTCTGGACATATATATGGGGATTTGATCAGATTGAGAAGACAAAATGTGTCTTTTATGGCTGTTTTAGTCTAAAACACTAGCTGAAAAGTATATATATATTGTGGTATATGTAACACTCTGCTGTTATATAGGCTTAGAATTCTGTATTAAATATCTTTCATGAGGCAAAATAGTCAGTTTGAGAGTTTAATTTGATTTTTTCCCCCTCGCCGCAACCACAGCCACTGTTATTGCTAACAGGACATATCGTTGCTTCAAACAGACAATCTTGCCCTTAGTTCAAGTCAATAAATACACAAAGATATGACGTGTGACTCCACATTGCACCTCTAAAAGATAAGATCTATTGTCTTAAACGAGTCATTTAGTACTCTCTCACCTCTCGTTTGATGAAATCACACCATGTTAAAGCACTCAAAGGAAGCCACTGTCATTTGCTAACCTAATTTAGCCAACACCACACAAAACATAAACACCTCCTGTCGTTATGCAAATCGAAATGGCCTAATTATCATCTGCCAAATTACAATATAGGGTGAAATTGAAGCAGTCTGCTTTAATCTGGAATGTTCTTGCCTGTCTCTGTGTGTTTTGTACTTTCTCATGTAGGCAGTGCAGAGTTGGGGTGTGTTTCATTAATCTTGCATGATCACGCTGATACTGAAATGTAGAATTTTTAGAGTAAAAAAGAGCTATCCCATTAGTTTCCATGTGGTGCGTTCATCGGGTCAAATTCAGGGCTGGATATCGAGGGGGGAAGCAGCCTCCGATGTTCACTTTATATGGGTCAATATGGAGTTTTGTATTCTTAAAGGAATAATTCACAATAAAATGAAAATGCATAACTGTTATGAAAAGGCACAACTGCAAAACCCCCTTTGGAAAGCTTAACAGATCATCAGGTTCAGGGTTGAATAAGTTCGGACACAAAGATTTTTCCATTGTAGTATTCCTCATTTGTTCTGGTTAATATGCTAAACGAATTTGTAAATATAAAGTGATCTGTTCTGTTGGAAACTGGTTTTGAAGCAATCATCCAAAGCCTGGCCGTGCATGACTAGCTGTCACGCTTACTGAACCTGAAGGTCAATAATCTTTACTGTTCTTACTGTTCAAAGGTCGAGAAATACACCTGAAGTTGTAAACTTTCTCTGCTCTGGCAACTTTTATTCCTCCTTTCACACCTTTACTCAGTAACCCTCGCTCACCCAGCGATAACGTAGAGTAAATCTATAACGTTTCTTTTCTTATCTCACCCGTACCCGTACTGTAAGACGCAACTACTGGCAATTAGCAAAAGATGAGAGCGAGACAGTCATATCAACAATAGTTGAACAGGTCTTTGTGCTAGTCATTATCCAGGGCATGTATTATTCAAAAGATGCCAGATCCATCAACAAGCTCTTCCACTTGAGGCGATGTGGGCGTAGAAAACGCAACAAAAATCCAGAGGTGTCTTCATCTCCCGAGTGAAATGGTACACAATCGTGGGCGATTACGGGTCTCCCAGGGATGGGCCTATCTTGACCCCCCTGCCGGAAACGTTGCTTTGCTTCCATCACCTCGCAGTCGTGCGGCACCTCAACCCTCGGCAGCTATCCCCATGCAGACTTCAAACGCAGCCTGCATACTCGCATCAATTCCCTCTTATCCAGCCTGTCAAGTGCACTCAACGTTAAGGGTAAATTAATAAATAAGCCCTCCTGTTTACCCACTCACTCTTTTAGCGTGTAAATAAACATGTCTTAATCTTCTTGCTAATGAGCATTAGAGGGGGCCCGGGGTGGATTTGCTGGAGGTTCTTGCCCACGGAGCAGGAAAGGTTTGACAGAACGAAGCAAGAAAACAAATACACCCGCATAAGCAACACTCCACGAGGCCGTCTTATTATTATTATTATACGTCTGCTTCCAGCCTTCCGGACGTTTTTTGTGCTGCTGCTACCTCAAGTTTCTTCCTTACCTTCTCACTCTTCTCCCCTTCCTTTCTGTCTCTCCACGTGTCTCTCTTTGTCTTTCCTCAAATCAGCGTGGCCTTTCTTCAACTGTCCTGAAATGAAGACAGACAAAAAGAGTAAGTTGAGAGTAGGGTTGGGTCAGGATGGTTCATTAGTCATCCACCAACCATCTAGTTATAGTAGCGCTTGACTTTAACTTTTTTGCTCACCAGTCTCAGTGGCTAGTGGTTTTCCTAGCCACTGGCCACAATTTCGACATCGATAACATGGGGAAAAAAACTGCCATATAGATATTTTTAATATTATCTCATAATTAGGCAGCAAGTTTATTAGGCTGCTGTCACTTTAAGACCTGATGCACGGATTCATTATACTGTTACACATGTTTTCTTTCTCAACTGTTTATGTTCACTTAAATCATAATTGACTGACTTTAAGTGAATACTCACCAAGACCGGCATTTTGACATTATTTTGTGTGTATTTGACTATTTATGTGCAATAAACAGCGAAAAAGAACTCAATTTAGTACTAAAAGGCAAATTTATGTGCACACACTTTGCATGTGAGAACAAAATATGTGGGAATGAGTAAAATTATGCGCAATACGCGCAATCCCATGCCGAAATGCAAGCCCTGTAACACCAACAATATTCATCTGGAGCAAATGAAACGAGTAAGTGAAGGGAGGAGGGTTTGTACGGAAGCTTGTTTCTGCCATGAAATAAAAATTAAAAAAGGTAATTGCGACTTTTATCTCACGATTCTCACTTTTTTCTCGCAATTGCAAGTTTAAATCTCACAATTCTGACTTTTTTCTCAGAATTGCAAGACAAAAACTCACAATTGTGAGTTATAAATTCAGAATTGCGAGATAAATAGACCTTTTTTAATTTTTTATTTAGTGGCGGAAACAAGTTTCCATAGGTTTGGGATTTTCACCTAGGCTACTAGATAATGTTCACTATTAGCACACTTACATTCAGATCTTTTTCCATTCTGGAGTTAAACACAAAGGCTGCATGTAAAATCACATGCTTCCTTAGTGAAAAAAAAGTATGCAAAAAGAGTAGTATGTCCAAATTCACAGTATTCATTAAACACTAGGCGAAAAGTATCTCTGGTGAGATTCTGAAGTGTGTATCTGATGGACACTTTACTATCCCATAAGGCCACGGGAGAGGAGTTGGCAGTGAATGGCAGTGAAGTGACGAAACTGACACTGGCAGGTTACGTGACAATGACAACATTATGAATGTAGTACAGGATTTCATACATACTATATACAACGGGGGCAAAGTAAACAGTTATTCAAAAGAAGTACATACTCAGAGTATGTGATTTCAGATGCAGCCATACTCTGCAAGAACAAATGTGTTCCCAATGGATAAAATCAGGTCCCATACAAACTTATTAAATATCCTGTTTAATCAGAACACCTAAATGATTTGAGAATGTAATATATATTTAAATAAAAAGGCATTTTCTCTTCTCTAAAAGCACAATAATCAAAAACATTTCAGAGGTAAAGATAAGAGTCATATTTATGAGTTTAGTCTCACATTAATGAATATTTCTTCTAATGGTTGGTGACAGGAGTCAACCTTTGAACCCAAAGTGTCGTAACCTCATACAGCATAGTCCAGATAAACAGATACTGAGTGAACTGAGACAGACTTGTAAAGCTACTGCAAAACAATGTTTTACAGAGAGTAAATTAATATTAAAAAATCATTAAAATAAGGATTACTGGGTCATGGTTATGTTATGTTATGTTATGTTATGTTATGTTATGTTATGTTATGTTATGTTATGTTATGTTATGTTATGTTATGTTATGTTATGTTATGTTATGTTATGTTATGTTATATGTTCACAATAATCAGGCAAAAACAAAGTCTTCATCCATTCATTTTACCTGCAGGGTTAATCAAGGCTACGTAAGATATTGCTATTTTATTTACTTATAGTGAGGATTAGGCTATAAACATTTATGAATTAATGGGTTTTATAGGTTAAGGCAATTTTGTTTATACTTTCCATGATATGCAGCCATGATATGCAACCCTGACTCACAAATTGTAAAAAAGAGTAGGTTATATTAGAAGCAAGTAACACCTGACAAATAACCCCTACTATATATATATATATATATATATATTTTTTTTTTTTTTTTTTTTTACTCCCACACCTCAGTACAGTCACAGCAGCAGAAACTGAATATCACTCAATGTAGCAATAACTGTATTCAGGAGGATTAATCACTGCATAATTTGAATTACCATTACTCTATATCAATTGCAACAAGAAGTTACATACATTCTTAACTTTATGTCAAAACACTGTCAATCGGCGCTCCACGCTCCATATTTTTACTGATGCGCGCTCTATGGTATGTAATAACCTGCTGATTTGAGGTACACAGACACAGCGAGCGGATCTATGAGAAGGATGTCGTGTCTTGTGTGCTCTCAGCGGTGGATTGATTAGCAGGGCCGGCCCCTGTTTGTCAAGGTAATGAGGTGAAGGTGAGGGGACACCCAGGGAGCGCGCTCCACCACCTCAGGGGACCGAAGAGGGGCTCCAGCCCCACCTGCAACTGATTAGCTGCCAAGCCCAAAGAAAACACGTGCTGATGAGGATGGGGGGCTGGGCCGCCCTCCCCCACCTCAATCTCTCTATGGAGAAATGTGGGGGCCTGGGCAAAGTCAAAGAACAAACATACCAAAACAATTCCTAAACACACCCTCGTTTCTTAAAACAAGGCTGTTAATTGATTTAGTGGCGGACAAACAACATCGAAGCTCTGTTTAAAGATCTAGAGAGCTGCCTTAAAATATCCTGTTAAATTTAATGTCAGCAGTGGTTGCTAGAAATTCATTGTAAAAAAAAAAAATGAAAAATAATAATAATGTTACTTGATGGAATATCGATGCCTGTATATTTTACAACTTGTATATTTCATTAATTGATATTATGTTAATATACAAATCTGCTTTTTACATTCAAATGTACTGATCAACAATAAAACCACATGATGAGTCAGAGTTCATTGTAAGTGGCTTGTCCATAAAACATGACCAATACTTGTATATAAACTGTGCACAGGGTCATTCACACGACAAAACACCATCAGACTAACACACAACACTATAATAATGCAATAAACAACCACTAAATGACAGAAAATGTAACACATATACCCTGTGCATTATTGATAACACAAATTAGAAGCAGCTAAATTATTTATACAATATTGAAGTGCGATGTGACGTCATGAAAATCCGTGATCGATTTTAGCAGAAGTGAGAGACTAAGTTTTGAATGCTTATATCTCCTAAATGTGAATTGTGTCATTGTTTTGGAACACACAAGCTTATTCATAACATTAAGGCTAACATATGCATACTGAAAGCTAAAAAACTTCAAGTGGTTCCAGTGGAGCATCAAGTGGAGCATTTCTGGGGCAGAATTGTTCAGCTTTTGGATGCAAGTTATATTCTAATAAGCATTAAAAGAATAGCCTACACAAATGTTGAGTCAAAGTGGGTAAATATTTTCTAAAGTGCATATCAGTTTGTCTGCAATCTTGGATTTATTTTTTCTTCACTTAGCTTGTTGCAATGCATTCTTTTTTTTTTTTTTTGAATGCAAGAAAGTAACAACTCTTGTGTGAATGGCCCCTGCGTTCACGGAATTTGGCCAAAACAAGGTCTAATGTTGCTAAGCTCACTACATTTTGGAACAGAGCGACTTACTTTCTAGGTGAGAAGCA